>NC_139232.1:6956340-7453623 GCF_977018435.1 Lepisma saccharinum
GTGACCCTCTTAGCTGATATATTGCAGGCATTCAGAAAATCTTCCATGCAAAATTATAAGCTGGATCCAATGTATTTTTACAGTGCTCCGGGCCTAGCATGGTCTGCAATGTTTTTAAACACTAAAATGCAATTGGATCTGATCCAGGATCAAGATATGTATCTGTTTATGGAACAATGTATAAGAGGAGGCATGGTGCAATGTTCTCAGAGATATGCCAGAGCAAATAACAAATATATTCCTGATTATGATCCAGCACTGCCATCAAATTATATACTGTATGTAGATGCAAACAGCCTCTATGGTTATGCTATGATGAAAAAACTGCCATATGCAGGGCTTGAATGGGTTGAAGATTTTAACATTGAGGATCTTAAGAATTTTGATGACAGTAATTATGGCCTATTCTTAGAGGTTGATCTGACAATTCCAGATAATTTACACAACACATTTTCTGATCTGCCCCCAATTCCTGAGGTTAAGTGTTCACCTGGCTCTAAACAGAAGAAATTGATGATGACTCTAGAGCCGAAACAGGATTATGTCATATATTACAAAAACCTCCAGTTCCTGATGAATCATGGTGTTCAAGTGACCAAAGTTGGAAAAGTTTTGAGGTTCAGGCACTCAAGATGGTTGAAACCATATATTGATACAAACACAGAGCTTCGAACATCTGCAATGAGCCAATTTGATAAGACCTTGTTTAAATTGATGGTCAATTCAGTGTATGGCAAAACAATTGAAAATGTCAGAAAACATATTGATGTTAAAATAATTACTGACCCCAGCCGGAGCAAAAAATTGATTGCAAAGGCCTAATTTCAAATTACAGAAGAATTTATGATGAGAATAGGCACTTTTCAACATGAAAAAAACAAAGATTAAGTTTGATAAGCCTATTTATGTAGGGGCTGTGATATTGGAATTGGCCAAATTACATATGTTAAAATTGTATTATGATGTGTTGAACCCTTTTTATAAGGATCGTGTAAAACTGATGTACATGGACACAGATAGTTTTGTTCTTGATATTCAAACAGAAGATGTTTATCAAGATATGCACAGCCTGAATTGTTTAAATATTTTGATACCAGTGAACATTCAAAAATTAAACACCACAACAAAAGGTGCCTGGCAAGTTAAAAGATGAGACACTTGGTGATGTTATTGTGGCATTTGCTGGGTTAAGAGCCAAGATGTACAGTGTTGAAACATGTAGTGGCACTGTTGCCAAAAAGGCCAAGGGCATTGGCAGAGTAACTGAATTGACCATCAATTTAAACAAGGTCTTATCAAATTGGCTCATTGCAGATGTTCGAAGCTCTGTGTTTGTATCAATATATGGTTTCAACCATCTTGAGTGCCTGAACCTCAAAACTTTTCCAACTTTGCTCACTTGAACACCATGTTTCATCAGGAACTGGAGGTTTTTGTAATATATGACATAATCCTGTTTCGGCTCTAGAGTCATCATCAATTTCTTCTGTTTAGAGCCAGGTGAACACTTAACCTCGGGAATTGGGGGCAGATCAGAAAATATGTTGTGTAAATTATCAGGAATTGTCAGATCAACCTCTAAGAATAGGCCATAATTACTGTCATCAAAATTCTTAAGATCTTCAATGTTAAAATCCTCAACCCATTCAAGCCTGCATATGGCAGTTTTTTCATCATAGCATAACCATAGAAGCTGTTTGCATCTACATACAGTATATAATTTGATGGCAGTGCTGGATCATAATCAGGAATATATTTGTTATTTGCTCTGGCATATCTCTGAGAACATTGCACCATGCCTCCTCTTATACATTGTTCCATTAAACAGATACATATCTTGATCCTGGATCAGATCCAATTGCATTTTAGTGTTTAAAAACATTGCAGACCATGCTAGGCCCGGAGCACTGTAAAAATACATTGATCCAGCTTATAATTTTGCATGGAAGATTTTCTAAATGCCTGCAATATATCAGCTAAGAGGGTCACATCAAGTTTTAAATATGCCTTGTGATAATCACCAAATGTCTTGCATTTTAAATTGTTCCACATCAATTGAGCATGGTGATAATCATCATCAGTGATTCCAGATGCTCTGATTTTGCTGTAAAACTCTTGTTGTGGTGGCAGAGAACACTCATCAAATTTAGAAAAATCTGTAACATAATCATATGGATATATACCCTTCCGCCTAATTAATTTCAGGTCCTGATTTGGAAACAAAGCACATGTGATTTTGAATTGATCATCAGATAATTGAGTGGCCAGTGTAGCCAGGCTAGCCGATAAAATTCTGTATGAATCAAGAAATCTTAAGTGAATAGAAACACCATTAACTTTAATTATTTTGTTAATGGCAATATATTTCTCATTATTTTCAGCTAAAATATTTAAATTCTGCTTGTCAAACCCCTCGTACCTGATCAAATGATGAAAATTATAATTGGATGCACCATGGCAAAATATAGGGACAAATTTTGGTCTCTGGATCTGAATATTGCAGCTATTACACAGGGCCATTAAGAATTTACCATCTGTATGAGAATGGTGTTTCACCTTGATATTTATATCTGAAAATTCAGAATCACATACCGGGCATTTTTCTGCATTGTTGAAATCTTCAATCTGTTTCTCTGTTAAAGGCAACATCGGTTTTGATTTTAATAGGACATTAGATGCACTCATTTTCTATTCTATGTGCAAATTCTTTGATGGCATCTGCTCCCATGTATAAATATTCTTTACTAACCACACCACCCTGTACAACCACATAATAAAAACTGGAAGGTTCATGTAGCTGGTATGGTGTAATTGAAGATTCATCAGGATCTGGGCTACAGAATGCAAGAGGTTTGAGATTTGATTCAAAATCACAGACTATATATGATGGGTGTTCCAACAAGGCTTCAATCCTTTTGAATTTTGCATTTTCACTTGGCTTTGGCATCACCATATGAACAGGTTTATGGTTGCCACAGTATTTCAGATGCTCAATTAACTTGTTTTTAGCAATTTCTGCATTTTTTTCCCGAACCCCTTTCACCATTTTTTGACCATCAAATACAGTCAAACATCTTCTGCACAACTTGAATATTCTATGAGTTTTGTCTATTTGTGTTCTGACTAAAGCTTCAAGATTATGTATCAGAGTGTAATGATTTGTGCCATCCTTTTCAATTAAGAGCAGATCAATCGGAATAGCAGATTCATCATCAAGTGTACTGATTCTGAGAGGATCTATCAAGCAATTGTCACGGCCAGTAGAACAAGTAAATACATTAATAGATAATTGTTTGCCATTGATGTGCCTGGCCTTTTTTTCAAATTTATCAATATTCTGAACAAGCATTGGATATTCTAAACCCTCCATTGCTTCATCAAAATTGTGTTCATATTGTTTATAATAAGTTATTCTCTCAGGATGCCTTGAAACTGGATACAAAGCAGCTAAAATACACCACAAAAAGCATTTCTGGTCATTATTTTTTATATTAACCACGGCTGTTTTGTTTTTGATATTGGCAGGTAATGGCACATAAGTGGAACCTTGTAATGGGTTGAATTCAGAAATATTAACATATAACTTGTGTGAAGATCCGCATAGGCTCCATCCAGACTCTTTTGCTGCAAATTCAGAGTATTTAATATTCAATTGATCTATCAAACTGCTTATTATTTTGTCTGAATTTGCATTTGAATATACCGGTACAGTTTCTGTTATGTGGGGCTGTGTAAATTTTGTGCCATTTGGCTTCTTATATTGTGAAAACAATTTGAGGGACAGCTTATAAGAGCCATTTTGTGCATTTAGAATTGCCTGCACATCAGGATTTACACTGTTCAAAAAAGTCTTAATACCACATCTTGGCTCTGATACAAAACGGTGATCCCTTAATTGGCCGTTAAAACTGCTATGGATGGGTTCATAGCGTGGCTGCTTTGCCGGTCCAGCATTAACAGGTGTTTCATGCTTCCTTTTCAGACCAGATGTAGATGGTTGTGGGGGCAATGTTGATGACTGTGCAGAGCAAGTACCTTTGTGTTTATATGTGAAATATTCCAGATTATATTTTCAATGGCATTTAGGGCAAATTTTTGTGGGAGTTCTGCATTTGTCTGGATTACAAATCTTTTGATGCTTAGCCCAATTGGGGCTGGATATATTCTTATTGCATTGATTACAATATTTTTGATTAGGCATTTTTGTTGTTGTTTATTATATAAGATTTCCTGGGGTCCAAATCAAAATTCTATGCTTAATAAAAAATATCAGTTGGGTTCAGCAGTGTGCTTTCTATATTTAGTGTATGTATGTATGTATGTATGAGTGTTAATATTTTTGGCTTTGGTATTTATATAAAATTTCTTGGGATTCAAATCAAAATTCTATGCTTAATAAAAAATATTAGTTGGGTTCAGCAGTGTGCTTTGTGTGTGTGTGTGTGTGTGTGTGTGTGTGTGTGTGTGTGTGTGTGTGTGGGTGTGTGTGTAAATATGTTTGATATGAATATTAAAAAATTCTGTATATTAAATCAAACAAACCTATAATTCAATTTATGCAAATCTGCTATATTTTTGTGTTTTTTTTAAAAAAATATGAGGAGCACTGCAACAACATACCCACACTCTTCCGCCACTCTCACAATACTAGCTGATATGAAATGCAAAATCTCTTTATCGTGAAGGTACCTTAAAATATACAGCATAAAAGGCTACAACTCGCCCGGGCGATCCAGCTCCGCTATTTTCCATCTACTGTAAAATCGATAATTTTTTTAATTTGAGATTTTACAAAAACTATCAGTACTGGAGACTTGAAATTTTGTAGGCATATTCTAGGCATGATTCTCTACATTTTTTGTCTCTATAATTTTCCTGATATATGCAATATTTAAGCTGTAAATGCCTAATTTTCTGAAAAGTGCAATATTAACAAAATTGTTAATATTTTGAAATCTATACATGCTAGGGCACTATAGCAGTTACTATACTTAAGATATCATACAATATAAAAAAACATATTTTTGACAGAATTATGGACAACAATCTCACAGAAGTGCCTTTTGTAAGTGTAGGCAAATCAATCTGAGGGGGGTCATACTTTCCGAAAAATTCCCGAGGGCATTTTTACAAAAATCTTGGATTAGACAGAGTTCCACACTTGAGCAAAAACTCATATGGGCATGTTGAGCTAGTTTTAAGTGTAGGCAAATCTGCTTGAGGGGGGTTCATACTTTCTTGAGTTTATAGTAGCATCAATTAAACTACTGTCGACCTCCGTGTCGGAGTGGCTAGCACAACACAAGAGGTCAGAGTTCCCAAATTCTAGTTTGGTTTGAACATGGATGTTTGTGTTTGTCCCAATGAGAATACAGAAAACAGAGAAAATTGGCATATACGAGAAAATTGAGAAAATGTGAATAACAGGGGATACTACGGCATAGGGGTATTCCTTAAAAAAAAATCGTTAGTGTTGCTGACTACCATGCGAGAGACCCGGGTTCGATCCTTGGTAAGGAATATCTGGGATTTTGTCCACCAGTTGAAGAGGCTCCGGCGTCCACCCAGCGTCGTATAAAGTACCTGGAGGAAACTATGGAGGTTAGGGGCGTATCTTGTCCAACAACTACCATCGCCCCCACATTAGACCGTGATCAAGAAAGTGATAAGATAAGATTTATTTCATCCATGAATCACTTATTTGCATATACAGGCAGTGATATCGGACATGTCAGTTTGTTTACAATATCATAAACAATGCAGTATAATAAAACAATGAGCCGGAATTCAGTTTCTGCTACTCACTAACTCCACCACGCACCCATACGCCTTCATGGCGTGGCACATGATAAATGCATTTCGAATATACATAGTTATTTTCTTTACAAATGACATGGATAACTTTCATGTAGATGCAACATGAAACGACATAAAGTAAGAATTGATTTCCGCCTAAGGTTCGGGGGACAATGTCCCCCTGCCTCCTTTGCGCCACTGATCTTAATACAGTCCTTGTCTTCCAATAAGTTCACAGCGAAAAATAATCGTCGATTATGCAGCAAATGCTAAACAAGTACATTTTTATTACTACATATGAAGGGGTCGGGTGTAAAACATGGTAAGTGACATTTTGGTCATTTCTGCGTTCATTAAGAAAAATGGTTATTAGAAGCTATACTGTACATAAATTATTTTCGTGTTGTGTTTACCCATTTCAGAAGGCTTCACTGAGTCCAATGCAAATTGTATGACATGGAAATTTCACTCGAAAATTGAAGGATGGCACATTTTACTTTGTAACTCAAAAATTACCAAAACGTCCCTTACCATGTTTGCACCCGAGTCCTTCATATTATTTACTTGGTAAGTCTTTCGGGGGGGCGGGGTTCGAACCACCTGGACACCCCCCCCTAAATACGTTCTTGGTTCTAAGGGCATCCCCGATGGCGTATGGTAGCGTCGTCGCCTTGTAATCAAGAGGTAAACAATTCAATTAATTAAGTCCTTGGTTCTGGAGGAAATGTCTAGTTTGCTCCCCCCTCCCCCTGCCCTGGATGAAATCCTGCGAAACTCGGGTGCACTGGACAAGTGTTTGGCCTTCAGCAGTTGCTGCCTGACAGGAAGTTTCGTCAGTGTTCAGCTCTCGCGTGTTGAACAAAACAGACTGCTTTTTCAGTGGTTTGTCGTAGTTCATACGAAGCCTGGTGGTTGAGCAGTTTTTCTGGTGAATGAATTGTTTAGTTACTTGTGGTAGATAGCACAATTTATCATAAGAGCTACGCGAGTTATGCACCATTGCGCTCTTTCATCGCTTCGAAAACATACCATAGCTCGCTATCAGTGCAAAATGGAGCAAATTCCTACGGCGACAAAATGTTCGATTTTAGGACATGTCTCAGAATAGTAAAGAGTCCTAATGCGAACTGTTCTCCCTGATATCTTCGTGATATCCTTGACGTCCAAAATGGCAGCTTCTGAACTAGAAAATGTAAGTCATTTCTAAGAATTTTGGTGCATAGAGTTGCTTGTATTTGTTTTGTTTTTTAATATCTTTTCAGTAACATATTATAGTAGGCTGAATCGATGTAAAGACAATTGTGGTATTTAAAAAAAATCAGGATTAGCTGTGGAGTCAACTTTTAATAACTTGACTGTATCCTATAGCCTCAATACCCCGCTATAAAATGAAAACTAATGCATCGTTTGTAAAGATTATGTTTATGAATGTTTTCCGTTGTTTTTAGCTCGTGGAGATGTGTTCTGGTGAAGTAACCTTAGCCTCGAGCAGCTCAGATCGAAGGCTTTGCGCAAGCGGATACAGCACCTAACATGACAATCCAATTATGATACATTAAAATGTATCATAAAGAAGAAAGACAAAACACTTAGGAAACCAACATGGAAGGTGAACTATTGTTAGGAGTGTTATTTATCTATTCCATGTAAATGTAGAATAAGTAGATCGCGCCTACACTTATGTACGAGACCGCGTATATTAAAGATTAAGTTATATACGTATTGCTTAATAACCTGGCCATGTATCATCGGGGAAAATTACTTAGCAACAAAACAGTTGTATGAAAGGAGCGACTCCATTTCTGCACAGCAAGTATAAGGAAGAGAGGCCAAAATTCATATCTGGAATTCGAGAGATCAAAGATGCTGAAACTTCAATCCAGATTAAACCGCAATGATATTATTTGTCTTGGTCATTCGCTGAGTTCTCAGGTTCTCTTGAAAAGTGAGGAACAAGTGGTGACATAGACCAAGGTTAGATAGAAGTAGGGCTGCTATCCCTACCGTTATACATCTTGATTGACAAGCTCTGACTTTCATTTTAGCGCGACACATCATAAGAATACCAATTCAGTTTAAGCAATTTGAAGCCGGTATTTTCTAATAACCTTGAAGCTCAGAATATTAATTGCAAATGAATAATAATAATAATAATAATAAAAGGAAAGGAACTTTCAAGTAATCCTTTACAGAAGTAAATGATAATTTTATCATAATTTCTGTCAAACCAAAGAAGGTAGAGATAGGTTGGTCACCTTTGTTGAAACTTTATTTGGTATCTTAGTTGAAGTATTTACCTCAACCATATCTACTTTACTCAGCGAACTTCTTCAGAAACACCAAGCGGATACCTGGCTATTTATATATATAAGGCGTGTATTTTGTTTGTAGTAATTAGTGTCAATTCATTATTGGAAACTGTGAACTTGTGATGCATAGTTACATAATTAAATATTCAGAATAAAATAACGTTTTACTATCATTTTTAGAGTTGAAATTAAGCGTCAAGCCGAAAAATAAACATTTTTAGGAAACGTTTGCTTCATTGACCTCATTGACCTCTACTCGCTGTAAATGTTTGTACGGTGGTTTGCTGGTTTATCTTGTTTATATCTCGACACGGTAGCAAGGGATGGGCGAAGTGGGCGACCGCCCTAGGCCTCGTGTACCATGGGCCTTATTTTTTTAAAAAAATGTAATAATTTGAAGTGAGGAAAAATAGAAAAGGCTAATTTTGTAGGCAATAAAATTTTAAAATATTGTTTTGTTTTTTTCAGATTTAAGTCAAATATTTAGTACTCAAATGATCCGGGCAGTAGTCGTCTCATTTTAGGACATTGAGGAAGCTAAAACATATTTTACGTCTGTTCCATATAACTGTGCACATTTTAATCGCAACACTGCACATTCAGTTCCTGTCTTGATATGGATTTAACATACTCCAGGCAGGAGATCATTCTGATATGTCGAACGGGTAGCAACTTGCTCCAAATAACACCAGTAGTACTATTGGGGCGTTTCAACGCAGTACTTAGTAGGTATCCTCTTTTTTTATCAATTGAATATCACTTTTTGACATATTTTGACAATTTTTTGTCGATGTTTTAGCGTTTAGCGATGTTTTAGTACAAATTTTCACTATACTCATTTTTCCCCCACTCGTACTTGGTAGGTATATTATGATCTTACGTGATACAACTTAACCTATCCTTTTTTTTACGATTATTTAATTTTTTTTACGATCCTAAGTGATATAACTTAACCTATTATTTTTTTATTTATGCACTGTTTGAACGTCATCATTTGAGGATCATATTTTGTAGGTATTTTTTTTATCAATCGAATATAAGTTTTTGACATATTTTGACAATTTTTTGTCGATGTTATAGCGTTTAGCGATGTTTTAGTACAAATTTTCACTGCACTCATTTTTTCTATTTATACTTGGTAGGTATATCACGATCTTACGTGATACAACTTAACCTATCCTTTTTTTTACGATTTTTTAATTTTTTTTACGATCCTAAGTGATATAACTTAACCTATCATTTTTTTTTTATTTACGCACCGAACTAACCTACAAGGGACTCTGTTTGTTTTAATATTTCAGTATTATAAGGTTTTCACAAATTTTATATAACCTAAAATGTGTTGGATGTTGATTTTTAGTATGTGGCAATTTTTTATGAATTTTAAAACTGCTCTGTGACCCTCTCGTTCTTCACGTCGTAGGCGAAGGACTTCTCCGCAATCAGGATGACACTGCATAGGGTATCCTCGGGCAAGGCATCGTGGAACTCGCAGACGACCTTGATGTTGGTTCGATCGTTGACCACAACCTTCTTCCTCTTAGATGTGTTGATGACGGTCATGGGTCTCCGGGCTTTGAATTCGCTGGGCGTGTAGTACATGTCCACGCTTCCCTCGGTCACGCGTTTGTAAGCCGTGTAAGCTTCGTAAAGTTTGAGGTAATCGTCTTTGGTCACGTCGAGGTTGTAATTCTCGCGCGGGAACACTTCGTTGCGTCCATTCTTTAGATAAACGTTCTTGATCTTGCAGTCGTCGAACTTGCTGGAATCTTTCTCCTGATTGTTATCGCGCCCGGTCTGAAAAAGCACTACGACGAAATCTGGCATGTCGAACTGTATGTTGTTGAACTGCGTCGTCACGTCGAAATTCCATGTGACTTCCCGACGCCATCTTCTGCACGCACTGGTAACCGTGAAAGTGAATCAACACCTGCGGACTTTTCAAGATCTCCGCTTTGTACTTGAGGGCGTAGTTCGTTTCGTATTCCACCACCGGCATTCTCAATTCCATGCTCCGGATGACGCATTTCGCCGCTTCGGGAAAAGTGTTGGCTATCGGCGTGGTGCCGTCTGGACCCAAAGTAGCGTATCGCATCAGTGCGTCGTTGTCGTTGGCCGCTCTTCGAAACGTGACCCTCAGTCCTCCCTTCCACATGATCTCCTTGTAGTCCGAGAAGAAACCAGGCAGCAGACGCATGGGAAAGAGCACCGTGTGACTTTTCGTCGATATTTTGGTCCCGGCTTCGAATCCCCCGGCCTGGTAGTACGCTGCGTCCGTTTTGGATAATTTCAACGTTCCCACTGCCGTCGACGTGATGCCTGGATAATCTATTCTGTCGATGACGGTGTTGTGTTTCCTCACCTCCACCTGCGAGAACAGGTAAGGCACGAAGTTGTCCACGAGTATCAAGGTTGCTGCTGCGGGAAACGCGTCTCCGCTTTCCTTCTTCACCACGTCGAATTGAAGGTAGAGGTCCGCTCTGTGAGGATGAATGAACCCATCGCCTACGTCCACATCGTATTCGATCTCCCTGTTCGCCTCGTTGAGATTGGCGAACGTGCGACGGTTGGGAGGGAAAGATTGCAATTCGTAACTTTCGATTTGCTCCATTTTACATGTATGGTTATTTATTATACGTTGATCTCCACGATGGCCGTCGTAGTGGCACCTGCAAAATCCACCACGTCTCCTTTCTCGTTCGTCACCACCAACTCTATGTCGTCTATGCGGTTGCGACATACCGGAAAATAGATCGGCGAAGAGGGCGTGTAGATGATCGGTTCCATGAACTCGGAACTTGGTTTGAAAGTGGCTATGATTCCCGTCTGCTTATGACTTCCTAACAATCCGTCCGAAGATTTCGTGATCATACCTTCGGCCACGTTACAGTGTACGTTCAGAGTCTCTATGGCCAAGAATTTAGGAATGTTGGTTGCTACGTGCTTGATGCCAGCTTCGAGTTTGGTGTTGTTCTCGAAACCTAAAAGTTCTCCCATGGTGCCCAGGTCCACGGTCTCCGTCGCGGATAGGATTTCCACTCTGTGCGTGACCGAATTTTGAGAAAGATATGTGCCTTTGGGTAATTGAGCTTGCAAAGTGGAAAGATTGTATTGGCCTGGCGTGACGACGATGTGTTCGCTTCCGACGCTAATTTTGTTGTTGTGCTGGGTGACGTTAGGTATGAGGTACATGCTGTAGAATGCACGCAGAGCCACGGATTTAGGATAGACGATGTCGTCGTGCAGCGTGAGTTTCAAGATTGAAGATTCGCTCGTGAGATGGAACACGCCCATCCTAGTGATGCTGTTTGAGGTTCCACAATGCTTTCTGGAAATCCTCGACCGTAGGGTTATTTATTTTAGAGAGAAACGCGAGCACGGAGAGGCAGAGATGACCGCAGTTCACGTCTCCGAAATCTTGAATGCGTTCGTCGTTGTAGTATATAGAGGTTTTGTTCGTTTTCAGATAATAGACTAAATTTGTAGGTGGAACACCTCCGAAAGAATCGAAAACGAATGCTTTATCATCATTTTTGTGGTAACATATCCAATGCGTGCCTGGATTTTCTTGACCGTCCAAGTTGACTACCCCGCATTCTCTTCTTTTGACGGTTGAAGGTAACGAGTCGGACATGAAAACTCCTCTGAAGTGTTTGATTTGTAACGGTTCGATCAGAGATTCAATGTCTCGGTTGGTGAGTGCTTCTGTTTCTTTTTTTTAAACTTTCTCATCACGCCCTTCCCCTTTTTCTTCTCCATGGCCAGGTTGTGACGTTTCTGTTCTTCCAATTCCGCCTTGTTCTTCTTCGAGTCGATGACGGTTTTCGCGATGGCAGCACTTCCGCCGGCCAAACTTCCAACGGCCCCCAATGCTGCCAGGATGGCCGGGATGCTGAAGATGAAACCTCCGATCTTTTGCTGTTTCCGCGAACGCTGCAATCTTTTCAATTGAGGTGTGCTGAGCAGCAATTTCATTCCGTGTCCTTTCGACAAGCAAGAACGTTTCTTCTCGCGTTGTTTCTTGGTGAGTAACCCATCAAGAGCACCTAGATTTTTAAGATTGGAGTATGGTATCTGGTACACGACACCCTTGGGCTTCATGTTGATGCTCTATGTGTTATTTTCACGGTATGTTATTTATATATATATTCTGAGATTTTTTTGTGTAGTTTTTTACGGTATGTTATTTATATATTTTCAAGGCCTCGCAGTCGTTACACAAATTCTATTACGTGCTTTGTTTTCTTGCCAAGAAGTTCCTTTGTCCCCTTGTACACGATTCGAGTTTTGTTCTCGATTAAAATAGATAGCTTCTCGTCGGATAACATGTTAGCGTATCGATCTGGTAAAAATAGACTGTATTGTGCGTTGAGCAACAGGCGTACCTTGGGACCATACTGGGTAGAAACGATTGAACCGGATGTTATCGTGTAAGGTTTGTCGACTTCCAATTCCTGAATTTTTACATACTCGACTGACAAATTTAGCATTTGTTTTAATGCTTGGAGATCACTTATTTTTTCGGTCGTCATATCAAATAAAAATTTCAAAGTGTTAGAGAGAAATTTAATTGTTTTTCACGATGTGTGTTATTTATATATACCGAAGATTATTTTTTTCACGATGTGTGTTATTTATATATCAAGTTTTTTTTTTTCACGATTTGTATCGAAGATTTTTTAACAGAGGAAGAAAGTCCGTGCTTCGGAGAACGCGAGGATGTGCGTAAGGATATCTTCCTTCTCCTGCATAGACTTGTACCAATCATCAGTATACCATCTTCTTCCCTGCATCGCCTCGTACAGTTCGTCCGACCTCTCGTTCAATTTTTCCCCTGCAGCCGAAAGCAGAATGTTGAGATCACCGCACCTCAGGCCGCTGATCTCCCGAAGATGGTCCTTGAGAACCATTTCACAAGGGATGCGAAATTCCGGCATTGTTCTTGCTATGATTACAAGTTTATTAACATCTCCGTTTACTACTTTCTTGAATATTTTAGATAGTAGCTCGTGCGGCAAATCAGTTATGCAAGCCATGTTGTTTTTTTTTACTGCATGTTATTTATATACCCCACCCCAATTTTTGTTTCGTGTTCATGGCGATGGTGGTACCCAGTGCGGCGACTCGTTCACCCAACGATGCGTCTCTACTCACGAACCTTTCGAAAGCTGCGTGCTCTAACTTTCTGTCTGCTTCGTGACGTGCATCCAGATCCGTCTGCGTAGTGTTGTAAGCGATGTCGTGATCTTTGCATGCGGCGTCCAACGGATTCACACCCTTGTCTCCTCTCTCCAATCTTTTCTCGAGTTTGGTACCCGGCCCGCAGTACTGGTAGCCAGGTAGATGCATCTCGAAAGGTAACTTGTTGATGATGTCGTTCACGAGTCCTTTTCCTTCGGCCACGTTCCAAAATTTCGGAGGCAGCGTGTTGATGATTTTGATCAGGTAACCTATGCCCTTGTCGTCGTTCACGATGAAGTTGGAAAGTTTCGTGCTGATCATGTCCACGATGCCAACCTTCTCGTTGTAGAAATTACGGTTGCCTGCATTCTCTTCGCCGGCTATCACCAACAATCGGTCCACGAGTTTCCTCACGTCGTCCACCCAAACGAATTCTTTGGGTAACGTGTTGTAGCGTTTGACGCCGCTGCCTGTTTTGACCTGGTTCCAAATCGGTTTGATGAGATTCCTGTACTTCTCGCCGCTGCTCGATTTCACCCTATTCTGCGAGGCGTCGTTGTTCTGGTACAAGGCATCCGTCATGATCAGAATTTCCTTGTAACTTTGGTAATCTTCGTCGGTGTAATCTTTCGGCTGCTTTTTGGCGACGAGTTCCCACAGTCCCACCGTACCCGGATACCTGTTCCAACTATCCTTGTCGCCTAAATTGACTTTAATGTCGTTGCCTTCGAAGGTCACCTTCGATTTCCCAATCTTCCACACCACACCGCCGCCTTCGCTGGTTTCCATGCTGGGATACAATCCGAACACTTCATCCTTGTCGAATTTCCCCGTGCTCAGGTAGTCTCGTGCCAAAGGTCCCAACTCGATTTTATCCGAAGACGTGCTACCTATGGCTCGACGTCGTGCCGGTGCATCCTTCAGTTCGAACGGTGTCGAAGGAATGCTCGAAATGGGTGTGGGTACGGCGTAACTTTTAGCTGCGAGCGGTACGAGTTCATTAATCAAATTTTTATTTTGTTCCGTGACACTTTTAATTTCTTTACCTAGACTGCTGATGGCATCGATCACGGGTTGATCCTGACGTTTCTTCTCTTCGTAGAATCCGCGATTCTCGGATTTCCAACCTTTGAAGCGTTTCGCGAGGTAATCGCGAAGCTTGAGATTTTCGTCTTCGATTTTTCGTTTCGTCATGACGTTATTTATATACGTCGTTTCTCACAACGTTGCAACGTTTAGAAAGTCGTTGATTTTGTTTCTGTATTTTCCGTCGTTGGGTTTCCTCGTCATGTCGATCGTAGCGAATCCGAAATCGTCACCGTTCCAGCAAGTAGAGCAGCCTTCCGAAAATTGATTGTAGTTCATGTCTCCGCCTACGTAGTCATCGTACGCATGCTTGAGGTTGGTGTGATCTTGACGAAACAAACATATGAAATTAGCGTTGTCGTGTACTAACTGTTTTGGAATTTTGGAAAACGTTTGAGCTAGGTAGAAGCAATCCATTCCTTTGTGACGACCTTGCGTGAAAAAGTTGCGAATTTCATTTTGATTTTCCAGGATGGCATCGTCGAACACAACGACTGAATTTTCACGACAATCGTCGAGTGGTTTTATTTCCGAGGCGAACGTTGCAATGTCCAGACCATCGTACAGTTTCATCAGTTGCTGGTATTTGGATTGCTCTAAACTTTTCGAGAATACGTACAGGTGCCTGTTCTTCCAATCTAACCAATTCGGTGCAAGGAGAAAATTGTCCACGAGCAGTGTCGTTTTTCCACACCCCGAAGGACCTACGATCAGACAGCGGATGCTGTCGGGAAGCAATTCGCCGTTCTTTTTCTTCGTTTGACTTTCCGGATCCGGTAGACGCTTCACCACGTTCCACGTACTCACAAGATCACTTCGTTCGCGTCGATCCAACTCTTTTCTGGAAGTCCCAGCCATTTGACAAACAGTTTGTCACCTTTCCTACGCAATACTTTCTCGATGAGGTACGTGTCGGGGTGTTTCGTTTTAGAGAGTTCCTCTTCGTAAAATCTTCCTTTCAAAATCTCGCCGCTACTATCTTTTATTATATACGTGTGTCGGTTTCCGGGTAGAACTCGAACCACCGTAAAGAGTTCCGTGCTCCAATTTTTTGTGAATCCCTTCTCGAAGGTGCGTTTGAATTTGCTGATCCTCACCTGGTCTCCAATTTTGTATTTAGCTTTTTTTGTCGTGGGTGTGTACTTTGGACAGTAAACTGTAGAAATTAAACGCTGCTCGTTGGACTTGGTAACGTCGGCTGGCTTCATGCCTATCGTTCTGTGTACCGTATCATTATAGGTGTCGACGAGTTCCGGCAGGATGTCGACCCATTTGTAATTTCCCCGAAGCGTGAATCGTTTCCACATGTGTGTTTTCAAGGTTCGATTGAATCTTTCCACGATGCTGGCTTTGATGTGACTGAAGCTCGAATAATGTCGAATCTTGTGTTTTTGAATAAATTTTTGGAATACGGCGTTGTAAAATTCTTTACCGTTGTCCGTTTGCAGAAACCGTGGTCGTCTGCCACCGCTTTCGCGAAAAATTAATTTGAATGCTTCCGTGAAGCATTTTCCCGTTTTCGCCTTCAAAGGTAGAGCCCATGCGAATTTCGAAAATGTGTCTATGACGGTGAGGAGGTACTTGTTGCCCTTGTTCCATTTATGTACGTTTTTCAAATTGCCGCTACTCATCTCCACGAGGTCACTTTGCCAGAGGTCGTCGATGCCCTTGGTTACCACAGCCAAACGTTCGTAGTTACGGCGTGCAGGTTTATGCAATTCTTCGACGATGGCTTGCCTAGACATTTTTTTTAGAGATTACGTTTCAAGAGAAGCACAAGCGTGATGGGATTCAAAGAGGGTGGCACTTCGCTCGTGTTTTGAATGATCAGCTTATCGCCGGCACTCACGTCGAAAACGGTGAGATCTTCGTCTTCGTGTATTTCATATATGTTGCGCGTTTCGTTCCAACGTGCCAGAGGAATGTTTCCTGCTTTCTGGACACCACGATTCGATATCAAAGTCATGGTGGGAACGCTAGCTTTTCTACCGTGAGACCAGTACGAAAATTCGTTTATCTGAATCGTGCCATCGAGGAGAAACTTGTAGTACGGATGATAAGGATGTAACATGTACAGTTTGTTACCTTCGACAAACGTGGAGATTCTTTGTTGATTGGGAATGCTGTTGATTTCGATGGCTTGCAGAGAATGCAGTTTAGCGAATTTAGTGTCGACGCCGAGCAGATTACTGTGAACTTGTCCGAGTTTATTTTCGATGGGCAGCAAATGCTCGACTATGGTATCCGTTACGGCAGAAAATGACGGTTTGATTTTCACTTCCACGTTCAACTGCTTGTAGTTTTCGTTGAGTTCTTGCAACTTGGCACCGAAAGAAGCCAGCGTCGATTCCTGCGTGGATTCCAGCACTCCAACTTGATCTCTGATGTTGACGACAATGTTCTGAAGGTTCTCGACTTGATTCAATTTCGAGCTCTTCTCGGTAAGATCGTTCACGATGCTTCGCATCTCTGTAAACTGCGTGTGAAGGTCGGCGACGCTCTGCGAAGTGGGCAGCGTCGACACCAGCGAACTAATTTCGTCTCGAATCTGTTCCACGTTCGCCGTTTCCGTTTCTAGTCGTTTCAGCATTCGAGATATGTTTCTTTTCAAAGCGTGCAATTCTTTGGAGGTGGGGAGATTGGCCACTTTACTCTCGAGATCGCTCAATGAACTTTTGATGTCGTTCGAATCGGATAGTGCCGTCACCGCCGTTTTCAATTTTTCCAAATCTTCGCTCGAAGGCACGCTCGTCCGTAACGATTCCAAGTCACCCTGTATGTTGTCGAGTACGTGATGAAAATGAGCGAGATTCGTTTCGACGTTCAAATTTTCTAAATATTCGATCTTCTGCTGAACCGTGCTCAACGTGTCTTGAATGCTTGTCAACGCTCTCGCTTCAGCGTGAATATTTTTAATTTCTTCGTTGATCAACTCCAAAGACGCCTGAAGCGTAGCGATGGTGGTTTGAATGTGTTCGAAATCTTGATAGGCCTCCAATTGAATTTTTATGTTCGCGACGCTTTTACCGATGACCTGCAGTTCGTCTGACGATGGTAGGTTCGTCATGGTATCTTCCAAAGTCTGTAACTTGGATTTAATTTCTTCCAACGTGCTGGTGAATTCTTCTTGTAATTTGGAAACGACGACGTGCAAGCGTTCTGCGTCGATGTCGTTCACGACGGTTTGAAGTTCAGAGAAATTCTTTTCGATTGCGGAAGTTCGTTCTTCGATTTCGAGTTTCAATTTTTCCAAATCTTCATTTTTCGATTGAAATTGCTGTAATTTGGCCAAATCATTTTGAAGCGAATCAACGCTCAACTGTATATTTTGAACGTTGTCGTAAGAAGGTACGTCGACATAATTTTTTATGAGTGTTTTCAGTTCGGAATCGATTTTCAGAATGGGGTCGAGACATTGCGTTTGGAGCGTAGCGATTTCCGACTCTAAACTTTTGTTTAAGGTCTCCTGCAAAGCGATCAAATCGCTCCTCAACTTTTTGACTCGAATGTCCAACATGAGAATCTCTTCTGCGTGGTCTACACGCTTGGTGTGGCCGAAAATGTCGTTAGGCATTTTTGGTTAACGGTTATTTATAATAGGATAGACGATTCGTAATTCTACGAAGAGAGGAACGAGTTTGTCGTAATCTCCGAGGAGTTCCATGTATAGGCAATCTCCTGCTGAAACATCGTACGCCATGTTAGAAAGCATCTTGTCGTGCTTCATTCGAAAAATGTTCTTGCCGGTAGATATTTTGATTTCGCCTACGTTTTCCGGATTCACGGTGATACGAAGTTTCCCGTCGATCGGAATTTCGTAGAAATGTAAATTGTTATTGAAGACGTAAAACATCTTGCCCACATCGTCATCCAATTTCGTCCAAATGCTGTTGAGGTGAATGATCAACAGACCATTGAGTTTAGATAACACGGAAGGTAGAAATTCATGATCTGTCGTCGTGCGGTGTACAGTCTCCATTGTTTGCTTTCGGAAACCAAAAAGATTCATTGTCCTTTGCTAGTTATTTATTGTGTATGTGAGACAGTTAAAGTTTATTTTTTTTTTCAATTGCATTGCCTACAATTTTTACTAATTTCTAAACGACAGTGCCCCCAAGGCAACGTGTGGATTCCGCAAGACAAAATACATCTTTTATCGTCATGCGGATCCAGCGCAATTTTCTTAACTTTGTTTGTGGTAAGCACGTGGTCTACGCTTTGTATCCTTGTCTCCAAACGTAGAATCCTCGACTGTGAATAGAGGCAATTGATGTAATCCTCGAACACAAGCTTGTTTTTCACGGTATTTTTACCAACACCTTTGGCTTTTTTGGTGATGCTGGTTTCTGTTTTCACCACATACATTTTGGAACGTAAGCCGGCGAACTCCAGAATGATTTCTCCGTTGCATTCATCCTTCATTTTACCAAGCACTTTTTTATTGCGAGAAGGGAGATCAAATCTGTTTGGTTGAGGGAAGGAAGATGTGTCGAAATGATCAATCATTTTCGGTTGTTTCAAATTGTTGTAGAGGTCAGATGTCTGTACGGAATAAATAAAACTGTCCGTGTCCGTGTACAAAAGTGTTATATTTTCGTTATAGAAGGGTTTCATGACATTATAATGAAATTCAAACATATGCAGTTTAGATAAATCCAAAACCGTCGCCCCCACGTAGATTGGTTTGTTGAACTTGATTATTTTTTTATCCATCACAAACAGGGCCAGGTTTTCATCATATATATTTCGTGATTTGAATGTCGGCGATGCTATCAATTTTCTACATTTATTTGAATCGGGAACTAATCTCACGTCCACGTGCTTCCTGACATTCTCCATTGTTTTTCCGTAAACAGCATTATTCATGAGTTTAAAAAAATCTTTATCTAAATCTGACGTGGCGCGTGTTCTATGATACGTATTTTTTTCAATGTAAGGTTTTAACCACTCGGAATGTTTGAATTTCATTATTCTTCTCACATTTATTACTTGAACTCCCTTCTCAATTAAGAATTGAAGATTTTTGTAATGGAGAACGTATCTCTCTTTCCTATCCAATGTTAACAGAAGCTTACGTTGATTTGAATCAGGCGAACATTTTAGTTCGGGTGCAGGAGGTAGATCTTTGAAGTAATCGTGTAGATGGTCGGGGAATCCGAGGTCCACCTCTATAAACAAGCCAAATTCACAGTCGTTGAAATTATTAATGTTAATGGAAGTGGTATCCACCCATTCGAACCCGCCGTAAGGAAGTTTTTGTATCATAGCATGTCCGTATAAATTATTTGCATCCACATAAAATATGTATTTCGATTGTTCGTTAGGATCGTATTCTTCTGTCATGTGAACGTTATTTGCTTTTGCATGTCTCTGTACGCATTGCACCATTCCACCTCGTATCCCCCTCTCGATAAAATATAACATGTCCACGTCCGGTATCAATTCGAGTTTTATTTTTGTCTGTAATAACATGGCAGACCACGCTAAGCCCGAGAGACCGTAAAAATATGCAGGATCTAATTTGTAAATATTCGCCGACGTTTTCCTGAATGCTTGAAAAACATCCGCGAGTATTGTCACGTCCAGTTTCAAGTAGGCATCGTGATAATCGCCGAGTGTCCTACATCCTAATTTGTCCCACATCCATTGCGCGTGTTCGTATTCATCATCCGTGATTCCTTTCTCTCTGAGTCGACTGTAAAATTCTTTTTGAGGTGGAAGAGTGTCGTCGTTAAATTTAGAATTATCGCTAACATATTCGTAAGGATAAATCCCTTTACGTCTAATCATTTCTATGTCTACGGTGGGAAAATTAGCTCTCGTTATTCTAAATTGTTCAGCCGAAAGTTTGCTTGCAAGAGCGTCCAAGCTCGCAGATAAAAATCTGTAAGAATCTAAAAATCTCATCTCCACAGTTTCGTTTGTTCCCGGAATCAATACTCGCTTGCTGACACTGATGTACCTTTCTTCATTCTCTGCTAGAATATTTATCTTTTGTCTATCATATCCAAGATTCCGAATTAAGATATGGAAGTCGTAACCGCTGCCATTATGAAGGTATATGGGGACAAACGTAGGTTTTTGGATTTTTAGATTACACGTGTTACAGATTCCACCGATGTAGTTTCCGGTGAAGTGATTGTGGTGAAATACTTTCCGGTTCTCGTCGGCGAAACGTTGATCGCACACCGGACACGTTTCAATGTTATTGTGAGATTGAAGTTCATCGCTGGATAATGGAAGCATTGGTTTCGATTCGCGTAAGAGGCTGCCAATGGTCTCAACCTCTTCAACCATCTTTTCAAAAAAATGTTTGATTACGTCTGGTCCTCGGTAAACATACGGTTCATCTATCCTATCCTGTCGCAAGACAACATATCCGAAACTCGAGGCTTCGTGCAACTGATACGGTGTTGTGGATGAAAGTTCGGGGTCTGGTTCGCAGTACGACAACGGTTTGAGAAAAGACTCAAAATCAGCAATGATGATTGCAGGATGTTCGAACAATGCCTTATGCATCCTAAATTCTTCGACCTCTTTTGATTTCGGCATCAACATGCAAGTTGGTCTGTTGTCACCGCAGTAAATTTTATGTTCGGCAAGTTTCTCGATAGCAATTTGACGACTATGAAGATTTTGATGATCACGTCGGTCACGATCGTCGAACGTGGTTAGGCATCTCGGACAAACTTCGATGCAATGTTCATGCTTGGTTGATTGACTTCTGACCAAACGTGATAGTGAACGAATTAGCGTGTAGTGATGAACATCCTCGTTTGAAATGAGAAGGAGATTAATCACACGAGCATCATCATCGTTGATATCGCTTATCCTGACGGGATGTACAAGATATTTATCTGACGTGAAGGAATACACATTAATAGCGATGCGTTTTCCTGCACGATTTTCGAATTTTGTTATATCCGACAATGTCACCGGGTATTCAATGTCAGACATTACACTTTGAAAGTCGGTCTCGTATTGTTTGTAATTAGAAACTTGTTCTGGATGATTTGACCAATGAACAGGATGCAGTGCAGCCAATATACACCAAAGGAAACACTTTTTATCGCTGTTCTGTATATTTAACACAGCCCTCTTGTGTTGAATCTTCGGTGGAAGAGGAACGTAGCTGGAAGCGCAAAGAGGCGAGAATTGGTTCACGTAAACAGTTAACGTGTGAGGACTTCCACATAGAGACCATCCCGACCCTTTAGCCTCGAAATCGTCATGTTTCTTAACCAGCTCGTTGGAAACTTTATAATAGAAGTTGTCCAAATTTTCGACGTCCGCCAAATAAAGAGTCTGGTTTTTTGTACGATGATAAAAAATACTCGTTGTGCCATCAACTTTCTCGTATTCAGAAAACAGAACAACGTATACTTTTATAGAGTTGTTTTCAAGTTTATCTTTTAAAATATTTAGTACAGATGTTTTCGTTTCATCCAAGAAACTAAGAATGTCACGACCTGATTCTGACTTAATTGAAAAATCCTGGAGTTGGTCGTTAAATGCAGATCTAATTGGTTTGCGTTCATTAGATAATTTAATTTGCTTGGAAGTGGAAGCTTCCGTTTCTGAATTATCGATTTTCCTTTTCAATGTTGCTTGTCCGGTCGATGGTTTGCAAATTTTGAGATGTTTACTTAAATTTGTAATGCTAATCATCTTTCCGCATCGAGCACAGGGCTTAGAAGGTAACGAACAATTAATTCTCGAACCTGTTTTGCTACATCTTGCCCTGTGTACCGATAAATTGTTCCTTGAGATTAGCTTCCCACAAGTAACACATTCAGTTTTATCATTTTTACGATTGAAACTGGTGGTGGATGCCATTGCTTTCTCCAAAATCACAGAAATCAAAAAGTCTAGTATATAGCGACACAATTTTCAGGTATCTTATTTTATATAGAATTTCTTGGAGTGATTACAAAACTCAAAAATTCAATCTACTGTAAATAGAATTTCAGGTATGTTATTTATATAGAATTTCTTGTGTGCGAATACAAAAACTCAAGAATTCAATCTACTGTAAATACAATTTTCAGGTATGTTATTTTATATAGAATTTCTTGGGGTAATTACAAAACTCAAAAAATGAATCTACTGTGAATATAATTTTCAGGTATGTTATTTTATATAGAATTTTCTCGGGGGCGAATACAAAACTCAAAATCCGAGACAGTCCAGTTTAACGTGTTCATATTTGAAAAAAATTGCAAAATACCCCGACAACGTTTCAGCTACTAGGACCTCATTACCATGAGCCTAACCCTAGTAAGTCACATACACACCTGTTCTTCGTATCGCATATGCTAGTAAGTCAGATGACATATTGGGAGAATCACATTTCCCCCAATGATCCCACCACAACAAACGTCGCACATGCTAGAAGCGTCACATCAAGCTTCAGGTATGCATCGTGGTAATCACCGAAAGTTCGGCAACCCAACTCAACCCACATAGACTGAGCATGCTTGTACTCCTCGTCGGTAATACCTGAACCTCTCAACTGGCTGTAGAACTTATCCTGGGGAGGCAGCAACTCTTCTTCGAACTTGGAAGGGTCTGTGACCTATTCATAGGGGTAGACCCTTTTACGTCTGATGAGTGCGACATCTAAGTTCGGGAAACTTGATGTAGTAATGGCTAGTTGGTCGTCTCTGAGCTTCCCAGCAAGAGCATCGATGCTTGCCTGGAGGAACCTCAGAGAGTCGAGGAACCGAAGCTCGATGCTGTTGCTTGAGTTGGGGATCGGCACCCACTTGCTGATGCTAATATAACGCTCCTCGTTCTGCGCCAGGACATTGATTCTCGCATTGTCGTACCCTAGATGTGTAACCAAGTGATGGAAATCATATCCCGAGCCATTGTGAAAAAAGACCGGTATTTCATCAGACAGTTTCTTATACTTGCAGCATAGCACGGCATAGAATTTAGTGGAGTATGTAGCCAATGCATCGTTGAGGATGGATATTATCTTAGCTCGCTCGCTCTCCAGAAAACTACGCACATCGCAGAAGCTGTCTGATGTTATGTTAAAGTCTTCTAATAAATGCTCAAACGCAATTCGGTCTGCTTTCTTCGTCAGCTTGACGCATTTGGTAGGTGGCGATGCATCGAGGGAGGTTACTTCTACCTTTCGCTTGGAAGGTTGCGGTAGAGATGTTCCAGTGCTCTTGCAAGTAAGCTGGTGTCGCTTGAAGTAGTCAATAGAAAAATTTTTTCCACACTTAGAGCACAGTTTGGTCGCACATATTCGCTTTCCCGGCACACAAGTACGACAGTGCCTTTTGAAAATTTTTACTTGACACAGTAATTTGACACGTAGGGCAATTTTTTTCAGAACGCATAATGCAGAGATTTTTTGGGGGTATGTTATTTAATACCAAATGCTGTGCAATGCAAAATATAATTGCTCACTTTTTTTAACTATTTTCTATGACCTTACTTTGGGTTTTTTTTTTCGCCAAATTATATGCTTCTAGTCTCCTATACAATACAATATACGTACAATATATTGTCAACGGTATTATATTTGAGCGAGCCGCTTGTCACCTAAACACTACAGCTCACAGGTCGGTAAAATCTGACATGAAAGCAGATAATACGATTATGTCTTATTTATATATAATTTTCACGGGGCGTACAATATTGTCAACGGTATTATATTTGAGCGAGCCGCTTGTCACCTAAACACTACAGCTCACAGGTCGGTAAAATCTGACATGAAAGCAGATAATACGATTATGCCTTATTTATATATAATTTTCACGGGGCGTACAATATTGTCAACGGTATTATATTTGAGCGAGCCGCTTGTCACCTAAACACTACAGCTCACAGGTCGGTAAAATCTGACATGAAAGCAGATAATACGATTATGCCTTATTTATATATAATTTTCACGGGGCGTACAATATTGTCAACGGTATTATATTTGAGCGAGCCGCTTGTCACCTAAACACTACAGCTCACAGGTCGGTAAAATCTGACATGAAAGCAGATAATACGATTATGCCTTATTTATATATAATTTTCACGGGGCGTACAATATTGTTAAGAGCGTTAGTTTTTGTAGAGCTCTCTTTTTCCATCTTTCCTCTATACAGTGAAGCTGTAGAAGACGCAATTAGCTAACCTAGCATACAACATACCTTCCTAATTAATATGGATATTGTCACACATTCCTCTTATTTTATACCGGTGTAAATGGAAAAGATTATGTACGGTAAATGTTTTGTACATTATAGGGAAAAAATGCAAAATATCCTCCAATTTTAATTCGAATCGAGTCGAATTTTTACATATTTCCACGCCGCCACATATTGTCCTATTTGCTTCTTTTACTTGCCTTGCTTAATTAACTCTCGCTAATTAGCATTTTTTTTGGAAGAAGTCAACTAGAACAACATATGGCGGTATGAGAAATATGCAAATCAAAGAACATTTTAGCAATATATGGGCCCTAGCAATTAGCTTTCTCGACTAAGAGTACTCTTTCAAACGTCTTCTGCTGATCGTATTACTAAACGAGGACGTTTAAAATTTTTGGGTGTTGAAAAAGTTTGACCCTACTTTTTTATTTCTATTGTTTGCTAATAGATGGCGCTAATAGTACCCCCTCCCCTCCCCTCTCCCCTCTTCTCCTCTGCTGTATGGCAAATAGCACAAACATAGAAATCAAGATTTTGGAGAGCAAAACATAAAATTTGCATGCATCTGATGTCGAACCAGGAACTTTTATCTTTCGGGGAGTCAACATTATTTTTTACTCAGTCGTCATATAACATGAACGCAGGCAAAGATTCACATGTGCTTTTATTATTTTGTGTTCGGTAAGTACAAGTATATTCTTACATAAATTATTGTTTAATTTAATAAATTGTAAAACTCGGAGCCTGCTAAACTAACACTCCTTCTGTATTTCATTAAACTATTGAAAGCGAATGTTGCGTGCACGCGGAAATAGCACAGAAAAAAAAAACCGGATGGAAGCAATTTAAAATCACTGGGGTAAGGTCAGTATTACGAGAGCGTAAAAAACACGTGCTTCCATTCAACTTCGAAAAATAAGAATGAATATGTGCATACAGAACACATATGCTTTCTTTTCACAGTTGTAAAATCATATAAATTGTGCATGAAGTAAGTTACGAGAAGGCTCTCTCAATTAGGTACAAGTATTGTACAATTAGGTACAAATTGTTGTACAATTATTTCCCCCAGTTGCCCAGTTGGAGTTGGGGGCATAACACTGGTATTATTTGTAATCACAGTGCTTACTCATGTATTTTGTTTAATATTTTATTTCAAATTCACTGTCAGAAACTAGTGTTGTTAGTTTCTGCATGTAGGTTTATTTACTCTGTTGGTTGTCACTGTCAAGTTTTTAGTATTCGTACAGCATAAAAAGCTATAACCCCCCTCTCAAAATATATACATTGTATACGCCAAGATGCCCAATAGCCTGGCAACACATCATGAAAAAACATGCCAAGAAGACCCAGTGGGTTTATAAGTCAGTGCTGCCAATTCCTATTTGTAGGTTAGCTTAGCCAGTGAAAGATCATATAGTAGAATTTTTGTAGAGTGGGTGTTTGCGAGTTCCACGACGCCTTGCCCGAGGATACCCTATGCAGTGTCATCCTGATTGCGGAGAAGTCCTTCGCCTACGACGTGAAGAACGAGAGGGTCACAGAGCAGTTTTAAAATTCATAAAAAATTGCCACATACTAAAAATCAACATCCAACACATTTTAGGTTATATAAAATTTGTGAAAACCTTATAATACTGAAATATTAAAACAAACAGAGTCCCTTGTAGGTTAGTTCGGTGCGTAAATAAAAAAAAATGATAGGTTAAGTTATATCACTTAGGATCGTAAAAAAAATTAAAAAATCGTAAAAAAAAGGATAGGTTAAGTTGTATCACGTAAGATCGTGATATACCTACCAAGTATAAATAGAAAAAATGAGTGCAGTGAAAATTTGTACTAAAACATCGCTAAACGCTATAACATCGACAAAAAATTGTCAAAATATGTCAAAAACTTATATTCGATTGATAAAAAAAAATACCTACAAAATATGATCCTCAAATGATGACGTTCAAACAGTGCATAAATAAAAAAATAATAGGTTAAGTTATATCACTTAGGATCGTAAAAAAAATTAAATAATCGTAAAAAAAAGGATAGGTTAAGTTGTATCACGTAAGATCATAATATACCTACCAAGTACGAGTGGGGGAAAAATGAGTATAGTGAAAATTTGTACTAAAACATCGCTAAACGCTAAAACATCGACAAAAAATTGTCAAAATATGTCAAAAAGTGATATTCAATTGATAAAAAAAGAGGATACCTACTAAGTACTGCGTTGAAACGCCCCAATAGTACTACTAACACCTGGCAGTGGTTGGCAATATTGTTTGTTTACATTCCGCGTGGGTCACTGGAACGAGCTAAATTGATTGAATTTCTTTATCAATGCTGCATTTAGGAGAGTAATTCTTATTCTACGTAGTGCTATACTACTTACAGTTGTCCATGCGTTAGAATGCTCGCCATATATCACTAAAAACTTTATAAAATGTACAAAATTAAGGAGTACAGTAAAGCTACTCAACCCTCCATTTGCCACGGTTGCCAGGTTCTTTGTTATCCGTAGATCACGACATCACCTTATCTCTAGATTCTTTAGAAGTCGTGGTCGAATTCAGCTCAATAAAAAACAGAAAAATACAATTTTAGGCTAAGTGAAATTATTTAATATAATTTTAATCAGTAATTTTATTATGTAAATTTGATAATACTTTTGCTGGCGTATGCATGAAGATTTTTACATCGATCCACATTGAAATTTCAAATTTAAAGAACGGATTGGGGCCTCGCATTCTAATCTCGGTCAGGGCCCTAAGATATATTGCTGCGCCAATGTCTCGAGAAAAGACCGAGACAAGAACGAGGCGGATCTTTAAAAACCGAGACGAAAACGAGACAGGTATTTGGAACCCGAGAACGGAACACGCATATGCACCTCGAGACGAGAAAGACACTCCACGGTCTCGTCTCGTCTCAACATCATTTTCATTCATAGGCGTGCACAGACCCTCTGATTAAGTAGGCAAGAGCCTTGATGAAAGTTCACTCGGAGAAAGAAAACGCTCATTCCATCTCACAGTTTTATTGTATTGATGGGTACTATGCAGGGGCGTATATAGTGAACCTCCGAAAATCACTATATTAGAGGAATTCCAGCAGTGGCACAAAAGTTCTCTGTTTTCTTTCCCCTTTATTTTCCTTCTGTGGTTCAGACAGGCACGTATCTAGAAATATGTTTCGGGGGGGGGGGGCAAACCAAGTGTCTCAGGAATAATAATACTAGTTGTTTATTTTAAAGTACTGAGAACAGTTAATAATAATAATAATAATAATAATGTTTAAATTAAAATAATTATATTAAATAAAATTAATACTAATTACAATACATAAATTAATATTATATTATTATTACACGAATAGGTAAAAAGACTGTATAAGAATAGAGATATAACAGCGCATATTCATTACGTAGCTTACCTGTAGTTAAGATCGGAATAATTTTCATAAAATCAAGTGCCCTGGCAATGAAAATAATGTCAAATAGATGAAAAATTGATTACTTATCTAATAACAAAAATGATGTTGAATGTAGTTGGAGGAAAGTAAGTTTCTGATTAAAATTTTATGCACATTATTTTCAGTAATAGTGTAAAATCATCTTTGTAATGTCATTCAAAGCCGTATGATTCCAATATAATTCTTGCCTTCTAAAAAGTTCAGAGGAAATTAATAACCATCGATTATGCAACAAATGCTAATATTTTCATTACTTGATTTAAGTACTTGGTAAGTCTTTCGGGGGGTCCGGACCCCTGCACTCCCCCCAAATACATTCTTCGTGTCCTTCAAACCCCTTTAATACCAATATAATCCTTGTCTTCCAATAAGTTCAGAGGAAATTATACGAAAAAACGCTAAACGAGTATATTTTGATTAGTCTTTCGGGTGGGGAGAAGGGGGGGATCCGGACCCCCTAAATACGTCCTTTCCGTTCTTCAAAACCCTATGATCCCCATATAATCCTTGTCTTCCAATAGCTAAGCTCAGAGGAAATTATACAACAAATGCTAAACGAGTATATATTCATTACTTAATTTTAGTACTTGATAAATCTTTCTGGTGGGGGCCGGAACCCCCTTAAATATGCCATTGGGTTCAGACTAATTTACATGATATACATGATTTCGTACAGTAGATTCAGAACAACTACACAAAATCTATTCATTTCCAATGTTTGACCAATTTACTCTGCGACCACATAGGTGTAAAACAACTATGCTAAAGAATAAAATGCGTGGGTCTTAATAACAAGTAATTTGCTGAAGAACGAAGTGAGATAGTCCAATTACATAGAAAATAAACCCACTGTAGTTGCTTGGAACTTTCGTCGGTTTGAAAATACTTTATTTTTTGAAAGAGAATAGAATTAATAACGGCAATAAGAATTCTCTACACAATTTCTAAGTGAGAGTATTAGGAGGGGCAACTGCCCCCTTGTGCCCCCGTGAGAACTCTTATTTTTGCATGTAGGAACCTCATTACATTACAAAACCTACTATACTTGAAATGTTTGTAGATTTAAGTTTTGATGATCGAGAGTAAGCAGATTTTAGTTTTAGAGTCGAAGCAAGTATAAATTCGTGAGGTGTTACGTCAGGAAAAATACATGGTTGTGCAAGCGGTAGGTTCCCTAATTGTAACTTTAATTGTTCCTTTTATGAGCAAATGTACTGACGAGATTTTTGTATTAGTTTCCTATCACAATTAAGAGCCTAATGCACTTAGGATATCTTAAATAAACTAGGCTAATATTTTGAAAGTTTCAAGTCACAGCAATAACATCTTGTGGATATGTTAAAGAAATTATGAATTGAACACAATATTTTCAAGAAACTTCTTATTGAAGAAAAGTCAAAAGTAATTTCCTTCTTTTATCGTTTCCCGGGTTCGATATCCGGTGAAGTAAGGATCCCAATTTAAACAATGGGTCCAGTCCTGATACGATTAGCCTTTCTGTGCATAAAGTGGAATTATAAACATGGTCACCAGCAACAAAAATAATAATTTGTGCTTCCACTACAACGATGAGTGAAGCCGTCCCAGATGGAGTAGTGCTGACACTGTGACCTTGTAATCAGGCTTGTTAAATAACATTAAAGTGCTGACCAAGATAACATTTATTGTGCAAAAAATATACCCTGTTTCCTCTCTTTAACAGGGTCTTCTTCGGACGAAGATTAACAAAACAGTGTTACCAAGGGTTGTTAAAGGTCGAGGAACACATCAATTGTAATGGGTTCTATTGGGATCCGCTGCAGAACCAGAACGTTTTCTCTCGCACAATTAAAATTCGGTACAAGTTGCGTAATTTCATTGAGAAAACATTCCTGGACCGTATTTAAATTGTTCCTGAAAAAAGGTTCCTCGACCGCATTTAGATTGATCCGGAAAAAAGGTTCCTGGACCGAATTGAAATACCTAGCAGATAAAAAGGTTCTTTAAGGTCCAGAACCAATCTACGCTTGCTCTTCAGGACCGGAATTGAATTTATTTAAAATTCCTGGACCTTTAACAACCCTGCTTGTAACCAGGGGGTCTCGGTTCGATACCAGGAAGAGGCACTATGGGCAGTTAGAATAACTTGTCCCCAGGAAATATGTAAAACTACATAAATTAAGGTGGCTAGGTCCCAGAAAAACCACAAATCGGGATATTTTTCATATTTTCCTAAAGGAAAGACCGGACAATAAATATACTGTGTAAATAACTTACATAATATGGTAATATGCACTGCACTCCAGCCAAGCAGTCCTTTAGAATTAGAAGTCATTCAATGATACTTTGCAGAGGCTGGCATCCTTCCCTTCAAACAACACTTTGTGGAAGTTTACAAACGTGCGATTATAGTTCGTCTTATTAATCAACATAGTTTGTACTGAAAAAGCGTTCTTGCCATTTGTGCACAAACCATTCCACAAAGGCTCGTTCAGCGGAGGAATTAGTTCCAGTAAGACAGAGAAGAAACTCCAATGATTGTAGAAAATTGGATTGTGGCTCATTGTTGACATGGAAATGTGAAATAATTTCTACCCAACAATGTCATAGTTCATAGTAATAGATAATGTGTATTGTTGCAGTAATTCTATTCCTGTAAGCATGGGCGTCCGCAGGATTTTTTCCAGGGAGGGGCAAGGAAGGTATTTTTTTCCAGGGGGGGGCCAACATGGCATATTTTACCCAATAATAGTGTTCATCCTTCAAAAAACATTGCTTAAATTTGAATTTATCATGTTCGTGCAATAATTAACACACATTATTGTGGCTGAAATTAAATTATATGTGTGAAATATGTAATTTTTTGTTGACTTTCGTTTTCCAGGGGGGGGGCCACGGCCCCCCCTTGCCCCCCCTTCCGGACGCCCATGCCTGTAAGTCATTGTCAGAAAAAAGGAACATTTTGGCGTCCTGTTTTACGTTTTTGAAGAAATGTGAACACGAGACTCAAAAAGGGGAGTGACTGTCCCCGGATAATACGGGACGTCTGGTCACCTTATGTAAATACATTTCTTTTTTAGCTCAAATACACATTTATTTTGGGGATTGGTTTATTTTACTTCGCTCTTATGCCACTTTTCGCTAATCGCGAGGATGAATGATGATATGATGAACTTTCTGAAGCGATTCGATCCATGGATCTCTGGCGTCGTAGCGCAGTGTGCTAACCACTCAGCCACGGGGGTCGACAAATACACATTTTTGAGTGGTACTTGAAGGCACTGACGTATGCAGAATTTTTCCTCGGAGGTGGCTGGAATTGTAAAAGTGGATGCGTTTTGAGGGGCGAATATCGTAATTACAATTTTTAAACTTTTTTTAACGTTGTTGTGACAAAAATGATAATTGGGGGTCATTTTATGGGGAGTTTGCATTAATACCATTGGTTTTCCCAGAGTTCTTTATTGCTTGGACTTGACATTTTCAGGTTCGATACCCGCTGGAGGCACATAGTGGTTCGGATCCCACTTTAAACTGTACGTCCAGTCACAATTAGCCTTACTGTGCATAAAGTGGACTTAAAACACTAAATCAATCAATTGACATTTTCGGGAGGGGCTGCTACCACATCAGCTCCCGCTTGCGTACCCCTGTCCTTGACTATGACTGTCCGATGAATTTTTCTCGCCCACTGTGCGAATTAAGGTTTTTGCTTGGGAGGGGGTAGGGGCGTATTTGTAGTTTCATTTTGGGAGGTATATTTTGGGGGAGTCTATGCAAATTTGTACCTACGTTGCCAATCATTAAACTAAACTACTGCCTTGCGGCTCTGAGAACCTTAGAACCAAAGTTCTGAGGTAGGTCATTAAGTATTATGGTAATATTTACACGTAATTTAGAAACGCTATTTACCATTCTAAGTAGCCAAAACTCGTACACAAAAAAGGGCAATCGACCAAATAATACCGAAAACATGACCAAATTTCTATTTCAAAGTTCAAACTTAATGTTTCCTACCTACAAGTTTCTTATGAACACTTTAATAGATGCAAAATATGAGCACTAGGTCATGAAAACTTAACGGAAAAAAGCAGGGTTGTTAAAAGTCCAGGAACCTATAAATTCTTATGGGTTCAATTGGCTTCTGCTGCAGGACCGGAACCTTTTTATTCTCGCACAATTTAAATTCGGTCCAAGTTGCGTATTGTTTCATTGAAAAAAGGTTCCTGGACCGTATTTAAATTGATCCGGAAAAAAGGTTCCTGGACCGTATTTAAATTGATCCGGAAAAAAGGTTCCTGGACCGTATTTAAATTGATCCGGAAAAAGGTTCCTGGACCGTATTTAAATTGATCCGGAAAAAAGGTTCCTGGACCGTATTTAAATTGATCCGGAAAAAAGGTTCCTGGACCGTATTTAAATTGAGCCGGAAAAAAGGTTCCTGGACCGTATTTAAATTGATCCGGAAAAAGGTTCCTGGACCGTATTTAAATTGATCCGGAAAAAAGGTTCCTGGACCGTATTTAAATTGATCCGGAAAAAGGTTCCTGGACCGTATTTAAATTGATCCGGAAAAAAGGTTCCTAGACCGTATTTAAATTGAGCCGGAAAAAAGGTTCCTGGACCGTATTTAAATTGATCCGGAAAAAGGTTCCTGGACCGTATTTAAATTGATCCGGAAAAAAGGTTCCTGGACCGTATTTAAATTGATCCGGAAAAAGGTTCCTGGACCGTATTTAAATTGATCCGGAAAAAAGGTTCCTAGACCGTATTTAAATTGAGCCGGAAAAAAGGTTCCTGGACCGTATTTAAATTGATCCGGAAAAAGGTTCCTGGACCGTATTTAAATTGATCCGGAAAAAAGGTTCCTGGACCGTATTTAAATTGAGCCGGAAAAAAGGTTCCTGGACCGTATTTAAATTGATCCGGAAAAAGGTTCCTGGACCGTATTTAAATTGATCCGGAAAAAAGGTTCCTGGACCGTATTTAAATTGATCCGGAAAAAAGGTTCCTGGACCGTATTTAAATTGATCCAAAAAAAAAAGGTTCCTGGATAGTATTTAAATTGAGCCGGAAAAAAGGTTCCTGGACCGTATTTAAATTGATCCAAAAAAAAAAGGTTCCTGGATAGTATTTAAATTGATCCGGAAAAAGGTTCCTGGACCGTATTTAAATTGATCCGGAAAAAAGGTTCCTGGACCGTATTTAAATTGATCCGGAAAAAAGGTTCCTGGACCGTATTTAAATTGATCCGGAAAAAAGGTTCCTGGACCGTATTTAAGTTGATCCAAAAAAAAAAGGTTCCTGGATAGTATTTAAATTGAGCCGGAAAAAAGGTTCCTGGACCGTATTTAAATTGAGCCGGAAAAAAGGTTCCTGGACCGTATTTAAATTGATCCGGAAAAAGGTTCCTGGACCGTATTTAAATTGATCCGGAAAAAAGGTTCCTGGACCGTATTTAAATTGATCCGGAAAAAAGGTTCCTGGACCGTATTTAAATTGATCCGGAAAAAGGTTCCTGGACCGTATTTAAATTGATCCGGAAAAAAGGTTCCTGGACCGTATTTAAATTGAGCCGGAAAAAAGGTTCCTGGACCGTATTTAAATTGAGCCGGAAAAAGGTTCCTGGACCGTATTTAAATTGATCCGGAAAAAAGGTTCCTGGACCGTATTTAAATTGAGCCGGAAAAAGGTACCTGGACCGTATTGAATTTATTTAAAATTCCTGCATCTTGAACAACCCTGAAAAAAAGTCTGATGTTGTCTCGGCTTGGCGTTGGTCATTTGAAGAATTGTGTCCTTTGATCCACAAGGCTGCATAATTTTCGGCAGGGATATCTTTGATGACTGCACCGTTAATGTACACGAATTATTTTTCTAATGTTACTAAATAGTTAACAATTTTTACACTAATGCTTTCAATGGCATTTTATTTGAAGGGGATAAAAACATCCCTGGCAGGAATAAAAACAATTTTCTTTTGCTGAAGATAAATTTTTGGGTGGGGAGGGTAACCCCGGTATCCTCCCCCCCGTTAATTAGTACACTGTTCTCGCCTCTCGTTTTGTTTGTTTGTTTGCTTATGACGTCAATGCAGCATTTTGAAGCCACAGCACCTTGCATACAGGAAGTAACGCAATTGCCATAAGAGTGACTTTTTCTTGGGAAGCGAGGGATGTTAAATGTGGGTGGAAGAAGCATGGTCCTACGTCATAGATGCTGCGCACGTCGGTTGGACACAGTACTTTAGCCAGCGCTCTCGGGTATTTGCCGACAGTTTGGTTCCGACGCGCAGATAACGGAGCAGCCCACCGTTGGAAGATAACGCTTGTGTCACGACTAGATCCGCGTGGAAGTATGACATCACGGCAACACGAGGCTACAGGACGCTCGGCGCGGCCTTCTTTCCTGATGGCTTGGCTTCGCGTTCTGCTGCTGTGTCTGGTCGCTGCTGTGCTCGGCGAAGCCAGGCCAGGGTTCAGAACGAGAGAGCAGGACAACTATATTGAGGTGAGTATTAATTTACAGGTACTAGTTTTGAGAAGTAATCAGTTATGTTTAAGTAGAAAAAAAATATTGATGGTACACTCAGAATTGGCTAAACCATTACTTCGAGGGAAGGGAATGCAGAGAGGGCAATTTCGTGGGGTCCCCAGACGTCCTCTTGGACATGTCCTCTTTTTCGGGTACAAAAAATGTCTCGGGCGGGTTTTTAGGAAAATGGGGAAATGTCCTCTTTTTTGAGATACAGACAACTTCAAGATTCGTAACAAAATTGTTAATATTGTTTCAGTGTTCAATATCAAAGTAAGGAAATACAACTCTCTCTGTTGCAAGCTCAAAGACAAGAAACCTTTCTTCCAACAAAGAAGAATCGTTGGACGTTTGCGTGTATACTGTCGCCGCCGCGCCACGTGAGGTTTTGATTTCAAAGCATTTGTGACGTCTACCGCGGCTCATCCGAGTTTCAAAAAATTTGTAAGAATATACGAGACGCCGGGGCATCCATTGATTTGAGCTTCATTATAACAGATTTCAGAAATTATAACATTTTTGTGAAATCTAAAAATGTCGAATGCGCTCAAGTTACTGGCCAAGGCAGTTTATAAAAATTTAAAAGCGCTTTACATGTAACGTTTCTACCCTCTGTCAGGCTATTCTTCAGACTAAGAACTAAATTGCCGTATAACCTCGACTGCCCTGTTCATGCCGCACCGAAATATCTTTGAAATTGATTGAATGAATGGTTTGGTTTACTTTGCTTCGCCTTTCTGCCACTTTTGGCAAATTGCGAAGATGAGAATGAGTGATGTGATGAAACTGAGGAAGAAAGACTCACAATGAAAATCCATAACCAGGCCGGGTTCGAACCCAGGATCTCTGTCGTCGTAGCGCGGTGTGCTAATCGGTTCTTTGAAATTGAAGCATTAATAAAGGATAAGCGCATTCGTTGTTCATTGCTTTCATATCGCAACATTTAACGTGTCACCTTCTGGTAAGGCGCCCAAAAGTCAACCTCACTTCCCCGTAGGACAACCTCGTAACTGCTGTTGAAGGCCAGCGAGGTTCTGGCGCCTGCATCCACGGCCAGGCTTGTCAAGTTGTGTTGTCCTGTGTTTGTGCGTGCTGAGTGCCCCTTAACAGCCTCAGCTTTTAATAGGTAAGGAGATTTTATCCGCCGAAACAGCAGACATAATTTTAGTTCGTTAAGCAATGAATGAAATAGTTTTAAGATTTGAGGGAGGAAATTTTTAATAGACATGTTTTATTTTCTTGTTAGGAGCCGGTCCTCAATTTAGTTTTGGTTGAGGGTGTTACCCCGTATTCCGTGACGGACATTAATAGCCTATGTGCTGATATACATAAAATATAAAAGTCAATCAATCAATCGTAACATTTAGTAGAGTTGGTGTTTTAATCAAGAACTCAATATGCTGACCAAGGCAGAATTTATTTTATTTTAAAATATAAAACTAAATTATATATTTATTACACATTATATACTATGTGCCTCCATCGGGTATCGAATCGGAGACCCCTTGATTACAAGGCAACGACGCTACCACTGCGCCATCGGGGAGGCCCTAATCGTAACATTTAATTGGTTGATTTGATTTATTTTACTTCTCTGTTATGCCACTTTTGTCTAACCGCGAAGATGAGGATAGTGATGTGATAAAATTTATGATGAGACACAAAGAACATCCTTGCCTTGACTGCAGGACCCCTGGCGTCGTAGCGCGGTGTGCTATAATATACCTAAAAACTCCACCAGATATCGTGCAAAGTGTGTGTGTACACTAATTTTATTTGGTTTTTCGTCGCGGGTTCTAATCCCCGCGTGTGCACGGGTGTTCTTTGCGAGTATCCCTTTATTAACTCATTTTTACTTTGCCGCTTAGTCAGAAGTTGCAAGAAAGAGAAGTAAAATAAACCAAATCATATATTTGACCTTCCAAGCACTGGCGTACACAGGTGGATGATGGGGATACAGCCCCCTCCGACGTTTTGATAAAATCAGAATTTTCAAATGAAAGCAGTAAAAAACTCGGGAAAAATAAAGTTTGTAAATGCAACGTCCATTTTTGTATTTCATGAAGTTTTAAAACGATGGTTAGAAATAGTAATTACAAAATATATCATTGTATATCCTGCCTCCCTAGAACGCTCGTATGTGACACCCACCTTTAGAATTCTTTGAAAATTATTATGTTGATCTCCAAGTGGACAAAGCCCGACCTCGGTGCCAAACAGGTTATCACATCGCTTTGCAACGCCAGGGGTCCCTGGTTCGAATTCAGTTCTGGGCCCAAGGGTGTTTTTTGCGACTGTCCCTTCGTCAATTTTATAATTTTACTCATCCTCATCATCGAGATTAGCCACAAGTGGAAGAAAAGTGAAGTGAATTATAACAAATAAATGTCAACAACAACGCAAATGAACACTTTTTAATCCACACAATCTCAGCTTTTAGATAAAGTTATTGACAAATAGCATCATGGTCAATATACGAACAAAACCATACCATACCAGATTTTTTAGTTACACATTCGACAAACAAAAAAAAAAATGTTTTATCATATGAACCAGTCAAAACTACTCCCGAGTTTTTTCCTTGGCACGCCCGTGCTTGGAAGTATCCTTCCACATGTTATTATCATACAATTCAAATAAGTGAAAGCACTATACCCTGTCCCAAATATCTCTGGAGCAAGGCCGCGCATAGCGGCAGAGAAGGGGAGGAAATCGAGTGGGCAGAGCGAAGGACTACACGCTGGTGCGAAGGTTGGTAACTGAAGGCGCTTTCCACACGCCTCCACGCAATCCTATTTTCTCTTACGTGTTCATGTGCGCAGCCGTCTCGCGTCATACTCGCGCAGAGACTTGTTTTCGTTCGTCTGCTCCAGAGATAACTGAAACAAAGTATTGTGTAAAGAGGATTTTTTCGAAGGAGTTCTGGTATTTTAAAGATGGATATTACATAGCTTCAGCCTAGGAGACGGGATTACAATAAAATATTTCGTAATTACCATTTTTACTTTTGTATTAAAAGTTGTTCAAAGACAATATTAATAATTTGGGCCATTTTAATGGGATTTGCATTTCACCACTTTGATTTTTCCCAAGTTTCCTACTTATTTTCACTTGAAAGTTTTGATTTTTCTCAAAATTTCGGTGGGAGCCTGTAGCCCCATTTGATCCCCCTCTGCGTACGACAGTGAGTGAAAGTCAGCAAGAAGTTACAAGCATAAGATAATAATTAGCAATTACAAAAGTAGTGATATTAATTATTATAAACGTTAAATTTTCCTTGACTCTCATCACTTTCAACTTTACATCTGTTCGCCAGTGCTGTTGTCAGCACCTACTTTTTTCTTGGTCTCAGTTGCAATGTGTTATTTGCAGCACACACACGCAAAGAGTTACATGGAAGTGCTTTGAAATACAAAACGAGTTATAAGATAATCAATAATAAATTGTGTGTTTTAGTAAGGTCATAGTCATATTTTCTGTTTTGTTTTGATATACAGTAATTATGCAAAGCAAGGTTTTTTAAAAAATTACGAAACCTGAGATTCATTGCTCATAAAAAAGTAAAGTTATACCCTGTGCAATGCACGGTGTCATTGAGGAACAAGCGGGTATGTAAGGAATATGAAGAGGTAGGGTTCCGTACATTCTCAATCTCGGTCATAGTAGATGTAATCCTCGCCCTCAGTCACATACCGATTGATGAGCTCAGTGACTCATCTTTTGAAAAATATTGGGTAGGCAGGACTAAGAGATTTGTTGTATAAATCCATACAATACATAACATATGTCATAAGCCCCTTCCCTACCTTACTTTCACAATTATATGACCACCAACAGTTTAAATAATATAGAACATTGACAAGTACAGTCATGGAAAAAAGTTCTTCCCCATAAGGCTTTAATAGGAGCAAGTAATGCAGGAGGGTAGGCAACACATATTGCACCCTTCGATGATCGGGTGATTTTGCCTGTCTTAACACCGAAAATGTGTTCCACGCGAAGGTCAAAATGACAGGAAAGCAAAGAGGGTCACGTGACTATTGGGTACGTGGAGTGTTGTGCTTCTCCAAGTCCCCAGTTCTTCATCCACATTGCAGAAAAAGTAGAGCTGCATGCAATTTATGAAAATAGGTTGTTTTCAACTACACGCTTAATTATGATTTTCCCAATTGCAAATCTATCAGACATGTCTCCCGATTTAGTCGGGACAGTATTTTACTTTCAATACCTGTTCGTCATAGGCGTAACTTGACGGGAGCACAAAGGGCATTTGTAACCCCCCCCCAAATCAGGTTTCTTAAAGCTGCTAAAACAGGAATTAAATACTATGATTTGAAGCGTCCAAAAAAAGTATTATATTGAAAGATTGTTCCCAATACGTAGATAGCAATTTAATACTTTGAAAGTGTCTCAGATTTGTTTATTATGTCACATCTTAGTGTGGCAAAGGTCTACTACAAAAGTGGAATTACGTAACAGAAATATGAAGCCCCTCCTTTTATTTCGTAGCCGATTTCATCTTGAAACTGAAATTAAGAATATTAGTTAACAATGTCATTGGTAAACAATAAAAAAATGTGTTAGACCCAATTCTTTAATACCTTATCATAATATTTATCTCAAGTTTAAATTTTGTTGTAAGTCCACTTTATGCAAAAAAAAAAAGGTAAAGTGCTCACCTGTGCTTAGCGCTACGCCATGAAGGCGTATAGGGGGTGTGGGGGTAACGCCCCACACTTTCTTGATTCGTTGGTGAGTGGGGGTGATGTGATCAGCATCACGCCCCTGACCGCCTTTACCCCCAGGTACCCATGTCATTCGACGCTGGGTGGGCGCCGGGGCCGCTTCCAACGTTAGAAAAGTTCCCGGGCTTTAACCGGCCGGGGATCGAACCCGGGGCATATAGCATGGTAGTCAGACGCGTTACCGACTGAGTCACCGGCACAGATAGACTAATCTGAGCTGCATACAGTTTAAAGTGGGATCCGAACCACTATGTGCTATCACCTGGTATCGTACCCGAGACCCCTTGATTACAAGGCCTTACCACTACGCCATCAGTGAGGCGCACACAATCTTTGTATTTCGACCTTCTTAAACCTATATTTATCATATAATAGGTTGTTTAACGTTGCTATGCCTCTATGGATTATATTTAGCCAGTATTCGAGCACATAGCGTCAGGTTTCATAGAATATAAGCTTCTCTTCCATGTTTATGGTTTCCTGTCTGCAGTAGAAAAACTGGCAGGTTCCCATAGCTTTTCTTTCAATAGTCTTACAATGGTTGCATATCATATCACTCAAATTTGATTAATTCGTTTCGAACGCAATCCCCGATGGCGCAGTGGGATCGTGGACACCTTGTAATTAAGAAATCCCGGGTTCGATACTCGGTGGAGGAACATAGTTGTTCGGATCCCCCTTTAAACTGTAGGTCCATTCACGATTAGCCTGATAGGATATAAATTGAACTTAAGACACCAAATCAAGCAACCAACACAATCCCGTTATTTTCCAGATTATCGAATCCAGAACCTTCGCCGCGAATAACATAAGCAGAAAGATAATGTGAAATTACCGAACACAAACAGAACTTAAAATCTACAACGGATAGATTGGATTAAGTCGACGATACAGCACGCGTTCTGAAGTGAACAACAATACGAAAGTTGAAGGACCTCTATACGCACCCACTTTTCCTCCACTCAATGGGGAAGATATCCTTCTAGCTGAGAAGCCTTTACATAGGAGTGCCCTGAGGGAACTTCAAGGCCACGACGATAAAGTGTTCTACGTGCAATGACGGGACCAAAACATACGTCAGATAGCTGTGTTCCTCCTTATTTCGTACGTCATTGATAACTGGAACACGTGACCTCGTCTTTGGTAGAGCAGAAGCCCGCTTGCTTGCCACCACCCTTTAGTTCAGTGACCTTCGGCCGTAGTCAGCAAGAGTGAATGACTCACCAGATACTTGTTGTCTGTGAGGCTACACAAGAATAGATATTTCGTTAGTGGCTGTAAGTATTGTTTCATCTGCAGTTATATCAGTTAACATTTCAATAGTTTCCTAATGGTTACGTTAGTGATAAACATGTAAATTAGTTCTCGAGAGTGAACGTTTTATTTATTTGAACGGGAGATTTTTATACAGCCTGCATGTATTATTTTTTCCTGAAACAAGAAGAAATTCGAAGACGCAAAAAGAGTTGTATAAGAGTAGTTAACAAAAGGAAAAAAGAAGGAGAAAATGTAAATGCTGAAATAAATTATGGAAGAGATCGAGTGAATAACATTTTGTCATGGGGCCTCCTCGATGGCGTAGTGATAATGTCGTCGCCTTGTAATCAGTGGATCCCGGGTTTGATACACGGTGGATGCACGTAGTGGTTAGTATCCCACTTTAAACTGAAGGTCCAGTCCAGATTAGCATATCTGTGCACCAAACCAAAACTAAGAAAGAAATTGTCACAGTGTAAGAAAATTTCATGTTCAACCACATACGAAACAAAAGGGAATAATATATTGCAGGTTGGAGTTCACATCTGTAGCATCTAACCAGCACAATTATGAATCGCAACGTATCGTATCAGATCCATTTTTATTATACATGTATGATAATATAAGAGAAGTAGAGGAAAGAGAAAACCAAGCGAAACACGGACGCCTTCTCCAGAATTTCAAATCTCGTTACATAAGGTTCTGGGTTGAAGTCCCGAACAGGCATGACTTTCTTGTTCTTGCCCTTTTATCTGCTTCATTTCATCATAATTCATCGTTATGGTTTACCTGCAGGGGAAGAATAATGACAATAATTGCCAATACAAAGCCAATAACAAACAGAACAACTCAATTAGGGAGATGTCAAGAAAGAAACGAGACTTGACAGTGTATCCGTCTCTCGGTTTCTCGAATTGAAAATTGCTCTCCCGTTCTCGGTCTCGATTAGTTAAATATAGAAATCGAAAATGTATGTGAATGAATATACATGTATTTTATATATTCCGGTTTTGTAGGAGATTTCGTGAGAGATGAAATAAGTACTCTTCCATCGTATTTATTTTTATAATTTTTATTCCCTGTTCGATGATCGCGACGATAAGGACGAGTGACCATTACATGAAATTGATGACGAAATAGTCAAACACCCCCGACAAGGACGGTACTCAAACCCGGGAACTTTGGCGACGATATCGAATGTCAATCACTTAATGAGCTTGACCACCGAGCCTGCTTAATGTTGTTTCTGTCAGGTAATTCGTGATAACTGTCAATATCCCACATTCACTATCATTTGCTTCATAATTTATCTTATTGTTGTGATTAACCTGAATTCAAAGAATTAGTTGAAAGGCAAAAATGCAAGATTGAATGTCTCTGATGTTACTTCGTGCCGAATAATATGACGTGGTATTATGATATGAATTTATTAATCATATAATATGCCTATTCATTCCATTGATTGATCCCAATTGAGCACACAAAATATGGTATAATGTCCACTCCATGGAGGAGAGGTTAGCACAGCGCGCTACGATGCCATGGGTCCCTGGTTAGAATCTCGACTTGGGCGTGGGTGTCCTTGGTAAGTGTCCCTTCATCAATTTCATCATAGCATCACTCATCTTCATCGTCGCTATTTGCCAAAAGTGAAATAATAGCAAATCTAAATAACAAACATCCAATCAAATCGAACATCTCTACCGATTTAATTCTATACGGTACCGAATTCCCACTTTATTACTGCATCTTAAGTCATTTTACAGCATCTCAATTGTTTTCCGATTCGAAAACATTTGGAATGTTGTTTTGTGCAGTTGATTGTGCATTGTTTCGTTGTTTGGATTGTTTAATTAACGTCGCATTAATTAGTTTTAGACCAATCGTGACAGGGGGAAGCAAGAGCACAAAGGAAGCGAAAAAGACAAGGAAGAGACCACGGCTTTCTTTAAAGGTAGCATCCTATGAATACAACTCAAGTGACTGCAGAATATTATGAATAAAATTTATTTCGCTTTTTCCTTTTATTTCTGTTTCAGTTATTTTACTTCGCTTTTCTTCTACCACTCGCGTTAATCGTGTCGGTGAGGAAGAATTATAAACTCGTGAAATGGACGATGGTACAAAAGAAAAATATATGCCTCTCCCACGGTTCGAAACTGTCAGTACAAAACATTGTCTTATTTTTAAAATTTACTGGCAAATATGGTTTGTCACGTAGCAATTTTCGCTTATCTCTTTCTCAAGGGGTTCCATTGCCTCTCTGATGTCGTAGTGGTAACGTCTCGTCTCGTGGGCAACACTACATGTAATGAAAGGCTTCCGAATTCAATACCAAATAGAGAGGTATTTGGTTCGGATTCCATTTTAATCTGTAGGTCCAGTGCATGAACTGGACTTAAACAATTAACGTGTGGCATGTGGTCTGTGATGAGAACCATCATTTCAGCGAACCTTCTTGACAATGACTCTAATATCACTCGAAAGAATAGTATTTCCTTACGAGTAGCTCTTGTCAAGAAACCAGTTCCTGAAATTTTCTTCTGGAGGCCTCATAGCACCCAGCTGTTTGTTGTGGCTGGGGCACGAGTCATGTGACTCATGCTATCAAAGCTCAATCCTTCCCGAGAACTCAGAATCACCAGGCAAACTTAAGCGAATATTTTGTTATTTGGGTTGCATAAACAACAGGCTTTAAGACGTTACGAAATTCTACGTCCCGTGGCCCAGGTAATTTTTTCTCTGACTGTACCAAACTGGAGATATAGGACCTTTCGCGAAGACACCCAAATCTCAATCTCCCTTCCAAGTAGACCCTGGACTGCATTTTACTCACTATCGAGGTTCTGGCGCCTTGACTTGTGGCCAGTATAATCCTCCGTCGGACTCATGTTTTGTCCTGTCCTTGTGTGTTTGTGATTATTCCTTCATTCATCTCATCATCATTCATCTTCATCTTCGAGATTAGCCAAAAAGAGGCAAAAAAGCGAATTAAAATAAATAAATGAATCAATACATGAACGCACACAGGAAATTAAGTCGTGAGAATTGTTTGTTGAATAATTATAAAACAGTTTGTTGAACGCGTAGACTTTTATTTCTAAATGTACTAACAATACAAGGAGATTATTGGGTGGGCTCGATCCCCACATGATCATATAAGTTGGCGCCACTGGCTGAGAGGATTCGTGAGCCCCAGAGCCGTCTAGCTGGGATCACTCATCCTGGAGTCTAACATGGAACTCCTGCTAGATAATAATCGGACACATTGCCAACACCAGACCACCGTGTTCCACACATATAACTTAGTATGTTCTCCATCCCTGTCAGACGTGGTCGAGCACATTTGTTAGCGCTGTCGTAATCGCCAACTAAGGTTTTGTGTTCGAATTTCTGTGGCAGGGGCCATCGTCCATACTTTGAGTCACAACGAGGTACGACGCTTGCGGTTCCGCGTTCGAATTCAGGCCCGGGCATGAGCGTCCCTTCATCAATTTCATCATATCATCTCATCTTCGCGATTATCCAAAAGTGGCAGAAAAACAAAGTAAAATCAACCGAATCAAATCATATCAAAACAACGAGGTAAGAAAATTGCGGTGAAATAAAAATTACAAAAATTCAAATATCTATTAACAAACAGTGGCTTGTCAAAATGAAGCTGAATAAATTGTGAGGCTCAGAACCAGTTGATTTAGATAGATCTGAAACATATGAATATCCGACACAGCGTGTGGTCATTATTATTACTATTTAATAGTTACTATGTTATTAAGATAGTCATTAGTAATTGCCTCCTAAGATGTCTTCACCTTTAAGCAGACCCTTCACTGTCTTATCAATTATATCCACAATATATCAGTTTCTTTTTGAGTGAACTTTTCACTCGTGTAGAATCGTTCTCATTTCATGTGAAAGTCTGGCTGCGAAATTTTGGTCGCACTAGGTTAATATTTTAGGCACGTTCCTAGCGACATGTTACGGCAATTTTGAGAAGGAAGAAAGGAAATTGAGATCTTTTATTCCACGTCAGTAACTTTTCACGTCTTTCTCTGTTCCTCTCTCCCTCTCTTTAGGGTTCTCTCTCTCTCTCTCTCTCTCTCTCTCTCTGTGTGTGTTACAAATCGATTGTAAAGTGATAGGGCAAAGGCAGGAGAGAGGGAACAATAAAGAATTTAGCATTACTGTGTAATTTATACAGCATAATTTTGATGCACTCATTTTAATGTTGTGTAAAATTAATTACAAATGTTTTCATTTTCAATGAAAAGAATTACAGACTTATTACATCAAGATATTAGGTGTACAAATTAATTCTCGGCCTTTTTTTAAAGAAAGAAAATGTTATTTATGAAATATAGTCTTATATAGTATTAATAGACAAAATAAACTCCATTGAAATTTACATACTTTCGTCATCTTTCGGGCAGTTGCCGAACTCCCTATTACAATATGAAAATAAGTAAAAAATCAAGTATCAACGTGACTTTAAATGGCTTTGTTGTAGGGTGACCATACGTCCAGTTTTGACAGGGACAGTCCCGTTTCAGAGGCGTGTCCCGGTCCTCCATTCCAAAAAGCCAGTATTTGTCCAAATCTAAATTTCAGAGACATTTCATGCTAAAAAAAATGTATGTTTTGTATGTGTTCTGTTATTTGTAGAGCAGTGAATAAGGATGTAGTTTCTATACCGAATTGCAAGAAGAATTTAAAATGCTTACGTCTTGACATAAACTCAAAATACAAATCTAGAGTTGTGTGTCTGATATATGTGGGGTAAGAATTTCTGGGAGATTTATAAACGATTGATGAAGAATAAATCTGTTCACAAGAGGATAGGTTCTTCTGACAAATACATCTGGCATTACTCAACTTCAGCATAAAGGTTGATCAGAAAGGACGAGAAATGTAAATTATACCTTCTGACAACAGGAGATTATATTTAATTTATAGTTTATGATGAATCATTTATGCGATCCATCGTTTAATAAATAATAACGTTAATAATAGTAATAATTAGGCCTAACAAATTTTTCAGGAGGTGGGGGTAAATTGATCTCCTTGGGATGTCTCGTTTTTGGGTCAAAATATTATGGTCCCCCTACTTTGTTGGACCTAGAAGTCAATGTGCTGAAAACTGCTGCTATTAAAAAGTACTGCAAATCAGCTCGCGAATATTAATTATGATGATATACTTTTTTGTTGCTTCCCTGCTTCTTTAGGCCAATCAAACGATGAGTACGAAAGTTGATTAGATACGTAAAATAAATATAATAAAAAAAAGATTCGGTTATGAAGGAACATCCGCTGAGTTGGTTGTTAAATGAAAGTGATCGAATTTCGATTTCGCCATTGTAGTTCCTGGGTTCGAGTCCCGACATGCGTGTTCTTTGTGATCATGCTTCTTCAATTTCATCACTCATACTCATCGTCGCGATTAGCCAAAAGTGGCAAAAACGACGCTAAATAATGAAAATACAACGTAACATACGTACGAGATATAGGACTTGAACCCGAAATGTTCGGAGGTAAGACTTGAGTTCCGCCTTCAGGACTGGCAAATAATAATAATACACATAATATTCTCTGTCTCTGGAGTATGTGGAGCAAGGCCGCGCATAACGGAAGAGAAGGGAAGAAAGCGAGTGAGAGGAACAAACCGTGCGCGCTGCTGCAAACGACTGGTAGCTGCCATCAATTTCCCTCTCACGAGTTTATTGGTCGAGTCCCTTCGAGTCACCACTTGCGCAGAGACTTGTTTTCGTTCGCTTGCTCCAGAGATTGCCGGGATAGAGTATATGATTGAACAAAATCTTGAGACGGGGCTTGAGTTAATCACGTATTTGAAGTCATAGTTTTTATCAGCTGATGTTTCGGACAATCCTGGGGGAGGGGGGAAGTGGCGGGAGGGGGGACATCATACGCCGAAAAAAAAACATGCAATATTATTTCCAGGTATGTTGAGTGTGGTGAAGTAATAACAAAAAATATCCGCATTTCGAGGGACAAAAGAACGCGGAGAATTTCATCACGTGACATTTCAGGCAATCATCCTGAGAATTCATGTTACGTCAAGGATTCCTAAGGTCATAAAAAGTGTTTTGGTTTATATGGGGCAAGTTTTTTTTATTGCTTTTATGAAATGCCATCCGCCCCTGATTGTAGCGTATGGAATTCTTCGGATGACGTAATATCCCTGGATGCTACTAAGCAGCAGATGTTTTGATAGAGAGAGAGGGCATGTTGAAAGAAGAAAAATATATATGCCAAAACTGGATATTTGGATTATCTTGATGTCAGTGATTCGTAGAACGAACTGAGCGCCTGCGAACACAGCGGACAATTAACCAAACTATCCACATAATCAGATTATACAGAGCTACGAATATCTGGATTATCTGTTGCATTCGAAATAGATATAATTTGAAATCAGCATTCTGGGTTTGTTACAACTTCACGTTGCAAATTAGTTACACAAATGGATATATCATTCAACATGTGAGCTCAATGGCCTCCTCGATGGTGTAGTGGTAGCGTCGTCGCCTTGTGATCAAGGGGTCACGGGTCCAATACCCGGTGGTCGCACATAGTGGTTCGGATCCTACTTTCAGCTGTAGGCCCAGTCTCGATTAGCCTTACTGTGCATAAAGTGAACTCAATAATCAATCAATCAATGTGAGCTCAGTGGCGTGCCCAGAATTTTGGCAAAGGCTGGGTTTACTTCATTTTTCCTTCTTTTTGTGCCTTTCACGTTCTTTTTTTAGGAATACTTTGCCAACGGGAGGGGTCATGATCCTCCACCAACTCCCCGTGGGCACGCCACTGTGTTAGCCGACCTCCCTGACGGGCTGGCATCGTTTCACGCTAAGAAACCAGACGGGTCAGGTTCGAACTCTGGTCAAAGTAGGATATAATGGATATTGGAGTTCTTTCGTTACGTCCACTTCATGCACAGATAGGCTAATCAGGACTGGACCTACAGTTTAAAGTGGGATCCGAACCACTATGTGCCTCCACCGAGTATCGAACTCGGTGCTCATTGATTACAAGGCGACGACGAATAAGTTAGTAAACTCCGAGACGGTCAATATCCCGTAGAAGTGATGTGATCAGCATCACACTCCAGTCGCCTTTAACACCCCCGTTAAGGCTGGGTGAATCCCAGAGACTCTCCTTGCAAGGACATTCCTGGCAAAATTCCCCACTTGATATCAGCCACCGTCTGGAATCGAATCGGGGCCTCTCGCGTGCCAGTCAGACGCCCTACCAGCTGAACCACCGCGGCTCCTATAAACGGATGCCTAATGCATGTGTGGAAATCAGAACGAGGATAAAGTTAACAAATGTGATCTAGTAAAGGTCGTGTAAGCGGAATTCCGCTCGAGCGAGATTTTTTCACACATCCTCTTGTGTTGGCCAACAAAAGTCAAGTGACTAACCTGTTCTTTCCTGAGTAAACATGAAGCAAGACAGTTTTGCAATGTGCAGATAATTTATATTATATACAGCAAGGAAAATTAACTTCCCTAGTGGTCGTTTTGCAATGAAAGTATGATTATTCACATGGGTTTGAGCTCCAACCGAAAGAAACCTCCGCGAAAAAAAAAAGTTAGAAGCGGATTACTTGTCTTTTTAATATGCCGTCTGTGGGGTCAGAAGCATTGAGTTGTCAACTCGCGCTGGCCTACTTAGCAGAGCGATTAGCACGTCGTGCTACGACGACAAGGGAACCCGGGTTCGATTCCCTACCCGGTAGTCTTTGTGAGGGCCCTTCATCAATTTCATGACGAGCCTCCCAGATGGCGTAGTGGTAGCGTCGTCGCCTTGCAACCAAAGGTTCCTGAGTTCGATAACCGGTGGAGGCACATAGTGGTTCGGATCCCACTTTAAACTGTAGGTCCAGTCCCGATTAGCCTATGTGCTTCTTTGCGGTTGTCTCGTCATCAATCTAATCTAATCATGATTCCTTTTTAATCATCGACATAAAAGAAGAAAAATTACACTGCTCAAAATAGAAAATATGAACTTAGATGTTTAGAATTCCGAAACTTTCTGAAATCCATTTTAAATTCACATTTAAAAAACCATAAATACTATAACTATAAATAGTATGTTAGAAGAATTAAACAGCAGCTGTGAGCAGTATGGGATGAAGATTAATGTAAACAAGACAAATGCAATGGTTATAGGACGGAAACCAAGGAATATTAATGTGAGAGCAAACAGTGAAAGAATCCAGCAAGTGGATAGCTTCAAGTACCTCGGATGCACTATAAGCAGTGACATGAGCTGCAAACAAGAAGTGAAAATGAGAATCGCAATAGCAAAATAAGCTTTCAATAGGAGAATTTTTTTGTGGACCCATGGACATAGGTCCAAGGAAGAGATTAGTAGAGTTTTGTGTGGAGTATACCACTATATGGTGCAGAAACCTGGACGTTGAGAAGAAAATGAAGAAAAACGACTCGAAGCTTTTCAAATGTGGACATGGCGAAAAATGGAGCGTGTAAAATGGACGGACAAGGAAAGAAACGAAGCCGTACTGAAAAGAGTTTGTGAAAAAAGATCTATACTGGACACCATCAAGAAGAGGAAAAGAAACTGGTTAGGACACTGTCTAAGAAGGAACTGCCTGCTAAGGGATGCCTTGGAGGGATTGGTTGAAGGAGGAAATGTCCGTGGAAGAAAGATATATCAGCTTATGGATGATTAACTGGGTCGTATGCTATTAGGAAGCGTAAGGCAGAGAATAGGGAAAGCTGGAGATTGCAGTGAAAAACCTGCCAATTAGGCAGAAAACAATGAATGAATGAATGAATTTCAAAAATATGCTTAAAATGTATACATTATAAGGAACGAGTAAAATATCATAGAAATATTGTACGGTCTCACTGATGGCGTAGTTGTCTTGTAATCAAATGCTCCCGGGATCGATACCCCATGATACATTACACCTCGGTTTCCAGTCAAGAGTAGCCTATATGTGCGTAAAATGGAACTTCATTGAAGTAATTCAGGTACAATAACATGAATAGTGAAAGTTCATGAAGGAATTAACGGGAAAAGTAACCTTAATCCCTCCTAAAATTATATACAGATTCGTCTCTTATTATTCACTGCTTTCCACGTAGCATACCCTGAATTATATTCATGCAGACTAACGAGGCTTTGGCGTCTGAACCCACAGCCATTACAATCTTCTGTTGGGTTCATGTCGTGTTCCGTGTATATGTGTTGATCTTCTCACTAAATTCACCTTTTCACTGTTCATCATCATCTTCAGATTTGCCAAAATGGCAGAAAAGCGAAGTAAAATAAAGCAAATGAATCAATCAATGTTCTCTTATTATTCATGTATTAATAACTTATTCTTAGATGAGAAATAGTAATGACAGAACTATGGGTGCACATTGGAATTTTTCAAAATTGATTTCTCGAGTGGGTATACTGTGCCCCGGGAATCTGTGGAGTAAGGCCGCGCATAACGGTAAAGAAGAGGGAGAAAGCCAGTGGGCGGAGCGAAACTGTACGTGCTGCTTCTCGCAGCTGGTAGTTGCAGCCGCATTTTCCTCTACACTCACTTCCCCCCTCACACGTTCATTGGTCGAGCCCTCTGGAATGACCAATTGCGCAAAAAATTGTTTTCGTTCGCTTGCTCCAGAGACTTCCGGGATAGAGTATCAGTAAGGTATGTGGCCTTAAGTTGTAGATAATTTCGTGTCAGGGTTGTTAAATATATAGGAACCAATAAATTCTAATGGGATTTATTTTGTTCCGTAATAGGACCGGAACCTTTTTTCTCGCACAATTTGAAATTCGGCCCAAGTTGCGTAATGTTTCATTTCAATAAGGAACTTGGACAGTATTTAAATTGATCCGGAAAACAGATTTCTGGACCGAATTGAAATGTAATATTTTACAGATAGAAAGTTCTTTAAGGTCAAGGACCCACTTACGCCTGTTGATTTTCTGTTCTGGACCGGAATTGAATTAATTAAAAATTCCTGGTCCTTTAACAACCCTGTTTCGTATCCAGTGGACAGGTTAGCTAGAAGATCTCACCGTACAACAACGAAAAATTTAACAATAGACCTGAAGAAGCACAATCAAAACTTAGCTAGCGTATAAGGCCCCCTTAAAACTGACTGTTTCCAGCGAAGTAAAGCGAGGTAAGATTTGAGGAATGTATTTGAATATTTCTCTCAGGGTCTTGCGTGACGTCTTTAGTGTTAGTTGTAGAAGCTTGTATCCGCCGGCAGAGGACCAGGAACGACTGCATTCCCGGAACCATTAATCTCACGCTGGGCGAAATACTACTGCGAGGCAGGACGAAATATCGAACTTCCTCTCCGGGTAGCACCTGTTGATTTTGCTGCGCGTGTGGTAAATTGAGGAAAGATGGAAAAGTGTGGGCGTTTGTCGAAAAGTTTTTCCATCCCTCTTTACCATCTACGAGATGTATCATTTGCATTTTTCCTGCGAGAGCACACTCCGCAACTTAAGGAAATTATGTTTCGTAGACAAAAATATTAACTATTTCTGTTTTGTGTTTTTATGGTATACTTGCCTTTAAAAAAAAGCACTTTCATTTGGAAAAGATCTCATCACAACTTCCCCGATGATTTCGGCCACAGACTAGGTCCGTAGTTAGGATGAGTGATGATACGATGAAATTGATGAAGGGACACCCTATAAGGAACGCCCATGCCAAGTCTGATATTCGAACCCGGGACCTCTGGCGTCTGACTACTTTTTTTCAAAATTTGTTCTATAACATTCACTAGGACGGCGGTGTTATTGCATTCGTCTGTCTACTTTTATCTTATTTAATTTTGTTTTTATGATTTTGTAGCCTAATCGTGACAGAGAATGAATGATAAGATGAAAATGACGAAGGAAGACTCGCACATAAATATTCATGGCCAGATCGGGATTCCAACACAGATCCTTCGGTGGTGAGATTGTGAATCGACAACTCAACACTCTCGACCAGTTTGAGCATTGCTTTTTTACATCGATCTTTGATTCTTGTAGATATCAAGACAGATGAATATGTTTCTTCTGACATTTTAAAACAAAACAAGTCATAGAGGAAAGGCCAAATGCCTATACAAGCCTCGAAGTGTAATGAGTAAATATTAGGGAACGGATTATAAGGTGCAGCACCTTTCCAAAAATATAACTGTTTTCATACCGATCGTTTCAGATGTGTATTTTAGGACATGAAATCAAGTGAAATGAGCACTCTTTGTTACACCTTTTTGTACCTCTTTGTGAGATTAGCACATTTTTCTTATTTTTACCCTCTCTTTGATGATTGGGCACCATTTTCTTTCATGTCTTGTTAAAAATTTAGACACAAAAAAATGATTTTCAATCTTCTTGCGAAGCTACATAAAATCATATAGTCTCATTTTGTAGAGCAGAACATGATCTATAAAATGGTATGATACAATCATTTTTTTTTTATAAATGTATATTTGGTTGTAGCTTTCCTGCTATAAACCAATTACATTTGTTTTACATTTTATAATTTTACAATTTCATAATTTTACAATTTTATAATTTTTCAATTTCATAATTTTACAATTTCATAATTTTACCATTTCATAATTTTACCATTGCATAATTTTATAATATAATATTTTCTCTCACAATATAGTTTTTAAGTACATATATTATTTTCTTCGTTGGGTTCTTCAAAAGTGCTGACAAGGCGTATGCGCCATTATATCCTGCTTCTTTTAGATCTCTTAAGAAATAATCACGCGTAGTTACATTAAGGCGACATTCAAATATAATGTGATCAGGTGTTCCTTCAGTTGCACCACACTGACAGATTGGGGATTGAACAATCTTCCTAGTATACAGGTCTTTAGGTGCTAGGGTGTAATTTAGCCGACATCTAAGAAGACTTGTTAAAGAGTTTCTTGAGAGGTTAATGTCTTGATACCAAGGTTCTTTAGGTATAAGTGGTTGAATCTCCAATAGTTCCCAAGGTAATGTAATATAACCCGCGAGAGAAAACACAAACTTTAAGAAAAATAATCGCCAGAACAACAGTTCTCTATGCGGTCCGCGCGCATTATATACAGAAGGCGCAGAAAAGAGAGAATTGAATAAAAGCATATTATCAAAATCTTTTTTTGCAACTTTTTGAAAACATTTTCAGAACCCTTTTTCCCCCCTTTCCCGACCATAATTTTGCACTTTAAAAAAACTTTCCCTAGTAATTGTAAATTCATTTTTTAAAACGTTTCATAAACGTGGTTTTATCCTTATATAATTGTTTGTTGGTGTCCAAGAATGGAAGAGTTGTACAAAACTACTGACGTATCGCCATCTACCACCATGAATTATTTTTCGGATAATGATTCCGTGTATGAACACTGGGCAAAATATCCTATATTTTACCTAACACTAAACATACGCAACAGCAAACGAAGAGAGAATGACCAATCTCTGTCTCTCTTGGGGAAAGTAACCTGACACTTTTTGATAACGATACCCAATCACATAGGAACAGATCATTCTTTCACAACACTCGCAAGTATGACGAGAACATGTCTTTGTAGTTTCAGATTCCCTTTCTTCAATTTAGTCGCTGACAAGGTCATGTACCTTTTGGACATGCTGCTCATTTTTTTACCGGGCCCTTTCAAGATAGGCCTTTAAGGTGAAAAGAGTACAAGAGATTGTTACTGAGCTTCGTTTTCTTTCGTAAATGTAAGAGGTCTTTTCCACGTTGCGAAATTGAAAGAAGAAACTAAATCCTCCGAGGTATGTGTCATTTCTTCTTTTCCAAAATGGCACCTTTTCACGGTATTAAGGTCATGTACCTTTTGGACCTGCTGCTCATTTTTTTACCGGGCCCTTTCAAGATAGGCCTTTAAGGTGAAAAGAGTACAAGAGATTGTTACTGAGCTTCGTTTTCTTTCGTAAATGTAAGAGGTCTTTTCCACGTTGCGAAATTGAAAGAAGAAACTAAATCCTCCGAGGTATGTGTCATTTCTTCTTTTCCAAAATGGCACCTTTTCACGGTATTAGGATTGTATGCTCATCAGCAAAGGCTGGTGTCGAATTCTATCGGATTTTCCACGGATTTTTCTCAGGGTTTCAAAACAACCTCGTGGATAATTTTTCCGGAAAAAAAATAGCAGTTTCTTCGATTTCCCAGGTGTCGCTAATGAGAACAGACCTCCGCCTCCGGATATATGATAGGGTGAGGGCGAATTTGTGAAGCGAGGGTGTGACAGAGAGGGGAGTTGGCCCAAATTGAAACATCTCCTAATATGCAATCCAATACCTTCAGCTACAGTGTTGTTTCCTTCGAAATATCGAGTATCAAAGGTATGTCGTACTTCATTACATTAAGGTCATGATACGAATTGAACCGACTCTTAATCTTGCTACTGAAGGATTCCAGTGAACCATGGAGTGGATCGTATGTCTTTATCGTAGTGATTAGGTTAAAATTAGTTTCTTTCCAGCATCTTTCCCCGTGGCAGAGTGGTTAGCACATCGCGCTAACCATACCGGGTTCGAATCCCGGCCTGGGAATTGATGTTTGTGTGTGTTCATTTATAAATTTCATCATATCATCAATCATCCCTATCTTCGCAAATTAGCCAAAAGTGGCACATAAAGCGAAGTAAAGTAAAGCAAATCAATCAATCAATTTCCTGCCTTTTAACCTAAGCACGACGAAGAGGATGAAAGATGATGAGATGATATTGATGAAGGAACTGACACTTATAAAGGGTGGTTTACATTGTTGGAGTGGGCGTGAAAGTTACTGGGACGAGTTACTGGCCTGTCTGCTCGACTCAGTCCTTCTATTTCGAGTAGTAGTTTACACACTTTCTACTAGACTCTAGCAAAGTGGGATAGTGGCTGCAGCTGTTTGGTGCTCTTTTGACACAATGGACTCATCGACGTCGTTGGCGATTTTTTAAAAAATGTTCTGAAACTGTTTACAAGCTTTTTTTTTACAAGAAATGAATACAATAATACACGAGGACATGTCTAGAAAGAAAACAAACTTCCTTGATATTTCTATTTTCAATCGTCCTTGATTGTTCGTGTAACGTAAATTCTTTATTTTCAATTATACTCCTCCTATGCCAAATACATCAAGTTCCATATCCTGCACGTATAGCCTCATACGCCCTTAGGTTCTTTTGTTTGTTCATATAATCGACACAAATTCCATGAACTCTCTTATTTACGGCACGGACTTCGACCACTTCCTCTGTACTCTCCCCAGTTATTTACACGATGAGAGTAGCTCACGCTACTGCAACTCTCCCGTGTACTCGACCAATTCAAACCAGGCTTTATTCCTAGACCGGGGCTCGTATCTTCGTTGGTAGGTATGGTAGATTGCTCTACCAAATTTTATGTTCGTAGCCCAATTGTTCCTGAGACAAATATACCCTGTCCCAGAAACTGTGGAAGCAAGCGAACGAAAACGAGTCCTCTGCGCAAGTTATGACATGAGAGGACTTCACCCAAAAATGCGGTAGAGGGAAGACCCCACCCCCGCATGTAGGGCAACTCGACTGCATCTACCAGCCGTTTGCAACAGCGCGCACTGCCTCGCTCCGCCCACTTGCTTTATACTGTTGTGCGCGGCTCCACAGATTCCTGTAACGGAGAATAGTTCTCATGGATTTAAGAACGTTGTGGACACACTGTGGGAGCATCCCCGATGGCATGTGGTAACGGTATCAAGGTATCCCGGGTTCGATAACTGATGGAGGCACATAGTCGTTGGGGTCCCACTTTAAACTCTAGGTCCAGTCCCGATTAGCCTTACTGTGCATAAAGTGGACTTAAAACGAAAACTGTCAATACAGAATCCTTTCCCAAAAAAACAAAGTTGATTTTCAAATGGCTAGTCCAATCTTATAAACAACACATAAGCAAGCACTGTTCTTCGCCTTCTGACTTGAGTGACGCTGGTGTAGTAGTAATGCAGTCGCCTTGTAATTAAGGGGCCTTGGGTTCGACTTGATTTTGATACATGGTAGTTCACATTCCACATTAAACTGCAGGACCAGTCCCGAGTATCCTATCTGTGCATTAGGTACACTTTACAGGCCCCCGTGGCGAAGTGGTTAACACATCGCGCTACGACGCCAGGGGTCCCTGGTTCGAATCCCGTCCCGGGCATGAATATTTGCGTGTGTCCATTTATCAATATCATCACTCGTCCTCATCTTCGCAAATTAGCCAAAAGTGACACAAAAAGCGAAGTAAAATAAACCAAGTCAATCAATCACTTTCCTTTCGACCTTCAGGTGAGTTCTCTGTAAATCAACTTTGGTGGAAGTGAACGAATTATTCGTGAGGAGTTTTGTGCCGGTGTGGTTAGAACTGTGAGAACATGTACTGCATGGAAAACCACTATCACTACAAGCTCAGAACGTGGACAGATCTCCAGAAATTCTAATTACTCGTATCTTGTTGAGGGTGTTGAAACACCACAGAAACTATGATTTTCCTTTTTTTTTTTAGCAATTCGGTCTCTTGGATCGAGAACTAAGTAAAAAAGTAAATTTACTTAGGAGAATGTATCACTTATAAAGCCAAATAAACAAATTAATATTGAAATATTTTGAAAGGACAGGCTGGAAATTAAGATTGAAAAACCTTATAAGTTAGAGAGATTCTGTGTTAGAATCCCAGAATGACTGTGAGTATTTCCTTGAGTGTCATTTCATCAATTTTATGTAATCACCACGTCGCGATTGGTTTGCATCGAACTTTAAGGCTTAACTAGACCTTTCGCCGTCGCCAGCGATATATTTTTCGAAATTTCAACTCCTTTCGAAAATCGCCTATGACGGAAAAATTACATGTGCTTAGAATTTCTTCTAGAACATTCACGTGAATCTCTCAATATATATTCTCAATATTTTTTTTTTTACATAGCCACGAAACTATTAAGAATATCTAGACAACAGCAGAAACAAACCACATGAAGATTCACGTGAATGCTTTAGAAGGAACTCTAAGTACAATAAAACATCGTTAATCCGGATCCCGATAAGCCGGACTTCGCTTAATCCGGACAGGCAAAAGGCAAAAGAAAAAAAAAGAACAGAATGTAAGTTTTTAAATGTGGCTAGAAGTCAACAAGAGAACTTCCCAAAGAAAAGGCAGTCAACCACTCATGAAATTCGGTTTCCCGCAGACTTTGTACTGTATAGTGTATTTAGGCCTAGGACCTTTAAATACAGCATAATAAACGTGTTTTGTTGCTATAAACTGAGTTTTAATGCAGTTCCTACTGTTATTTTAGGTTATTTCAGTTAATCCGGACTTTCGTTAAACCGGTCAGCTTATCCCCTCCCTATTAGTCCGGATTAACGAGGTTTTACTGTATATGTAATATTTCAGATTTTGGAATATCATTGTGGTTTTAAAAAAAGACAGGAATATTGGCTTCATTGCCGGCGGTCAAAGGTACAGCCGAGTCTGAAACCGTAGGTTCAGTCCCGATTAGCGTACTTGAGCATACAGTGAATTTGAAATAAACTTTTGACTTTGATTCTTGGCAAAAACTCATAGAGCCTTTGGATGCTGAAAAATCAATTAGAACTTTAACATGAAGGAAGCTACATATTACTGATTAATTTGGTGTAGTTTACTTGGCTTTTTTGCCCCTTTTGACTAATCGCGACGATGAAGATGAGTGATGATATGATGAAATTGATGAAGGGATACTCACAAAGAACACTCATGTCCAGTTCGGGATTCGAACCTGGAACCCCTGGGCTTGAAGCGTGCTGTGCGGAGGTCGTCAGCTCTTAATGAAATATGAAATTGGGGACATATTTTAGTAAATTGGATATTAGGAGTAAAAAGAAAAAAAAACAATTTGAGCTTGAGATTGCTTTTAAGTCCATTTTAAACAGGAATAGGCTAATCGGGACTACAACCTGTATTTAAAGTGGGATCCTAACCAGTATGTGTCTTCACCGGGCATCGAACCTGGGATTCCTTAATTATAAGACAGCGACGTTACCACTAGGCCGTCGGGTAGGCAGAAGAAAACAAATGATTGCGTTTAGAAATTTAGCTAAATTATCAAAAGTATGCCTAACAATTGACAAAACGACACACTCAATCTTCCAGAAATACCAGAGAACATGTAGGTAGACTTATTTACAAAGATAATTAACAATTTCTAATTTTAACGATCTTGCGCAATTTGGCTTCACTATACATAGACAAGAATAATGGGCAACAAGGGAGCTTCCGCAGTAATAAGAGTGTCAGACGGTGAGGTTCTTTCATTACCTGATTAACTAACCAATTAATTTCGCTGGCAAGAAGGCTCGTAGGTTGGTTGCCGCGCTTTAACTCTATGCCGTTCAATTTTCCGAGCCAGTGGGGGAAAACGCGTAACGATTCGAAACTAATTTCGATATCGTTGAAACTACACCGAGGATCTCTTTCCAACGGCGTTAGCGCGTCAGATGAAATAAATCCTGTGGATAGGCATTCGCAGAAAAAGAGGCGCGTGCTAACCATCACACATAATTTCCACATACATCCGCTCTTTTTATACGTGGGATGCAATACGTAGAAAAGTAAACAAAACAGCCGCTTCTTTCCACTGACGTAAAGCTTTCCCTGAAACGGTCGCACGGAATTAATTTTGCCACCTAAACAAAGTACTCAAGCGTGTGCTTTGTTTTGAAAATGCAGAGAAATATATATTTAACCAATCACGGGATTGTATTCTTAAAATATCTTCCATACTTACAGTACTGTGTAGATAATGTAGTACATATTTGAACTGTCCATTTTTATAAAATTAGTCAATCTATGTGAACAGGAGTGTACATGGAAACTATTATAAAAATGATCATGTTTAAATGATTTTCTCAATAAAAATATTAAAGTGTGCTAAATATTTTTCAAGGCCAACTGAATCAGAATGGTTGTGATTGATTTATTCATTCTGACACGTTCTAAGCACAATTATTTAGACGCGTCGTATTATTTTACTATTAATATTAACTTAATAATACTCAGCGGTGAACGATGAGACTCGGTGAAGTACACAGACTCCTCTCAGGTACAGGGGTAGTGTTAAGCAAAGACAATATTCACAGCACAGAGAAATAAAATCACATTATTTCAGTATATATAAACTGAAAGGGTTTATTCTTTATTCATTGCAATTATAATGCAAATATACTTGAGATGAAAGCGAGGATTTCGCTTTGTCGATGAATTGACTCAACTAAAACGCATAAACTCAATGCGTGGCTATCGGCAAGCCTATGATTGCATAGACCTAGCTTGCGCCCCGAACTACCACACCAAGAGATATGCAATGATAACTGAGCCAATATTTGCTCTTTAGCCTTTTATTTCCAAATTAATCTTTAGGCTAGCTTTATTATTTAACGTAGAATGGTTGCAGTATTGTGCATATCATCAATGCATGGCTATCGGCGTACCTATGTTCACATAGGCCTAGCTTGCGCCCCGAACTACCATACCAGGATGTATGCACAACACCGAGGAGTTCTTTTTAAGTTAAAAAGCTTCGACGATCCGTGGCGAAAGTGTGATGATTCTTACGCGACATCCTCGCTTTTATACTATTTTCGAGAACACAGATTAAAGTACAGATGAATCATTCACTATCTACAAAAGGATACTATCAACAAAACTGACATCTATACATCTTTAGAAATACAAATTCGTATAGTGCACTCTTGCAAACAAAGATACATTAAATTACCTATAATGTAGCATAAAATACAATAAACGATAAACAAAAGATATATATTACAAACAAGGTGCATTATTACATATAATAACAAAGAAATTACGCTTTCTTTTACAAAAATAAATACATTAGTGACATATCTTCTACTGGTGACGTCACATAAAAATGTGGATCATATCATCTGCCCCTTCCTTTCGGAAACTAAGTTTCAGGAAGGAAGTTATCTACCTGGAGGAAACTTAGTTTTAAAGTACAAATTCTTTCTTTTTATCCTCCGAAAAACGCACCAGTTTTAGGTTATCCAAGTTAACCTTATCATATAATTCTTTAGTCCTTGGAATTAGCAATGTCACAACATTATTTTACACTTTGTCCACTAGATAAGGTCCTATCCACAACATAAATAACTTTTGAATGGTCCTATCTAGTGAGGAGCTTAAGGAATGGTTTTTAACCATCACGAAGTCTCCAACTGTCACTGTCTTGGCGTTTCCCTTCTGTTTTAAATCCTTCGACAGCTTCTTCTTCTCCCTGACTTGGGCTAAGAATAATTTGGACTTCCAATCCGGTTGGGCTTCTTCCCGTTCGGGCCAATTGAAATGGGTTAGGATCTCTCTGGGTATGGGATGGTTGAAGAATAGTTCAGCAGGCGAATATACAGTGGTCTCAGAAATAGAATAATTAATTAACCACATGACTGCAGGCGTATGTTACCATCGGGCTTACCAACAATTAAGAGGCTCACACAAGATGAATATCAAGGCACAGTAACATCTCTTTGTTTCCACTTTTTCCGTTCTTCTTTCAGGAGCTTTCTTTAGGCTATTAGTATGGGATATGGAGATCGGTACAAAGGTTCTGTGGTGGTGAGTTCAATATCACACTGGAAGTTTTTAATAGTACCTGGTCTCTCGGAAAATACATCTCTATGCTTCAATAAGACTTCTTTCAATTGGCTTCTACCCCATTCGCATAAAATCTCATTCGCATTGACCTTCTGCAGAATGTCGTCAGGACTAGCCGTCCACTGATCGACATGGGAATCTTCACGGACTTTTCTTACATACGTCCCTTTCGAAGATCCATTATTCACGAGGTCCTGCTCTACCGGAACTCCGTCTACGGTGAGGGATAACTTCTCGCGCTGTAGGTCAATTCCTGCTTCATATTTCCTGAGGAATGGGTAGCCCAAAATAAAGTCAGCTTCGAGACCTCTCAAGACAAACATGTCCTCCAATAAATTTCTTCCAGCAATCTCCAGATATACTTGTCTACATCCCACAACTCTAGTTTTGTTTCTCCCAGTGAAATCAGTCAGCCTAACATCTGGACATGTTTGTAACTGCAATGACGGCAGCTTCTCTTTAATCTTCTTCCAAATGGCGTAGCTCATGAGATTACATTCGCTGCCAGTGTCCAGAACACAAATAAACTCGACGCCTGTTACAGTTGCCTTAATTAATGGAGCTCTGGGTAAATTTTCCTTTCTAACTGCCTGTTGTAGTGCTCTATCAAAACTTTGTTCTCCTTCATTGAGAGTCAGCACAAGAAAAAGATGATTGTCTTCACTATTTATAACGCTGTCATCTGTTCCCAGAGAAGTCCAAGATTTTAGCCCAACTGTGATCGGGAACGAAGAATTCACGTTGGGCGACTGGCTAAATCCGACTGCATACCACTCGGATTAGCACTAGTCGATGGTGCCCAACAAAAGTCTCTTGTCATGTCGACGCTTTGACGTTGCTCGTTCGTCAAACGTGAAGCAGAAGGTTCAAACGGAGGCGCCGTCGCTCTGAAGTTACTGGGTTCAGAGGCGTTACGTGAAGAGTCACGGGAATGATCTTCTGGATCAGATCTGGAACGACGCGGCCCACGTGCGTAGTTGTTCCTGCCATCCCTTCTCGGAGGATTACGCCACCTGTTGTAATTGGAATATCCATTCCTCTGGTTCTGCATAACTTGTCTGACTCTGGGTTGTTGGTTTCCAATTCTATTTTGTCTGGGAGCATTTCCCTGGCCTGCACCTTCCCTATTCCACACAGGTTTCCAACTGTCCTGTTCCTCAAGCACCTCGAACCTTTTCAGAAAGTCGGCTAGCTGCCGTACAGTGTGAGGAGAATTAGCTAGACTCAGACTGCGAACTCTATATGGAAGCTGGGAGATGATTAAATTCACAATCTCAGGTTCTATGTAATGGGCAGACAGATTGCGGTAGGCTGAGTAAATAGACCAGGCATATTCCTCCATGCTCATACCGGACTGCTTTAAGTATCGGCGAGATCTCACTGCTGTCAGCTGCCTCTCTTTGGCCTCTTCTGAAGCATATTGTTTGCGAAAACGACGGCAGAAATCAGAATAGGACTTGAACTCTAACTGGTTTGCTCGAAACCAATGCTCAGCCTGGCCCTTGAAAAGCCGAGGAATAATTTCCAATCGGTATTCGTATGGAATCTGCATTAAATCAAAATTGATATTAAGTTCTTTCAAGTATTGCTCAGCATTCTGGGCTTCCAGGTCTCCCTTGAAGTTCGACAAGGAATTAAGGTCTGCCATCCTTGGAGTTCCAGTCATTGCTGATCGCTGAGTTCTTGGCGGCGACTCATCTGGCCCGCTCCTTGAATTTCCATGCCTTCGTGTTCGCTTCCTGATTTTTGCTTCATACTGAGAGTCTGAGGTGGTGCTGGAAGAGGAGGAACTGCGATCTTTCTTCCTTTCTAGACGTTTCCTCTTTGTCCTTTCTTCATAAAGACTGTGCCGGGCCCTGCGAGATTCACGCTCTCTGTAACTTCTGTCATCGCCCGAAAGACTAAAGGTAGGTGGGACAGCAGACGCCACTTCATTAGCTCTTGAATCAGCAGTAACTCGTGGGCGACAGACTTGTTTGTCTTCTCTAGTTCTCTCTCCACCGGCTCTGTCCATCGCTTCATTTAGTTCAATGTTCATGGTTGGCAACGCTGCACTCTCAGCAACTGCAGACGGATGACCAGCTCTTCGAGATCCAGTTTCTGTTTCCGTTTGGCGGGTAACGTGCATGGTCTCTAACTGATTCCTAAGTTGTTCTACTTGAGTTTTTATTTCCTCAACGTCCTTGCTTCTTTGAGACACAACTACTGAAATCTGACTAATATTTTCTTGGACCTCAGCCCGGAACTGTATTTTGTCAGTCTCGGCCTCGGCCAACATCTGTTCTATTGTCAGCTGTCTTTCGATAAACCTATTGCACTCTCCAGTGAATCTCGAGTTAATATCCTCCACATCTGTGCGAACATTTTCCGTGGCTTTATTTACATCGGCTGCCAAGCTGCGCCGGAAGTCATCAAAGTCTATCTCTCTAGCCTGCCGGATTTCTTCAGAGAATCGAGCCCTAGTTTCCTCGTTCTCAGACTTCAGTTGTTGAATCTCACAGGCCATCTCGCCTATTTCAGCTCTTAATACTTTTATAGATTCATCGTGCTGCTTACCGATATCATCCTTTAGCAACGCACATTGTCTGAGGATATCTTCCTTTAATATGTCAGATTGTCTACAGATATCAGCCTTCAGTGCTTCAGACTGTTTACACATATCAGCCTGCAATGTTTCAGACTGTTTGCAGATATCGGCTTTCAAGCTGGTAATGGAATCAGCTTGCTGTTTAATATCAGCTTTCAGTGCTTCAGACTGTTTGCAGATATCAGCTTTCAGTGCTTCAGACTGTTTACTCATATCAGCCTGCAATGTTTCAGACTGTTTACTAATATCATTGCTAATATCAGCCTATAATTTTCCCATACTTTTGACTTCTTGTTTGCTAATTCCTTCAATCATTGCTTTTAATGCTTTGAACATATTTAATGGATCAGATGAACTATCCGCAGACAATAATTTACAATCTTTACAAACCAAATCGGTAGACTCGTGGCTTTCAGTTCGAATATCTAGGCCACAACATTCAAAATGTAGAAGCTTTGTACATTTCTTGCACACAAATGTGGTTTTATCTTTATCAATGTCCCGACAACAATCGGGAACATTAAGTCCTGAACTCGAAGTGAGATTTTTATTTGCGCTACGCAAATGCTTCTTGTCCATATCGAAACAAAATAACTCTGTGCTTTTCAATAAATATGAAAGTTCAGTGCTCTTGCACAATTAATCTCAACTTTAAACAATTGTCTTGCCCTTGTACACTACAAAATCGAGCCCCACGTTGGGCGCCACTTGACACGTTCTAAGCACAATTATTTAGACGCGTCGTATTATTTTACTATTAATATTAACTTAATAATACTCAGCGGTGAACGATGAGACTCGGTGAAGTACACAGACTCCTCTCAGGTACAGGGGTAGTGTTAAGCAAAGACAATATTCACAGCACAGAGAAATAAAATCACATTATTTCAGTATATATAAACTGAAAGGGTTTATTCTTTATTCATTGCAATTATAATGCAAATATACTTGAGATGAAAGCGAGGATTTCGCTTTGTCGATGAATTGACTCAACTAAAACGCATAAACTCAATGCGTGGCTATCGGCAAGCCTATGATTGCATAGACCTAGCTTGCGCCCCGAACTACCACACCAAGAGATATGCAATGATAACTGAGCCAATATTTGCTCTTTAGCCTTTTATTTCCAAATTAATCTTTAGGCTAGCTTTATTATTTAACGTAGAATGGTTGCAGTATTGTGCATATCATCAATGCATGGCTATCGGCGTACCTATGTTCACATAGGCCTAGCTTGCGCCCCGAACTACCATACCAGGATGTATGCACAACACCGAGGAGTTCTTTTTAAGTTAAAAAGCTTCGACGATCCGTGGCGAAAGTGTGATGATTCTTACGCGACATCCTCGCTTTTATACTATTTTCGAGAACACAGATTAAAGTACAGATGAATCATTCACTATCTACAAAAGGATACTATCAACAAAACTGACATCTATACATCTTTAGAAATACAAATTCGTATAGTGCACTCTTGCAAACAAAGATACATTAAATTACCTATAATGTAGCATAAAATACAATAAACGATAAACAAAAGATATATATTACAAACAAGGTGCATTATTACATATAATAACAAAGAAATTACGCTTTCTTTTACAAAAATAAATACATTAGTGACATATCTTCTACTGGTGACGTCACATAAAAATGTGGATCACATCAATTCGTTTAGTTTATTTTACTTCGTTTTCTGCCACTTCCGGCTAATCGCGATGGTGATGAGATGGATGAAGGTACAGTCACACACATATAGAGGCGGCACAACAAAAGTCCCACTGACTATTATGTGGAAGATAGGTTGACATTTGGGCGTCTAGAGAAAGTGTCACCCCTTACACTCTATTGTACTCGTATCTGTGAAGGCATCCGATTTTTCTATAGCGCCTCAGGGTGTTGTCGGGTAATAATGTAGCCATTTCTTGGTGGTTCCTTGAAGAACCATACCTTTCAGCATCGGACCACTGCACGTAGGCGACCTTGAGAGAAGGTACTCACAATAGCAGCTGTCCAGACTTGTTTTAAGTTAACTTCATGCACATATAGACTAATCGGACTGCAGCTACAGTTTAAATGGGATTCGGACTACTATATGCCTCCACCTGGTCGAAACCCGGATCCCTTGATTACAAGGCGACGACGTTACCACTACGCCATCCTAATAGCCCTTCAGTCTTAAGTTGAATTTTGTGGGCTCTTCGACTCCTAAGAAGCCATATTTTCGTCAAAAAGCGACGTCGTTAACATATGAAGTGCTTTAAAGGGAATATATAGGGTGCGGCTATGGGTGGGGCGATTTTAAATGCTCCACAACTTAAGACAAAATAATACATAACAAAGCATTAGTTTAGTGTTCCCCTGTGCTTAGCACCACGCCATGAAGGCGTATAGGGGGTGTGGGGGTAACGCCCCACACTTTCTTGATCCGGTCGTGAGTGGGGGTGATGTGATCAGCATCACGCCCCTGACCGCCTTTACCCCCAGGTTTCCCCAGGTACCCATGTTATTCGACGCTGGGTGGGCGCCGGGGCCGCTTCCAACGTTAGAAAAGTTCCCGGATTTGAACCGGCCGGGGATCGAACCCGGGACCTTTAGCATGGTAGTGAGACGCGTTACCGACTTTTTTTTTTTTTTTTTTAACAAAATTTTATTTTATCAGCATATATACAAAATATCTCTGTTTTCTTACATAAATTCTGTTAAAGTATTGTATAGAATTTTTAACATAGTAAGTATTATAGTAAGAGTCCCATTTTGGCTATCTGATACAATATTTTTGGCGTAAACATGCATTTGTACCTGTAATATAAATATACATTTCTTCATATATTTAATACCTGTTTACACTTTCACACCACAAGTACATAATTATTGTTTTCTAAACAACACTGAGGTAGTTTCCAAAATACTCATACATTTTTGGATATTGTAACATTTTCCATCTAGTTCTTTTTAAATACTGTGTGAACAAAATGCTATTGCTCTCATACTTTTTACAAAATACATAATATATTGTATTAGCTATTAACCAAATTACTGCATTGTTTTTCTTTTCTGGAAAATATTTGAAATCTGGTCTTGTACACATCGACGGTTGAAAGTATTGGGGTGATGTTCGACATATTTGTCCTAGATATGTCGTTAGGCATTTCCAAATTTCCTGTACTCCATTACATGTTACTATTCTATGCTCAATGGTGTCTATCTCTCCACATATGTTGCATTTATCAGTTGTTAGTCTATTGATATTATGTAAGCGTTCATTAGTTGGTATAATATCATGTATTACATTGTACCAAACACTATACACTGATGTATCCAGAAATTTCTTATTTAAATTTTTCCAAATATTTTGCCATCTGTTATTGGGAAAATGTTTTTCAATGCGGTGAGTTGGTATCTGCAACTGTTTGTGAAACAGTGTATACAAGTATTGAGAGAGTTTTACATCTTCACCTTTTGGCGGAAGCACCACATAACTGAATTCTTGCATCAAACTTCGGAGATATAACGGTCCTTTTTTCAATCTCCGTAGATCTGGCGGATTTTGGGGTGGAAATTCCTCCGTCCATAACTGTATCCATAATGATGTAATGGAATCTTCGATGCCATAGAGCGTATAGGATCTTGCCAGGAATAGGGATTTGCATTTGATCTCAATATTTGTGAGCTCCAATCCTCCTTTTAGTTTCATTTGCCATAGATTGGATAGTGGTATTCGAAAAAAATGGCCATACCACATAAACCAACCAATTGCTGAATTCATTATTCTGAGGTATTTTTGATTGATTGGGATCACTTGGGCCGTATAGTTTAATTTACTAAACATATATGTTTGCAAAAACCACACTCGTTGTATCATGTTCAACTGTCTGCTTCGCATTTTATAACATTGTGTGCGAATGTCTCTCGCTATCTTTTGCCAATTGGATTCTAACATTTGTTCCTCGTCCCTGTGAAAAATTATTCCTAATATTTTAATTTCCTGTACATATGGGATCCCTATATCTGGATATTTTTGATCCCATGTGCCAAAGGGTAGCGCCATTGATTTTTCCATATTTATTTTGGCCCCACTAGCACGGCAGTATATATGTATCGCTGCCATCATTTTTTCCATTTGCTCGTTTGTGGTGATACAAGCGGATAAATCATCTGCAAAAGCAAACACTTGGTTTTCCTTAAAGGCGTGTATCTCGTCGGGAGTAGTTTCCTTGGTATATTGCAGCAAAGGATCCAGGGTTAAAGCAAACAAGAGCATACTTAGTGGACATCCTTGCCGAATTGATCTTGTTATATTTATTGGGGACGACAGGAATCCATTGACCATTATCCGAGATGTTTCCTGTTGATAGAAACCTTTCAAAATATTAATAAATTTATCACTGAATCTATATGCCTTTAGCACCTCAAACAGGTAGTCATGCGACACTAAATCAAACGCTTTTTTGAAATCAAAAGCAAGCACACATGCATCAAGTTTCTGCACCAGATAAAAGGATATCAGATCTCGAATCCCTCCAACTGCACTGAATATGTTATGCTTTTTGCCAATGCATGTTTGTTTCTCGCTGAGTATCCGTGGTAAAATTAACTTTAACCTATTTGCTAAGATCTTTGCCATTATTTTATAGTCACAATTTAGTAATGTTATTGGTCTGTAGTCGTCTACTTGTTTTGCATGTGTTTTTTTCGGTATCAATATGATGATGCCTTCATTTTGTAAAACTTTTCCATTTTTAAAAGCATCTTGTATGATTTTGATTAGTTCATATTTTATAATCTCAAAAAACTGCAAATAAAACTTGTAACCAATACCATCTTTTCCTGGTGCTCCTTTAAGATTGCATGTTTGTAACGCTTCATATACTTCTTCTATTGTTACTTCAGTATCTAAAAGTTGTCTATCCTCTTCTTGCAAACCATTAGTTAAAGAATTCAGTATTGTCTCTCTTGCTTCTGATTCCCCCTCCCCGGTTTGATAAAGCTCCCCATAATAGTCATAAAATGTTTGCATGATTCCTGTCTGACTCGCATGCGATTCTCCACCTGAATCCACAAGATTGTTTATCATGAGTGTTTTTTGTTGTTTTTGCATCTGTACATAGTGATACATCGAAGTTCTTTCATCTTGAATTAAATTCTTGGAATTGGTTCTTATTGTTATGCCTTCCATTTGTTGCCTCTGGAGTGTTAAGATTTTGGCTTTATACTGCTGTATGGCTTGGTAATTTTTTGGTGACATCTCTCCCTTGACATGCCTCGTGTAAACACTGGTAATAAAAGTTGATCAATCCATTTCTGTCTTTTGCATTTTCTTTTCCATACCAGCAGAAAAATGTTTTTAATTTTGGTTTTACATATCGAACCCACCAGTCATTATGATTACTGTAATACTTTTGTTGTTTACACCAGTCGGCCCATTTTTGTGCAAATATTTCATTGATATGTGGAAGCTCTAATAACTGTATATTTAGCTTCCAATATGAAGGACTCCTGACTAGTTTTGTTTCCTCCAGGTTAATTGCCATTTTTACTGCCATATGATCAGTAAAGGGCGCTGGCAATGCTTCTATGGATGTTATATTTTTTATTTGATCTGTATTTGTATATAACCTATCGATTCTCGATCCAGATTTATTATTAAAATATGTAAATATTATATCCTGTCTCTTCTGTAACCAAATATCTTTCAAATGCAATTCTTCAATTAATGTTGCAAGGGCTGGACTCTTTTGATAAGCTCCTAAACAATCGCTGGGATTTAATACCTGATTAAAATCACCCCCAAATATTATTTTAGATTCATTTAACGGTAGCAAATATAAAATGTCCTGATTATAAAATTGTTCACGTACCTGTCTATTTTGATTGCCTGATGGGGCATAAATATTCACAAAAGTATAGTTCTTACTTTGAAAGCTAATGCCTCTCCCATCTACTAACTTTTTTACATTAGTAATGGTTAGGCCGTTTCTAACAAGTGTTGCTGTCCCACGGCCATTGATACCAGTATTAACTATCGCTTCGTAACCATATATTGATGGAAAGTCACACATACAAACTTCCTGCAAAAACAATACGTCTATGGAGTGTACCCGTACAAATTCTTCTAACATTTTACATTTTACAGGCGAAAAGATTCCATTAATATTAATAGTACATATTCGAGTGGTATATACCATTAATAAATTAATAATATAGCACACAGTTAATAGTACTTTCCGATCGTCCCTCATAACGTTGAAAAAAAAATGCAAACAACAAATGAAATATCAAATTAAATTTCCCTTTTTAGGGTTTACTTCTTCTGTTCATTACTCTATTCATACCTCCTACCTCTCTCACTGATCTCCTCTTCGCTACTGTGTTCTCGCTACCTTTCGAAGTATTTTTCGTCCGTTTTTTTGCACCCACCTGCTGAGATTTTTTCCACTTTGACACTGAAGTGACACTTTCGTCACTTTCTTCTTCTGTATTCAATTCACTTTCCAGCTCACAGTCTTTTGATGGTCCCTTGTCCTCCTCTTTTGGGACGTTGTCCTTTGCAGCTGGGATGGGAGGAAGATCAACTGAGTTTCTTTCGTCCTGCATCTGGTCATCCTGCATTTCTTCACTTCCTTTTTCCTCTTGTTTGTCTAGGTGGGAAGTTCCCGGTTGTTTTGTGTCCATCGGTAATATTTTCTGGTTGTGTTCTTCCTTTGTGGTCTCCGTATTTACCGGTGGGAACATTTCCACCGGGCGGGTGTCACTTGGCACATTCTTTTTCCCCTTATCTTTAATTTGTTCTTTTATCACATTTTGTAGACCTTCCGACCTGTTTTGATTATTATCTGGTTGGAACTGATTTGTCACGTTCGAGGAACTCCCCCTTTCCACTACTATATCACTATAATTTCTCTCTCGGTTTTTATTCACACGAAGCGTTGTTATCTGACGACTATCACATTGCCAGCTATCGTGTCCTTCTTTTCCACACACCCTGCACGTTCTCGGCTGTCCGTCGTATATCACATGGCATTGATGAGATTTTACTGTAATGAACGACGGAATCGGTTTTTTCAGTTCCATTTTCACTATTCTCACCCCGTTGTAAACTTGATATTTAAAGTTTTCAGACCACGTTTCTTTGTCTATACATTCCACCTTCCCAAATTCCGTCATTTTTTCTTTCACACAGTCATCATCTAGTTCTAGTGGTAAGTTAAACACTCTTACCGCTTTTCTTTCCCTCCCCGCATCACTCAAAAGCACTTTTACAGTTTCACCATTATCATAACAAAAGTTTGTTTCCGGACCACATTTCTCTAATATTCGCGTCATTATAACTTCTCTGATACATTTTACGAAAACACATCGAAAATGCGTAGGTATTTGTATTCCCAAGATCTCATCTACGTGGAGTTGAAATTGTCCATGAATAAAGTCATGAATTTCTCGCGCCGACGGCCTCTGTGCCCCGAACGGAAAACGTATCTGGATGGTATTTTGTCTAATAATATTCATCTTTTTACTATTCTAAAGTACTTTTCCAATTCTACTTACTCGCCAGCCAACTGCACCAAACACCACAAGCAACACGCACACGGCACTCCCGCTCGTTGTTTCCTGAAGGCAACTTTTCACTGACCTTCACGGAGCAACTAGTTTCCGCGTCCGCTCTCTCTGAAGGCTTCCACGGAACTCTTCTGAGCCACCGCGGCCAACCATAAGACAAAAATTAACTACATTTTTCATTGAAGAAGAATTATCAAAGCAAAATACAAATACAATCCTTACATTTTATTTTATTTAAAAATAACATTGCTAAGACGACCTCCATTTCGTTCCACACACTCTATCAATATTTCGGTAGGAATTTGAGCCATCTCTTTCCAGATTCATTCACTATGTTCATTGAGGCTGCGTGGTTTTGGTTGGAACCTTTTGCTTTCCAATCCTCCCAAAAAATTATCACACGCGATCAGATACGGTGAACTGGCGGGCTAAGGAATATCTCTGATGTTTTCTTAATACGCTTTTACAGCAAATGCGCGCTGTATCCTGTTCCAAGACTCCACCATAATGAATGGTAAAGCAGGCGCTGCAAGATGGCGGTAGTCACGTGCAACAGCTGTATCCAGTGTTGCAAAATCTCCCGATTCATTGCCGCACCCTGTGTTATGATTTTTCTACACTCTTCACGTCCAATCCAGATCGCCTAACAAGTAGGGCCGAACTGGGACGCTGGACGTTATTACAAATCGGTCGCAACATATATAATGTTGTTTAATAAACCACTTTCTTTTCTGTCCCATTACAACACGACTGTAGTCGGGGCATACTACGGTATACGCTGTATACCCTCTGGTTAACCCAAATCACTAGCGTATATATCTTCTGCTACAATGCGAATATCTTATAACTTTTGGCTAGTTATATTTATTTATATATTTTGGTCATTACTCCAGTGACCTTAAGATCCGCTTCGGTGTGAAATCTACCAAAAAATATGCAACAATTGGATGCGGACTACAAAGACTCTTATCGCTAAAGGCGACAATTGGAGTCTGCTGTGTTTCTGTTTTAAACACTGAGAGAACGAAAGCAAACATAATTGTTGCTTTATATGTTCATTTTCTTGATTTTTTTTTACGTAAGTATTTCTCGAAGATTTTAACTTTTTGTGTAATTAGCAGTATTATAAAAATTGTCAAGAGTATACAAACTGATACCAACACTGGCGTACGTTGGATTTTTTTCGGAGGGGGCTGAATTGTTAATGTGGATAGATAGCATAGCTACATTCCAAGAACGGGGCGGAATTTTCATTTTTAACCTTTGTTTTAAGTTATTCAAAGAGAAAAGTGGTATCGGGGTTCATTTAAGGAGGTTTGGAATGTAAGAATTTCGATTTCCCCCGAGATTTGATTTGAAAATTTTGATTTTCTCAATTTAGGAGAGGGTTCTAACCCCATCCACCTCCCCCCCCTACGTCAATCGACATCAACATTTTTTTTAAATTTTAAAAATGCTCTTTCCTTTATGCCAATGATGAACATATCAGCATCATCAGTATTCTACCGTGAATAACATTTTCTGTAGAAGTTCACTTCATCCATAAATTAAATGGAAACATAATGCAAAGTAATTTGTCTTCATTTAAGCTTTCGCAAAACTTAACAAATACCCTGTGGAAATTTTGGGACTACAGAACTGCATATATAACTGTAGGGTGGTGAGGGCACAGAGGAAAAAAGGGTGCCTAGTGAGACAGAAAGGGATCAGGGGAATTGGATAAGAGAAAAAGTCTCAGATCTCAATGAAAGTTTTGGGGCCCTATTAAATTAATATTATTGTCAATCAGATTTAGTAAATATTTTCATGCTTGCTTCGTTCGCAATACGAGCGTTTCTGTGGCATCAAATTTATAGGTACTTATTCCTTAAGAAGAGCTATAAGGAATATTTTATTAATGATGATGTGATGTAAATTTACCAAGTAATGACATGTCGCATGTGCAGGAATGTATCGAAAATCAAAAACGTTCAAGACAGAAAGTAAGTGTTTGGTGTTCTGATGAAATGATTCTAAATTATACATTTTCTCCGTGGCGTTTCATGGTTCCATTTCCGGTGGTAACACAGAGCAAAGTGGTTCGAATCGCACTTTAAGCCGTGAACCCTTTACCTATGTATCTGGATTTAAAGTGGAGTTCAAAAACTTTGCAACTGTGTCAGACAGAACCAATTCATACACAAACACCAATAGTACACTCCAAGAATATTTTTTTTGGCATTATACGTCTGTGCCGTGGCGTATGTATAGTTTTTACTTAGCGTCATTTTCTACCACTTTTGTCTGATCGCGACGATGTGAATGAGTGATGATTACGTGAAATTGATTAAGAGACACTCGGAATAAACACCCGTTGCCTGGCCGGAATTTGAACCCGGGAAATTTTAGTGGCGATATCGAAGCTCGCCTACCTAACGCGCTCGACCAACGAGCCGGCATACAATTAGAATTGAATAGAATATAATTTATTTTTCAAGTATGAGCTCTTACAGCTGTACAGTCGTGGAAAGATATACTTCTCCCATAAGACTACTGCTATTAAGGCTCAATGCGGGAAGTATTTTTGCCCATGACTGTACATACGTACAAGGAATAAAATTTTAGTGCATTTTCCTTAACCCCTCCTTCTCTGTCTACCTCCTCTTCGCACGCACTTGAGAGCTCATAGCCACCGTCTTTCATTTCCCTCACTTTCACTTGACTTGCACTATTTCACTATACTATTAGCTAAGTGATTCATAGATTTTTTTCTTTAGTTGTCCCCATTCACTGATTTTCACTCTCTCCACTTGACCACTTTGCCCAGACACAGTGTAGGGAAGTTCCCGGCTTCTTTCTTTGTACCTCTTCTCCTCTCGGTCTCTCCTTCCTAATAACGGTTGTCATTATCTTCTCAATGTTAGATTGGTTTATTTCCCTCACATATTTTTGTCTTGCTGCCTCTGCCGTTTCTTTGCACTGGAAGAGAGTGTCAAATTTCGTCTCCTCGTCACTTCATAGCGGGCATTCTGCACTCCAGTTCTTCCGTTTGAGTTTTTTTGTCAATCCCCCAAGCCTGAACCAGGTCAGTCCTGACCTTTCTTTTGCGCAACATAAAATCCACGTAGTTCCTCCTTCCCCATTCTCGATGTTTTGTTGATGGCGTCGTCTTTGACACACACCCATTATACACACACTTAAAAACGTTCCTGCAATAATACATAATGCATAGAATAACTAGTTAGCTTACATACAAGGCTGGACTGGGACACCGGGACCGGGTGCAAGATCCCGGTGCGACCTCACGAAAATACACATTCGGTGTCTTTTTTATTTCTTACTGCTCACAATCGGTTACGGATTTAGCAGTGGTGAATTTGTTTCCTTATGGACTTAAAAATAAGAAAGCACAACTGAACCCTCTGGCGCCTATTGAAAAGAATCAATGACTATAAAGGATTATACCCTGTGTGCGCTTTTAGAAGGAACATGAGTTCAGCCAATACGGAGCCAGTGCTTTTGCGCTGTTGCCAAACTAACTGCTACCGGAAGGAAAAGATAGAGAATTCGTTGTATCCAATATTTATTTTTTAATAATGCATACACAGTATAGTATATGAGTACAGTGAAATAATATAGTGAATATTTCTACACAGGATTATAATATGAAATCACTGCAGCATATAAGAACTCAAACTGACTCAGACTCGCAATGTTCGAGAATGCCGACGACAATGAAGGGTTATTGTGTATATTGAGACGAATTTAACACCCATTGTTTTCCCAAGACACAACTCAGCTGTGCCAACACGATGTGTTGAAAGACATGTTGTTTCCCCGTGTTTCTTCAAGAAACTCCGACTGTAGGCGACGGAAATTATTGGGACCTTGGACTGCCAGGTTCGAAATGTCTTGCCCCATCTTATGATGAACCTTAAAGTGGCGAGGTTTATGAACACTTCTTACACACAAGAAAAATACAGAACACGCTATTTAATTTGCACGCCGCAGTTTCCTAACTGTACAACGTTGCACTCCTACTATTGGCTGGTTACCACGGACAGACTCTGCGTGGCCCCGCCCGATATCTCTTCTAAAACCATACACCGTATAATATAAATCATGAATTTTGCCGAATTTTTACTATATTGATAGTATAGAAGAATTTGAAAATATATTTTAATTTTATTGTTGTGGGTTAAATTGCTCTACGTTTAAACTTTAATGAAACAACCTGGCACTTGTTCTTTTGTTATCTGTGTTAGTAATAAGAATATCTTGAATTTCCTGTCTTTTAACATACAAAAAAGTGAATCCTATTTTATCCTTTAGCTGATTTCTGTGGCGCAGTGGTCATAGGTGTCCCGGTTTCGAATCCTGACCTGGCCAAGGGTGTTCTTTGTGAGTGTCCCTTCATCAATTTTATCATATCATCACTCATCCTCATCTTCACTATTAGTAGGGTTGCATGATTTCTAAAATAGAAGAACGGGATATTCAGATTATATAGACATGGATATAGTTAAATTTATTTTTATAGCATTTTTAAACATTACAAAATCATTAGCTATTTAAAGCATTGTTAACCCTAGAACACTATCATGTTCCAATATTACAGTGTAACTAGTGCTACGTAAATTTTACGTACATGAAGGAATCTATTTTTAACACAACCTCTACAGCATGAAAACAAAATAATTCTTTGTGAACATTATTTTGTTTATTTTTCTTACATTGGAGTTTTATTCTTCAATTTAAAATTTATAAACATGGTTTTATTTAACATAGAATAAACTTTGAATTCGTTGTTTCTTTAGCTAAATACGGGACAAATGAGCGTCCCGAGAACATTTTCCGGTATACCGGGACATTTCTTTTAAAAAGAGGACAATCCCTAACTATTAGCCAAAAAGTGTCGGAAAAGCGAAGTAAAATAAACCAAATTAACAAGAACAATCAAACAATTCAGCCTTTACTGTAACACTAGGCATTACAATAAAAGACTTTTGTGGACGCCTTGTTGAGAAAAATTACCACACAGTCCGGCCATGCTTACATACATAGCCAACAAGTCGACATAAATCGGAATCAAAATGTTTCAATATAACCTTTCGTTCATAAATCTTGACAATTGACTTAAACAAACAGAGCCTACCGGGTTTGTTCTTTACAAGATAACGAAACAAATGAAAAGAGTCTCTGAAACAACTCGATGAATCCCTTAATAATAAATGAGCCAAGCTAAAAGTTCACGGGAGACAAGATAGGAAATATGTGTATTTTTGAAGCTTGACGGAACAATGGAAGGCTGTGGGAGAGTGTCGTGCTGCTTTCAGAATGGATCTGTGTTCATCGTGGAAATGAATTTCATGATTGGCGGTTTTGTCATTCGTTGCACACAATGTTGGACTTGGCACTCGCTGTCTGACAATTAAGGTCTCAGTTATCCTTTTTCGATTGCGATTTTGCAGTTGCAATTTTATTTCTGCACTGGAAGTTGCCGCGCAAAGTCCTGTAAAAAACGTGAAATGTTTCAGACCTGGAACAGCTCCTCAGCAATATACGGGGGCGATCACCCACGAGGCTATCCTTGGCTATAGTCTACAGTCCGCAATCAAGAGGGGAGAGGGGATGCACACAAAAATTAGACGCTGGAATAGAAGGGACCATCTTACTTACCAGTATGTTTAAGTCCGCTTTTTACACAGAAAGGCTAATCGGTGCTGCTCCTACAGTTTAAAGTGGGATCCAAACCACTATGTGCCTCCACCGGGTATCGAATCCCAGACTCCTTGATTACAAGGCGACGACGTTACCACTATACAGTATGCATCATACTTGTTCGTACAGGCTGTATGAAACACGTCTGAACGTGGTCAGTTTGCGAAATATCGTAACAAAAGGTGTCCAGAATTCAGAGAGGACATTTCAAAAGGTAATTTGTACAAAATATGCGAGATACAGCAATTGTATTGGATGGAGAGTATTATAAATCGTTAGAGGTTGTTTCATGTTTGTACCTTCTCATGTATGTAGTGATCATGTCACATCGTTGTGTGCAGCACACTGCATTTTGTACGTGCAGCTTCAGTTGCAGGTCTGTTTAGCCACTCTAGCGTTCAACCACCCCGTCAGCGTGGGCAGTCCGTAAGGGGGAAGCGTCAGGAGCTCAGCTCTGACCTTAAAGATGTGATAGTGAATCTTGCTCTTAAATGACATTCTTTGAGGGAAATAGGGTCATTAGTGAACAAATCTCATCCTACTGTTCAGTATATAGTAAATAAGATCAAATATGGGCATTCAACAAAGAATCGGGAAAGGAAGAAGAAAAGAGAAAAGGCTAACTCAAGGAGAGGAACTTTTCGTGTTGAGAAATGTTAAGGCTAATCCAAAATTAAATGTTCTGAAACACAGGGTGTGGAGGAAGGCGAATGAAGATAACAATGTACCATTGTTGTCAATATGATTTGAGCAAGACTCTTTTTTCTTTTATGTTTTCTAGCGGTGTACTTTATCATTTCACTTTCCAACTACCTCTGTACGGATAAGACTGGTACATACTGTACCATCGGGGAAGCTCGAGTCCCTTGTAACAAAGCGAATTACTGTGGTTGAAATGAAAGTACATGTGCGATATATATAATTTTTAGGCATCTATTTGCTTTCCAGCGAGAGCGGTGCAATGCCTTCTGGACGTCCATGCAGGTACACTCCGACGACGCAGTAGTTACGCCTTGGCCTGTAAAGAAGGCGCCCTGGGTTTAATCTCCGGTGGTGGCATTTTTGTACAGTGTCCAATCACGATTAACCTACCTTAGCATAAAACGGAGTTGAAACGAACTTTGACTTTTTGACAACGTATATGAACCTGTACAAACTCATTCGTAATCTCGATGTCTCTAACCTTTGATAACTTTTGTGAAGCTAACTAGGAATCGTGCACAACAATGACTAGAGATACGGTGTTTGGAGCCATATTTCGTAAATATTTACAATTGTAAAGAATAGAGCAATTAAAAATCTGAATCATATTACTCTGGAAGTACGTCACGTTATTGAATCGTGCTCACCTCCGTGGCGAAGTGGTTAGCGCTACGACGCCAGAGGTCGAGGGTTCGAGTCTTGGCCTCAGAATGGGTGTTCTTTGTTGAGTGTTCCTTGATCAATTTCATCATATCATCAGTCCTCATCGTCGCGATTATCGAGAAGTGGAAGAAGAACGACGCTAAGTAAAAAAAAATCATATACTCGTCATTGAATTGTGTGTTTGAATTTGTTTTTAAATCTGCTTTATGCTAGTAAGGCTTAATTAAGACTGGACTTACAGTTTAAAGTGGGATCAAAACCAATATGTGTGTCCACCTAGAATAGAACCCAGGATCCATTGATTACAAGGCGACGGCGTTACTACTTCGCCACGGGCGAGGACGAAGAGACGAGCTGAATAGTCGCTCAGGGCGCTGAGGAAAGAGCCATGGACGAGGATTTTTTAAATAAAAATCGAAAAATTTTAAAATTAATAACAGTATTGGTACTCTATTAAATTAACACTGTGGTTTATTTACAATGAAAGAGATAAAGTAAATTTAGGTAAATTTTTCGAACCCACACCTAAGTTCGAACCAGATGAGAGACTCTCAGGCACTACACTCTGCTTATGCAATCTGAGGAGTAAGGCCGCGCATAATAGTAGAGGAGAGGAGGAAGCGAGTGGGCGAAGCAAGACAGCGCGACTGGTAGCTGCAGGCATATTTCCCTCCATGAACTCACTTCCCCTCTCACACGTTCATTGACCGAGCTCTCTCGAGTCACCATTTGCGCAGAGGACTTCTTTTTTCGTTCGCTTGCTCCAGAGATTCCCGGTGTTGATCTGTGTAATTCTCGGTCTCGTTTCGAACTTCGAGACAAGACGAACTTGTATCGGTACCATTCCCACTTTTTGTGTACCGTCCATAAAATGAAAGCATACGGTTGGCAACACTACATTTTACTTTTAAATTCTTCAATACATGTAACAAATGATTGTTCCACTTTCCTTCTACTCCATTAAACCACGTGGTTACGAATAGTATCTCAGGGGTTGCCACACCAGTGTAATTTATATGCAATAAACTTGTTTTTCTAGTATCTCGTTTCCTGAAGGTAAATAGACTGCCAGTAATGCAAGCAGGGTGGCAGTAAACTAGGAAAAGTAGACGAAAAGTAGAGGAGGCCTTTTAATGCGTGTGATTTATGCATTCCGTGCAGCGTGTTCGGCACCCTATCATGGCTAGACGCAAGATCTATGGAAAGTCGTAAACATGGTGATTGAATCTGTGTAACAGGTGTTGGAGAAAATAAGGCGTCTAGGAGCGGAAACAATTCTGGATTTGTGGTTTTCATTGGAAACCACACCTAGAAATTGCAGTGTTATTGGCGGATTAAACTGGAAGTGTCCGGGGCATGTGCCCCTCCCGACTACAACCATTTAAAACAAAATTACCAGTCCTTTTCCAGGTGGTAATAAAATAAAGGAAAGTTTCACAAAATAGATTAATCGGGACTAATGACTCGAACCTGGATCCTTTGGTGATGGCATGACCTGAAGTCAACACACTCGACCACTGAAGTGGCTTCAAATGCACAAGGAGCTCCGTATGAGTAGATATACTGTATATCTTAACCATATGCTATTGTTCAACTGTGAGTTTATACACCGATTCTTGTACATGAACCATGATCAATTTGACAACAATCAAAAAATAGCAGTAATTAACAAATAACAATTGGTTTCAGTCGCTGAGAAGAAAATCAAAGTGAAAATTACAATGCATAAAGTTGTTGACACTAGAGAGCTGCATATCGGTCAGAATCGCTTACTAGGCCCACCTGGCTGGTCGGGCGGGCGAGTAAAACTATATACCTGAGTTTTGACCCGTCAAGCATCGAAAGCCCACGGGTAACTGGAAGGCCTTGCAAGACGAAGCTCGCTTATTTTCAGCGAACGCTCATTCCGGTTTTGCACCGTCTCCAGATACATGAGTCACGCAGTCACCGTTGCCAACTTTTAGATTCTAAAATGATCAAGGAGCACAGTAAGACAATGAAATATCCTTAAATATGCTAAATTTTCTTTAAAAAATCTGAAATGCAAACTAAGAACCTTTAAATATAACCTATATATTATTTAATGAGTCGTTCTTTGTTTCCTCATTTCAAAATTTGTAGGATGTAAATGTCACAAACCATGGCTTAAGTAGAAAATATCGAAGGACGCACATAAAATGTCCGTGCTGATAGAGCGGGGGGAAGGGGTCTAGGGGCCCAAAGTATCTACTTACTCTTCGACACAATCGGTTTCAACATCAACAAATCATAAAACTATAGCCATTGCCCCATAAGTGTGAAATCTTGGTGTAATCAATTGATACAGCTAATTTGACTAGCAATTTTGACTTTGTTGCACATTAATTGTACCAGTTAACTTTGAATTTTAGGGCTTAGATGATAATAATAATTGTGAATCTCATTTTGTTGTTACGTCTTAATGTTCTTGTAATATTAAATATTTGACGCAGTGGCGTAACAAAATCGTAAAGTACGCGTCCGCAAGAAACAAATTTGGGTCCCTCAACTACAGTCAGATTCTTCCAGGAAATGTATGTAATTAATTAGAATGGCTGGTTGTGGCTACACTTACGTTAATAATTATACAAATCGATGCTCTACCTCTGAATTTTCACATATTACAACATATATTTCTTTGACATTTATGTATTCAAAAGAAGAAAATACAAATACTTACTTGTCCCCTTCTCCGCCCCTCTTAACAGTTGGGTGGATAAAAATATAATGTTTTTTTATAATTTTTTATATTTTTTTTTAAATCGATCTTTTCTTTGGCATAGTACACATAGACATATATTTTTTTTAAAATAGAAAGGCTTTTCATGATAAACGGCCCTGTAAACTATTTGAACAGTTTGATAAAAGCAAATAACAAATTACACGTAAATATGCATTTCTCTGTTTCTGGAACTGAACATAATGAACCTAAAATGAAAATGTTTGTTAAGTGTGTTAATGAAACTATTATAATTTCAGTAACTTTTCTTACAGTGAAAATAATAAATTCTGGATGTACTTTATAATTTTAACTTATAATAATATTTACAGTCTTTGTAGCAGAATTTTTTAGGTTTTAATGATAGTTAGCCAAATATCAGCTGCCATATGTGTTTACAGTTTAATGAAAATGACACTATTCACGGTTTAACATGATTAGTATTTTGTATATTATTATTCTATTTAAAAAATGTGCTATTTTTTCTTATAAAAATTATTGAATTTTAATCAAGGTAAATATAAGTGTTTTTCTTTTCAGATGACATATTACATTTATTTTCGTATGAGCTTCACCCCATCAGTACATATATTTTGTTTCCTTTATTTCCTTTCTTAGAGCATAATAAGCACCATTAAATGAATACGAGATTAATATACTTTCACAAAAAGTGATTCTGATATCTACAAATTTCTTGTGTACATTATTCTGTAATTTTATTTAAAGTGACTTCAATAAGTGATTTTTTAAAATAGAATTCCCCAATTTAAATCTAGATTTAAATCAAACCACCTTGCTTAACAGAAAGCTGGCTTCTGGGCAGCGAATGATACTTTTACATTAGATCTTGCCCTTTTTTCGTTCAAGAGTGAGATTACTGAGTCCACTAAATTTGGGCTGAATCATACCATTCGACACTACCTTCCACAAGTTTTTCGTAAGTTTCAATTTTGAGAAAGATAGTTCTTTTTTCGTAGTTGTTACTTGAAGAGTAGGAAACAAACCGAAGGCGGTACAGGATACAGAGAACAGTGGAAGCTAGTATAGAGCTATCAAGGAGAAGAAACTTTGCACTTGAGTTCAGATTTAAGCACATTCCTGAAACATAGAACTTTATCAGGATATTCTGAAGATAAATCATCTTCGTGCCCGTTACAGAGGGCAATAGCTGCATCCAAAGTTGTAGGAACGAAGGAAGAACTGCTAATATTATCCATACCCTTCTTCAGTTTAAAACACTGGAAGCATTTAAATGCCCCATACTTTGCTCCGTTGCAGTTTGAGGAGCTTTATTATTAACATATTAAAATCGTATAGGTTATGCAAGGTAAAGTGACAGAAGAAAAGCCAAGACAAAGCGCTTTCTATTCAAGAAAATAATAATTGGATAAAATTGTTCAAGCAATTTTTGCGTTAATGTTTCACATGAGAAATGAGAATTGTTTTGACTTTTTGGGGGCACCTTACGCTTAGAGCTTCCGCCCGCCTCTGATTTGACGTATTCATTCAAATTATAACGTTAAACTAGAATATAAAGCCAGATAAAAAATGTTTTAATTTTATTGCCCACAAAAATTAGCCTCTTCTATCTTTCTCACTTCCATTTATTACGTTTTTCGTATCAACTTCATAGGACGCGAGGCCCCTACATTCGCGAGGCCCAGGGTGGTCGCCCACTTCGCCCACCCCTTGCTACGCCAATGGTTATACAACCTCAAGGCACCTGAGGCTAGCAGAAATTCAAATATTTCCACGCGTAGTGAAATATAATGGCCTTGGCAACACTGACAGCAGTGCTCGCGTCTACCTGCAAGAACTACATCGAGTCTCACAGGTCTTTTTAAGACCCGGGTAATAGAAAAGCCTGGCAGGCATCGATGCCTGTGCACAACTGTGACGTGAAGCTCGCTTGCGCGATGTCGAACACCTGGGCTTGACATGCGTGTTGCATATTATTGTAGGCGCGCCTCCTCGCAGACGGGTTTTTTCCGGGTCTTGTGCACGTCTCTGGTTGACACGATTCTTGCTTTGGTTTGAGTTGCTGTTTTAAGTCCACTTTATGCACAGTAAGGCTAATCGGGACTGGACCTACAGTTTAAAGTGGGATCCGAACCACTTGTGCCTCCAACGGGTATCGAACCCGGGACCCCTTGATTACAAGGCAATGACGCTACCACTGCGCCATGGGGGAGGCCCTACGATTCTTGCTGTTTGTATGTTTTAAGGATCCATGGTTTTAGTTTTTTTGCTTAGGGGTTATACTTACATTATATGGCAATATATCAGTGGTGTGGATAACACAACTTTGAAATCTCCTATTCTGCCTCTGAATGATGTTGACTTTAGTTAGAGTTTAGTAAAGATGCCATTGTAAATGTCATATGCTTTTTTTTCCCATAAATATAAATATTTCTCTATCTTGATTCGTGAAAAAGGAGCCCAAAGTGAAAGTTCTCTTATAGTTTGTGTGAGAAGTATTTTTATTTTACATCCATGTTTTATAATTACGAAAAGAAGCTTCCCCTTTTGGGCAATAATAGATTTACAACATAATTATGACATCTAACCAGCATCGGACAGAACGCTTGATATTTTTTCAATTACTTCCCCTACCTAAGCATTGTCCCGTTTGAAACAGAGATGGTATATTCTTTCCACCAAAATATCTACGTCTGTGCGCACGGTAAATTAAGCCCTGGGGTCAATTGAAGCAAATGGGGAGTATAAAAAGGTCCACGAATTCATATAATGTTTTGTTCGTCTCTTTGTATCTCCAACAACTTTGAGAACCCCATCGCATTAATATTTTCCTACAACAGAATTCTGGATTTTCGTGGAACAATTAACTAAAAGTTTTCTTTCTCTGTGGTTCGTTTTGGAAGTTGTTTTATATTAATATGTTTTTCGAGTTTCATAAATTCATGTCAATTACAAGGGTTGGATAAAAAGTAATGGCAACACTGCTGTCCCGTGAAAGGGGCGAGTCACAGCGCCACAACCGTTTCGTGGTTGATAAAGGAATGTCAGACGAGGAAGTATAGTGAGTGGGGTGCGATTGTATGTTATTCAGTCAAAAACAGCAGTGCTCTGAAGCAGAGGACGAGAGTGCAAGCGCCCTAACGATATGTTTAGGCAAGAAGAACAACGTCTCTTAGGCAGACGGTCAACGCAGCCTACTACTGCACCTTCTTGCAACACCACCTTCGTCTCGCATTAAGAAGGAAGCGACGGCACGGTGTCCCATCCTGCTTGACAATGCAAAGTGTCACACTGCGAACACTGTGACGGCGCTCCTGCATAACTGGTAGTGGGAGGTACTGGAACATCCGCCGTATTCACCGGTATGAGACCGTGCGATTACGACCTTTTTGCCAAAATGAAGGAACCACTGGGCGGGAAGCACTACGACACGCACGAAGCCATCATACGTGCTATAGGGCGGTTACTGCGGGACATCGACAGAGATAGACGCGCTGACCGCGTACAACGCCTTCCATACGTGTGGCAGAAAGTCGTAGAGATGGGGGGGGGGGGGGGCGATTACATTGAAGGAATGTAACACGTGCTCCTCTGCCAATACAGTCAAGTAGCAATTATACCAGTGTTGCCATTACTTTTTATCCAACCCTTGTATGTCTCAAATGATTCTAATGGTGATAATAGTGTTTGATTGGTTTAGTGATTTTGTTTATTTTACTTCGCTTTTCTGCCACTCTTGACGATGAGTGATGATATGATGAAAACGATGAAGGGACACTCACACACACACACCCATGCCCAGGCTGGGATTCGTAGAGCGCTGTGCTAACTACTGCACAACGGAGGTCGGTTATTGGTGCTTGAGTAGATTTTGTGGGGACTAGTTTTTGGATAGTTAAATGTAAGAAACAATTAATTCATGTGATGCATACAACTTCTGGCATTTTGATGTGGAATGGCGCTGTCTATACACCTTTAAATATGCCTGAGGTAAATAATGTAAATTTTAGGTTGATAGTAGCGGGGCTTATATGGTAAGCACTGTTACTGACGTTAGTGTTGGGTGATAATAGTGTTTGGAATTGTTCACAGTGTTGCTAACTAGGATTGTGGGCAAACAATTTTTAGATACTTAAAAGTAAGTGTTGATTCTAGTGTTTAAAGGAAGAAGTATTCAAGGGTTGCTTTCGTATTTCGTTGGTTGTCTCGTGTAGAAGTTAATGGGATTAATGATATTAAATCAGTTTCTAGGTCTATTGAAGCTCCATAGTCCCTCGCAAAAACTGAAAGGATATTATAGAGCAGTAGTTTTAGAATCAACTCCGAGGTATTCTCTGCAGTGACGTACTGTACATAATTTCGAAGGACTGAGATAATTCCTCAGTCCAGGAAATGAGAAATATCTAGCATTTCAAATATATCTTACTAACGAACGTCTGATAGGCATAAACCTTGCAAAATATGTACTAGCAAACCAAAACAACAAAGGGGGCGCTTGTGACGCACTACTGGCTAAGCTCAATATAAAAATACTTAAAAGTCGTTAAACGTTTTGTTTTTAAGTTTGCTTTTTGCTGAGATAGGCTAGCAGATTGATTGCTTGATTGATTTGCTTGATTTTACTTCGCTTTTCTGCCCCTATGTGGATGAAGGGACCATCGCAAATACATATGGACCACACAACAGGATTCCTATCCTGTCTGTAGGTCCAGGTGCCTGAGCAGAGCTTATAGGCTATTCAAGACTGGACCTACAGTGTAAAGTGAAATCCGAAGCACTACATAATGTGCGCTTCCACCGGGGCTCGAACCCAGGAACGTTTGTAGTTTTATATCTGTTTTGTTATAGGTGCTACTAAAAAATCTGAAAACATTGGTTAAAACACTACCATCGTCTATCCACATGGATGCCAAGGAGTCGGGAAGATTAAAAGGACATTCAAATATGCGCTACCATACATCCGTTCATCTTATCTCTAATGCAATACAAAGAAACACACACATACGTACACACACTCTGCACATTGCAACATGTCTTAAAGGCAGATGGAGAATGTGGAGGTAGGGCCACATACATTCACAATCTCGGGTCATTTGTGGGGGTGATGTGATAAACACCACTCTCCGGCCGCCTTAATCCTTAATAGTGCCCACAAGTATACATTTATTTGAGTCTCGGTAAACCCCCGAGCTGCTACACCCAGGACACATTTGTTAGGAATTTGTTAATAATTTGTTTAAATAAGTAAATACTTATTTGGTTTATTTTATATCGCTATTCTGCCACTTTTGGCTAATTGCGAAGATGGGAATGAGTGATATGATGAAATTGATGAATGGACACTCACAAAGTGCCATGCCCAGGCCGGGATTCGAACCCGGAACCCGTCATAACGCGGTGTTCACCACTCCGCCACGGGGGACGGCAGAAATCAGGATTCAGGAATTGAACCTGGCTCTCCAGTGTATGTACGTATATACGGGGCGCGTCAGCAAAATCCGGACAAACACTCAGTGTATTATAGCAAGTGTTTATTGATCAAAAACGTACAAGCGCCACTTTTCCACCTGGTGGGGAAAAGTTGAACTATTTTTTTTTCTATCAGCATTCGCTTCACAATGTTTTCCATAGCCTCTATACCAAGTTTCACCGCAATCCGATGCTTCGAACGGACTTCAGAGGGCTCTGTAGGGGAATTAATTTAACCACCTGTTACTTGGAGGTTTTATTACTCAGAAATTGCGCATTTCCGGACCCATATTGATGTAATTTTTATTTTCTACTCATCCGGAATCCATTCCTGAAGTATTGCCACATATCTTTGTTACACCTGCACATTTGATACTGAGAAATATTATTTCTCATCAGAAATGTGTTATTAGTGACAAGTATAGTCTACCTAGGTATATTATCCAGAATAAAATGTAAATCAGATTATATTATAGAAATTATTGTATAAAGAAAAGTGTTGTCCTCACCTATGTGATTTTTTACTCTTTGCAGGAAGGTCCAGCTTTTCTTCCAGAACTGCCTTGTACCACTCCTGACTGCAGTAGGGAAATGCCCCTGAACCCCCTGGATTCCCGCGCCATACTGCCCCTCCCGCTTTCGCTATCGAAGAGAAATTTGGATGATCTCCTCCTTGCGAGCGGCGATGATTGGATGAGAGACTTGCGACCGGCCAACAGAAAGCGACAGATCCGTTACCACCAGTGCTACTTCAATCCCATCTCGTGTTTCAAGAAGTAAAGCATATTGGTGCTGAGGCTGTGTGTTTCTAGTCATGCAGGTTCTTTCATAACTACCGTGCCACAAGTATTCTTCCAGGAGGATGTACCGCAATAGTGGACAATTCTATAAGTGTATTTTAAACTTTCTTCACAGAATAAAAATGTTAATGTTTTTTTCAAGTTCAAGTACTAAAATTAGAAAAGCATGCAGAGCAACTTATCTCAAAATTAACTTAAATCTCACTGGCATCTCACCATAATAGAAATAAATAAAAGCATCTTTTGAATATTCAATTAAATTTATAGTGTATTATGCTAATAAAACCAAAAAAATAATTTACAGACATTCCTGCTTGAGTAATATAGACATTTCGGAAATATAAATTCAACCCTTTCAAAGTTGTGGCTTTTGGCAATGATTTACGGTACGAACGATGCCTATATTACAGTATTATTTTTATCTCCAGTGCACCCTATCTTTTACAATTATGGATAGCTTTTTATGTAATGTATGCTAAATGAGATGTTTTCCGAGAAATTGAATTATACATAGCACGAAATTGTTAGATTTATGGAAACCTTTTTCTGAATTGGACATATTAAATTTGTTTTTAATATTATACGAAAATTCAGGGATGAATACTAGTCATGAACCAGAGTCCTAATATTAGTCATTTTTTGTTAAACTAGCTATTGACAACTTAAATTGAAGGATCACATACTGTAATGCTTCACAAAGATACAATCAATTAAGTTTTAGCTAATTTCATGTTAACTATATAATTTATATAATTATTTCCATGGAAACTTGAAACAGTATTTCTATTTATTATACAAGTGTACATTAATATTTGTGCTTTAAAACCAAGTTTCAATATATTTATTATTTTATATAATTGATGTTAACATATATTTATTATCACATATACATCACTGCATTCATTTATTAATTGTGAAATAAATATTCTAATACGTGTCATGCGCTTAGTAAAAAAACTATGTATTTTAAGGAAAAGTGAAAAATGAAATATGAACACCTTTTGAAATTGTTTGCTGGCACATGCTATTGTTTAGTTTTATAATGATGTCTTACATTCTACAATACTAAGATGTAACAACGATTACTACCAAAATTATTGCATTTTCTGTTTAAAAACTTGTGATATATATATATATATCTTGTACGTCACAATAATGCAAATAAAGTCCATATTTATTATGTATGTACTTTCTTTTAAAGGGGAGAGGTTAAAAATACTGTAAACACTCGGTCGTCTTCATAGATTTTTCTTGGGGTGTAAGGGGTGGCGTTCCACGTAGTACACCCTGGACTGCATTTTGCAGACAAACTAGGCTCTGGCGACTGGCCTTATGGCCAGTCTATTTCTGTGTTGTCCTCTTTTTGTCCTTATGTCTGCTGAGTGCCCGTTTACAGCCTCAGCTTTTAACCAAGGTAAGGTTATTTTAAGATTTTAATTATGCAACGTTAGAGTTGTTATTTGTAACAGTAAGGGTATGGACCCCGTGTAATGTGACGGGTGCATAATCGCCTAAGTGCTGACTCACCCAAAATTTTAAAATCAAATTCAAAATTCAAAATGCATAGATTTTTCTTGACTCTTCAACTCGCAATCATGTAGTTGAATTTAACATTTCTTGTTGCCAAGATTATCAGCTCCCTAAATTCATTGTGTGGCAAGAACCCCAAGTTGAGCTATACTGAATGTAGGCCCAACTGGCGACTCACCTAAACAGCTCCATCTGTCTCCAGCCCCATCTGTCTCCAGCCCCAATCGTCTTCGGGGGGTGTATGCTTCGATGAATGTCAACAACGTCAGTTAAGTAAAAGCTGTAGGGGTGACATCGCTCTCCCGTTACAAAATTGCCAAGTGTACAGTGGTGGAAAAAAGTTCTTCCCCATAAGACTTCAATGGCAGTAAATAATGCCGAAAGGGTAGGCAACACACATTGCACCTTTAGGTGATCGGGTGATTCTGTCTGTTTCAAGAGCAACTCGTCTTTCATGCAAAAGCCAACAGGCACAGGAAATGTAGGAAAGTCACGTGACCTGTCAGGTTGAATGTTGTTCGTCAGAAAATCGCCTTTTCTCAAGCCAGGTCGCACAACCGACAAGAGCTACACGTTATATCTCCGAAAATGATTCGCCTAAAAACGTTGAACGAAACACTAAAACAATTCTTGCCTTAATTATATAGGCTACTACACTATATGTGCCGCAGTAGCTCAATCGTTAGGGCGTTTTAATATCATGCGAGAGATCTGACTTCGATCACCGACGGGGGAGAATCGGAATTTTGTCCATCTGTTCAAGCTGCTCTGGTACCCACCCAGCTTCGTATAAAGTGGGTACCTGGAGGAAACTGGGGTGGGGGGTTAAGGCGGCCAGGGGCGTGGTGCTGATCACATCATCCCCACCTTCGGCCTGATGAAGAAATCTTGGCGCCCTAACCCCACACCCGGTAGCACTTTGCTTTTTAATTTACTATATTACATACATCCCGATTTTGTCGGAACAGAACTTCCCAATCTCTACGTGGGCTTTCTTCCAAATTCCGTAGGGATGTGAATAGGCTCCAATTCTTCTTGACACAATTTATACATGTTATATTTCGATATAAGAACAATAGACGTTATCCTTTGTGTGTGTGTGTGTGTGTGTGTGGTGGGAGGGTATCATCTAAACATGTGAGGTGATCCTTTTCCCAATACTCCATTCTCAGAAATAAATCTCAATTCGACACACTGAAAATGTAGCATTTTCTACATCTTAGCATGCAATTATCTAGTAGCAAAATAATGTGTGGAAAGAGAAAAATTACGATTTATAACGCACTCTGGAAATTTCGTATTATTTTTTTTTTCCAATTTGAACTGACATTCATAATATTCATTGACTAAAGAATAGCTTAGTCGTTCTGCTACTTTCAATTCTTCATTACCGTAGTCACCGTAAATCTCTCTCTCTCTCTCTCTCTCTCTCTCTCTCTCTCTCTCTCTCTCTCTATCCCTCTCTCTCTCTGTCTCTCTCTCTCTCTCTTAGCCTTCCCCATGCCGCAGTAGTAGCGGAGTCGCATTGTAATCAAGGAGTCCCCGGTTCGATACCCGGTGGAGACACATAGTGGTTCGGATCCCACTTTAAGTTGTAGAAGCAGTCTCGATTAGCCTTTTTGTGCATAAAGTGGACTTAAATACCAAATGAAAATCAAAATCAAAATCACCGTAACTCTCTACAAAGCCAGAGGATCCAGGTTCGAAACCTGTCGAGGCTTAGATGTAGCATTGCATTCGCATCATTACCCATCATCTTCATCGTCGCGATTATCGCAAGAGATAAAAATGCGACACAAAAAAAGCCAAACAGAAGATTGGAATCAATCAGAATATTGGTTACGTTGGATACATGGTAGAATTGTCTTAAAATCACTTCCTGTGATGTAATAGGGTTTTTTATTAGAGACCATTTGTATAATACATATCGGTGTTGCGAACAATAAGTAGTTTCACGTTCACCCCACTCTTCGGTTGTTTAGAAATGTAAGGAAGAAGGATCTCTAAATTTCCGCTTTCACATGTCAATGAAACTTTAACATAAGTTTAGTGTAGGCCACAAAAGAGATTTACATATTGTTATGATATCTTTTATACGTCACGAAACATACTTCCAATAAAATACGATACTACTCCTTACGTTCCTGTAAATGTTCACCATTAGTCTGGCGAAAGAAAAAGCAACGAACTTTTCTGTATTTCCTTGAGCAGAGATAAGGCGCCTGCTTGTATCAAGCAAGCAACAACTGCTTCGATCAGTGACCTTCACTGCCGGAGTGACTCACAGCAGGCCTGCGCTCGTTCCAGTGTGCGTATGAAACAGGTATTTTATTTCGTTCGTTCCAATCCACAGTTATATCAAGCTAACATTCTACAATATGTAGTAAACAAGTTGTATACATTATGGTCTTCCAGAGTGTTGTTGCCTCCTGCTATTTACATGCGGGAGATGGGGGTGTTGTAAACATTTCTGAACCCAAAGGTCGAGCACGAAGGAAAAGTTGTGTAATCATTTAAGGTAATAACAAGGTAATAGAAGTTGAAGGAAATGCTGGAATAAATTATATTAGAAATTGAGTAGAAACCGTTTTCATCACAAATAGGGCTATCAGATCACTCTTCAGCGGAAAGTAGGACAAATTGTCTCCAAATGTTGGACACGATCGCATTTCCAGTAAATATAATAGGTTACTAGAACATCTTAACATATAACGAGAATATGACACATCTTCAGCTCAAAAATTAATATTGAAGTGAACGGTTGATTTAAAAATTCTTCAACTGCTAATTATCGCACAGCCGTACGTGATTTCAACTTGTGTATGCAAGACAGAACGTTTTTCGTCGAGACGGGGCCAGGAAGGGAAAACAATCCATGAATTCGGGAAGGAAAAAGTTCACAATTTCGTAAACAAAGTCTGGAAGTTCTTGTTTATTGAAATGTAAAAAACTGCTATACACTGAAAAAAAACAGAATTTTGTGCCTTGTTTTACCAATAAGGACTGAGGGCCCCACAGATGGCGCAGTGGTAGCGTCATTGCCTTGTAATCAAGGGGTCCCGGGTTCGATACCCGGTGGAGGCACATAGCGGTTCAGATCCCACTATAAAACTGTAGGTCCAGTCCCGATTAGCCTTACTGTGCATAAAGTGGACTTAAAACATCAAATCAATCAATCCAATAAGGACTGTTTATGTAATTTCTGGAATGAAACTTGTTACTTCGAACAAATTACCGACACTTATTGTATCGATAAAACTTCACAAAGTAAGCATTTTTATACATATATCTGGACTTTTCCGGATCTAGAAAATCGGGAAGTAATTTCTGAGCTGGGATTGTAATTGTTTTTCCGAATATCCAGTAGCAACCATGCACACTCTTTGATTTAAGCATACTTCTTCAAGGAACCACGTTATCTCAGACTTCCCTCAGATTTTCTGTTTCTCCATCTAATTTGAAGTTACGCGATGCCCAAAAGACATTTGTGATTTCTTTCAAATTCTTCCGGAGGCCAGACACAAATCTAAAATCTAGGACACGTCCGGAAATAAGAATTCTTCTTATAACCTCTTTTTATTTTCTTATTTAGTGTCGTTTTCCTTTCACCTTTTACTAATCGCGACGACGAGGATGAGTGATATAATAGAATTGATGAAGGGACACTCACAAAGAACACCCATACGCACGACGGTATTCGAACCCAGGACATCAGACATCGTAGCACACTGTGCTAACCACTCCGTCACGGAGGGAATTCTTATTGCCCTAATCGATCCACAAGCATTTTCCCTATCTTTAACTACACACGAAACATAATGAACAATCTAAATAAACAGGTGCCAGTTCACACTCTAACCGTAAAAAAATATGTGCACGTGAAAATGCAAAATAATATTTATTTTTAGGTAGTTGTGATTTATTATTGTATATTAAAGAAATATATTAGTGATAAAATGACGGAAGTAGAGGAACATCTCCAATGAAACACTCATGCCTTATGGATATTTGTATTTCTTGCCGAACAAGGTTCCGAGTTCGAGTTCCGACCAAAATGGGTCCATTGTGTATGTTCATTCATGTGTTTAATGTAATCATAAATCGTCGTCATGAATAATTTAACTTCAGAGGAAGAAAACTGAGAAAATTACTAATAAAAACAATAACAAAACAAATTTGATCTTAAAGCCCTGCCTTTGCGCTAAATATTCCATCACGGGGACTGGCACTTTACGTAGGTGTAGACACGCTTCGTACAATTTGATGATATCGCGATAACGTAATGGATGTGCAGCCACTTAACTGAACGCCCCAAAATTCCCATTTTATTACTAAATTCTAAATTAGCATAATATCACAGTTTACCTATTCATAATATGCGCCGCTTTGGTGCACTTTGTGTATTGTTTCGTTGGTTGGTTATTTTAATTAATGTTGCATTAATCAACATCAGGTTAATCGCGCCAGGCAAAGTGGAGGGAAAATGACAATGAAGCAGAACGAGGAGGGCCTTGGTTCCCGATTAATGAAACTTTGTCTATCGCCGCGTGAAATCGATGAAAATGTAACTTCTTGATTTTGCTTATTTCATATTGCTTTTCTAGCACTTGCGTCAACAAAGGCGATGAGGATAATTAATGAAGCTATGAAATGGATAATAGGACATGATGATCCATGTCTTACACAAAATTCTAAGTTGGGACTAATGAATATCGATTCGTTTTATCATTTGTCAAGTAGTTGTTTTTAACTCCAATCTTTTTCAAGGACTTCTGTGTTGACAGCATGTGTGTTGCGCGATGATGATTCGATGAAAACCACAATTTCAGTGAACTTTCTTGACAATGACTCTAATATCAGTAAAGAGAACATATCCTTACGAGTAGCTGTTGTTAAGAAACCAATTCCTGAAACTTTTTCTGCTGGTCTCACTGCAACCAGCTGTTGTTTGTTATGGCTGGGCCTGGGGGTATGACTCACGCTGCTGTCAATAGCTATTCAATCGTTCCCGAGAAGCCAGGTTCACCAGGAAAACCTAAGTGACAATTTTGTTATTTGGGTTGCATAGACAACAGGCTCTAAGATGTTATGATATCGTAGGTCTCGTGGCCAAAGAACTACTTTCTCTGACTGTACAGTCAGAGAAAAAATTACCTGGGCCACAGGACGTAGAATTTCGTAACGTCTTAAAGCCTGTTTTTTATGCAACCCAAATAACAAAATATTCGCTTAAGTTTGCCTGGTGATTCTGAGTTCTCGGGAAGGATTGAGCTTTGATAGCATGAGTCACATGACTCGTGCCCCAGCCACAACAAACAGTTGGGTGCTACGAGGCCTCCAGAAGAAAATTTCAGGAACTGGTTTCTTGACAAGAGCTACTCGTAAGGAAATACTATTCTTTCGAGTGATATTAGAGTCATTGTCAAGAAGGTTCGCTGAAATGATGGTTCTCATGACAGACCACATGCCACACGTTAATTGTTTAAGTTCAGTTCATGCACTGGACATACAGATTAAAATGGGATCCGAACCAAATGCCTCTCTATTTGGTATTGAATTCGGAAGCCTTTCATTACATGGCGAAGACGTTACCACTACGACATCAGAGAGGCAATGGAACCCCTTGAGAAAGAGATAAGCGAAAATTGCTACGTGACAAACCATATTTGCCCGTAAATTTTAAAAATAAGACAATGTTTTGTACTGACAGTTTCGAACCGTGGGAGAGGCATATATTTTTTTGTACCATCGTCCATTTCACGAGTTTATAATTCTTTCTCACCGACACGATTAAAGCGAGTGGTAGAAGAAAAGCGAAGTAAAAAAACTGAAACAGAAATAAAAGGAAAAAGCGAAATAAATTTTATTCATAATATTCTGCAGTCACTTGAGTTGTATTCACGGGATGCTAACTTTAAAGAAAACCGTGGTCTCTTCCTTGTCTTTTTCGCTTCCTTTGTGCTCTTGCTTCCCCCTGTCACGATTGGTCTAAAACTAATTAATGCGACGTTAATTAAACAATCCAAACAACGAAACAATGTACAATCAACTGCACAAAACAACATTCCAAATGTTTTCGAATCGGAAAACAATTGAGATGCTGTAAAAAGACTTAAGATGCAGTAATAAAGTGGGAATTTGGTACTATAGAATTAAATCGGCGGAGATGTTCGATTTGATTGGATGTTTGTTATTTAGATTTGCTATTCTTTCACTTTTGGCAAATAGCGACGATGAAGATGAATGATGCTATGATGAAATTGATGAAGGGACACTTACCAAGGACACCCACGCCCAAGTCGAGATTCTAACCAGGGACCCATGGTATCGTAGCGCGCTGTGCTAACCACTCCTCCATGGAGTGGACATTATACCATATTTTGTGTGCTCAATTGTGATCAATCAATGGAATGAATAGACATATTATATGATTAATAAATTCATATCATAATACCACGTCATATTATTCGGCACGAAGTAACATCAGAGACATTCAATCTTGCATTTTTGCTTTCAACTAATTCCTTGAATTCAGGTTAATCACAACAATAAGATAAATTATGAAGCAAATGATAGTGAATGTGGGATATTGACAGTTATTACGAATTACCTGACAGAAACAACATTAAGCAGGCTCGGTGGTCAAGCTCATTAAGTGATTGACATTCGATATCGTCGCCTAAGTTCCCGGGTTTGAGTACCGTCCTTGTCGGGGGTGTTTGACTATTTCGTCATAAATTTCATGTAATGGTCACTCGTCCTTATCGTCGCGATCATCGAACAGGGAATAAAAAATATAAAAATAAATACGATGGAAGAGTACTTATTTCATCTCTCACGAAATCTCCTACAAAACCGGAATATATAAAATACATGTATATTCATTCACATACATTTTCGATTTCTATATTTAACTAATCGAGACCGAGAACGGGAGAGCAATTTTCAATTCGACAAACCGAGAGACGGAGACACTGTCAAGTCTCGTTTCTTCTTGGCACCTCCGTAATCGAGTTGTTCTGTTTGTCATTGGCTTTGTATTGGCAATTATTGTCATTATTCTTCCCCTGCAGGTAAACCATAACGATGAATTATGATGAAATGAAGCAGATAAAAGGGCAAGAACAAGAAAGTCATGCCTGTTCGGGACTCCAACCCAGAACCTTATGTAACGAGATTTGAAATTCTGGAGAAGGCGTCCGTGTTTCGCTTGGTTTTCCCTTTCCTCTACTTCTCTTATATTATCATACATGTATAATAAAAATGGATCTGATACGTATGTTGCGATTCATAATTGTGCTGGTTAGATGCTACAGATGTGAACTCCAACCTGCAATATATTATTCCCTTTTGTTTCGTATGTGGTTGAACATGAAATTTTCTTACACTGTGAAAATTTTTTTCTTAGTTTTGGTTTGGTGCACAGATATGCTAATCTGGACTGGACCTTCAGTTTAAAGTGGGATACTAACCACTACGTGCATCCACCGTGTATCAAACCCAGGATCGCCTGATTACAAGGCGACGACGTATTCACTACGCCATCGAGGAGGCCCTATGACAAAATGTTATTCACTCGATCTCTACCATAATTTATTTCAGCATTTACATTTTCGTTTTCTTCTTCTTTTTTCCTTTTGTTAACTACTCTTATACAACTCTTTTTGCGTCTTCGAATTTCTTCTTGTTTCAGGAAAAAATAATACATGTAGGCTCTATAAAAATCCCTCGTTCAAATAGATAAAACGTTCAAACCATTAGGAAACTATTGTAATGTTAACTGATATAACTGCAGATGAAACAATACTTACAGCCACTAACGAAATATCTATTCTTGTGTAGCCTCACAGACAACAAGTATCTGGTGAGTCATTCACTCTTTCTGACTACGGGCGAAGGTCACTGAACTAAAGGGTGGTGGCAAGCAAGCATGCTTCTGCTCTACCAAAGATGAGGTCACGTGTTCCAGTTATCAATGGCGTACGAAATAAGAAGGAACACAGCTATCTGACGTTTGTTTTGGTCCCGTCATTGCACGGAGAATACTTTATCGTCGTGGCCTTGAAGTTCCCTCAGGGCACTCCTACGTAAAGGCTTCTCAGCTAGAAGGATATCTTCCCCATTGAGTGGAGGAAAAGTGGGTGCGTATAGAGGTCCTTCAACTTTCGTATTCTTGTTCACTTCAGAACGCGTGCTGTATCGTCGACTTAATCCAATCTATCCTTTGTAGGTTTTAGGTTCCGCTTCTATTCGGTTATTTCACATTGTCTTACTGCCTATGTTATTCGCGACGAAGGTTCTGGATTCGATAATCTGGACAATAACGGGATTGTGTTGGTTGCTTGATTTGGTGTCTTAAGTCCACTTTATGTCCTGTTAGGCTAATCGTGAATGGATCTACAGTTTAAAGGGGGATCCGAACCACTATGTTCCTCCACCGAGTATCGAACCCGGGATCCCTTAATTACAAGGCGCCCACGATCCCACTGCGCCATCGGGGATTGTGTTCGAAACGAATGAATCAAATTTGAGTGATATGATATGCAACCATTGTAAGACTATTGAAAGAAAAGCTATGGGAACCTGCCAGTTTTTCTATTGCAGACAGGAAACCATAAACATGGAAGAGAAACTTATATTCTATGAAACCTGACGCTACGTGCTCGAATACTGGCTAAATATAATCCATAGAGGCATAGCAACGTTAAACAACCTATTATATGATACATATAGGTTTAAAAAGGTCGAAATACAAAGATTGTGTGCGCCTCACTGATGGCATAGTGGTAAGGCCTTGTAATCAAGGGGTCTCGGGTACGATACCAGGTGATAGCACACAGTGGTTCGGATCCCACTTTAAACTGTATCCAGTTCAGATTAGTCTATCTGTGCCGGTGACTCAGTCGGTAACGCGTCTGACTACCATGCTATAGGCCCCGGGTTCGATCCCTGGCCGGTTCAAGCCCGGGAACTTTTCTAACGTTGCAAGCGGCCCCGGCGCCCATCCAGCGTCGAATGACATGGGTACCTGGGGGAAATCCTGGGGGTAAAGGCGGTCAGGGGCGTGATGCTGATCACATCACCCCCACTCACGAACGAATCAAGAAAGTGTGGGGCGTTACCCTTACACCCCTATATGCCTTCATGGAGTATCGCTGAGCATAGGTGAGCACTTTACTTTTTTTTTTTTTTTTTTTTGCATAAAGTGGACTTACAACAAAATTTAAACTTGCGATAAAGATTATGATAAGGTATTAAAGAATTGGGTCTAACACATTTTTTCATTGTTTACCAATGTCATTGTTAACTAATATTCTTAATTTCAGTTTCAAGATGAAATCGGCTACGAAATAAAAGGAGTGGGTTCATATTTCTGTTACGAAATTCCACTTTTGTAGTAGACCTTTGCCACTCTAAGATGTGACATAATAAACAAATCTGAGACACTTTTAAAGTATTAAATTGCTATCTACGTATTTGGGAACAATCTTTCAATATAATACTTTTTTTGGACGCGTCAAATCATAGTATTTAATTCATGTTTTAGCAGCTTTAAGAAACCTGATTTGGGGGGGGGGGTTACAAATGCCCTTTCTGCTCCCTTCAAGTTACGCCTATGACGAACAGGAATTCAAAGTAAAAGACTGTCCCGACTAAATCGGGAGACACGTCTGATAGATTTAGAATTGGGAAAATCATAATTAAGCGTGTAGTTGAAAACAACCTATTTTCATATATTGCATGCAGCTCTACTTTTTCTGCAATGTGGATCAAGAACTGGGGACGTGGAGAAGCACAACACTCCACGTAACCAATAGTCACGTGACCCTCTTTGCTTTCCTGTCATGTTGACCTTCGCGTGGAACACATTTCTCGGTGTTAAGACAGGCAAAATCACCCGATCATCGAAGGGTGCAATATGTGTTGCCTACCCTCCTGCATTACTTGCTCCTATTAAAGCCTTATGGGGAAGAACTTTTTTCCATGACTGTACGTCTGTGTTCACCAGTTATATTTATTAGCTTCTCTGTACAGTGTTTGGGAGTATTGTGTACTGTTTTTCCGTGCTTGGTGTACTATTGTACAACTTTCATCAAGTGACGGCGCTCATCATCAACATTACGTTTGGCAACATGCTGTATACCCGACACTCATTTGTTTCTTCGCACCAGTAGCGTTCGGTGCCTTATGACACGAAAATGCCCGACGTCAGTCGAAGAGAATACAACCGATCGCTGATAACGTTGTTTCCCAGTCAACAACTGGAAATGCGAGCAATATAGCAGTGAAAAAGGGCCCGGTAGCAGAGGTCCTATAAGCATGTTTTTATTAATCGTATTTATTAATTTCAAACAGTATTTATAGTAGGCTACGGTATACAGAAACTTCCTAAGTACAGCATTTTTACACATACTCGTAATCAAATATCACAATAGTAAAATGAGGAAATGAACATAAAAATAAAATACAAAATGTTTGACAGATACAAGAAAGATATAAAAATCTGAACGTTAATATAAAATAGTCTAATCCTAAAGACATGTCAGAGAACAGCAAATCGAAATAAAACGCTTACACATTCAGTTCTTTTTGGTACCATTTTATTGAGTTATTATATTATGTAAAAATAATTTATTCTCGTTGTTTTTTATGTATTACTGTGACTGCTTTATAATTATGAACACCATATACTAGGGTTTTTAAGCCAAGTTTCATAAGAATATTGAGAGATGATATTTTGAATATGATTTATAAAGTTGATTTCAAGATTCCATCTTATATCTGATAATGGCCTGACGTTCATAGTCATAATAGAGACGAAATAATTTAAATTGAAAATAACTCTCTATAAGAGTCCAGTGTTCCCCTGTGCATAGCACCACGCCATGAAGGCGTATAGGGGGTGTGGGGGTAACGCCCCACACTTTCTTGATCCGGTCGTGAGTGGGGTGATGTGATCAGCATCACGCCCCTGACCGCCTTTACCCCCCAGGGTTTCCCCCAGGTACCCATGTTATTCGACGCTGGGTGGGCGCCGGGGCCGCTTCCACCGTTAGAAAAGTTCCCGGATTTGAACCGGCCGGGGATCGAACCCGGGACCTTTAGCATGGTAGTCAGACGCGTTACCGACTGAGCCACCGCCCAATTCCAAATAACAGTTGAAAATTCTAATATTGGTATAAATTTTAGTTTGAATAACATTACAATTAGAGATATACACTTTAGATGTGACCATGAACGTATTATGTTGCTCAGAATAGCTCTAGTTTTTTAACAGCTTGTAACACATGCAAGTTGAAATTGAGACGAGAGTCGAACCTATTATATAGTCAACCTTTTCGATTTCAAAATTACCTATAAAATATTTGGAAAAAGTCTGGTGAGATTTTCTAACGAACGTTAGGATTTATCTTTGTTGAAATTTAACCCATTAAGTGATAACTAGTTATTGACTTAGTAAATATCTGATTCAATATTCCTAAGGTCTTCATTAGTTTTGATTTCTTTATATAATTTTATGTCATCTGCAAACATTAAATACTCACTTTACGTAATTGAGTTACCTGTCATTTATATAAATAAGGAATAATAAACGAGCTAAAGAAGATCCCTGTAGGACACCAGATTTGATCATACCTTCCTTAGAAATGCTCCCATCAATCTTAACTCCAAAAGTTCTATCAGTTAAGTAATTCCCTCAAACAATTTATAGAACTGGTCATTAACTTCATAGCCAGTAAATTTGCACATCAATGCTTGACGATTCACTTTATCAAGTGCTTTGGAAGGTCCAAGTACATAACATCTTCTTAGTTACGTCTATTTATAGAATTGCATATATAATGTCAGACATGCTAAATTAGTTGTCACTGATTTATCATTAACAAAACCGTGTTGATTTTAATCTAGGAAGCATTTTATATTAAAATAAAGATACATATATACAAAACTTTCAAATATTTTTGAGAAAGTATCTATGATAGCAATTGGTCTGTAATTTATGAACGAGTCTACTCGTCTATCTTTGGGTACAGTAGTGATAATAGATGTTTTCCATTTACTAGGGAATATTCTAGATTCCAATGATTTATTGAACACTCTGGCAAGTATGTGTTATAACATTGGCTTTAGAAGTTTATCAGCTAGCACTATGCCAAGCTGAACCTTCCATTAATATTAGACTGTTGCACATCTGACAAATAGCCAATGTTATATATTTCAGAACTATGTCACATTTGCTGAGAACCACAATGCACCGCAATGATATAACAGCAGTTTTCTGGTAACAGAAAAACATTTCACAGTAGAAAGTTCTTTACGCACAAACCTTACACTCTGTGTTCATACCAACGGGGATTTCCATGCGACTGATGGGCAAAAATAGTGTAGAATTGTATGCTGAAGAAATTTTAAACTTAAAAAATGTTAAAAACGTAACTACCTCTGCCAAGTATCTATTGTGTAATAATGCAGTGTGCGAGCGAGTAGTGTGTCGGCCCGAAATAAAATTGTGCGTATTCGTAAACACGCTCGTTTCATTTTGTAGGTAGAAGTAGTTATGCACCCGCGTAGAGTCCGATAAATCAATTGATTGGAAAAGATCGATCAAAGATCAATTGATGACCAAGCAGTGTGGGCAAGCAAGGGTGGGTGTTTTGGGTGATGACGTCATAAATGGGTGGGGTTTATTTTGTTAGGAGGGATTTGATTGGTGTGACGTCATTGAATGGGTTGTGATTAATTTGTGAGGAGTGTTTTGATTGGGGGGGAGGAGGAAAAGTTGGTGGCGGTTGTGGAATTGATAAGATGGTTTCCTGTTGTTAATGATGAATGTTGGGAATGTTGATATGGGTTGGGGTTTCCTGTTGTTAATGAGGAAGTGACTACGGTTGGTTTTCTGGGAATGATGATATGGGTTTCCGTTTCGGTTGGGGGGCGTAAATGACTGTTGAAGTTGATAAGAGTGGACTGTTGAGAAGATAAAGGAGTTGGAAAGGAAATGTGTTGGGATGTTGAATCGATATGGAGAGATTGTGGAACACGTGTTGGGACATGTCGGATGTTTCTTGGAATGGGCGTGTAGAAGTTCGTGGGAACGTTGATAAGGCATGACTGTGTGCAGGATACGTTAGTAGGCGGCGGAATGGAGAGCGGGCAAAAAGGACAAGAGCGGATTGCGGTTGGGACTGTAAATGCAAAGATAGAGAAAATGTGATACTGTTTTGTTTGCTGGATGGAGAACGGAAGAAAAGAAAAGAAAAAAGTACGTTTCTCCGAAGAGGTGGATGTGTATGCGATACCGGGGGAGGAGGATCGACGAGGTACGTGGGCACTCGACGCTCTGCGCGAGAGGATGCGCAAGGAACTTCAGGGAGAAGTTATCAGCGAGGAAGAGGAGGGGTAGGTAGGTATATAAAAAGTTCCGTTGTGTTTGAATTTCACTATTCACCAGACATCTTCAGCTGTGTACATGATTGGAGATAGTTGTTACCGGAGGAAGCGATAGAACCGCTATTCGAAGGTAAGTATGATGGGTTTGGTGTCCTGGGTGTTGACGTTTTTCGGTGGGGTGATTGGAAAATTATCCCCAGCTGAACCAGTTTCGGATTGTAGTAGTGACGTACCTGCTCCTGAAAGTTTACCGGAATCATCGATACGTCCAGGTGGGAGTACGGAAGAGAAATGGTATGAGGGTAGTTGTATTAGCGAAGCAGAATTTCGACGTAGTTGGGAGGAAAAAAATGCCGCCCAGCATGTATACGAGAAACTAAAACGCTGCAGAGGAAAACGTATCGATGATGACGGTAAACGTTCAAGGAGGAGGAAACAGAATATTCTGAAGAATGTTGTGTCTAACCCCTTATATGGCTATACGGAGTACTCTCCATGTAAAACAACGTGTCTGGCATACCCTGCTACGATTTCTGGTCTAGGGAAAGTGAAGTCGTCGGTCAAACCAAAATTGTCTGGTGGGAAGAATTGTGAGTTGCTGATTATAGATGCACCTGTAAGATTCCGAGAATCTCTTCTGGTCACATATTACAGCAGGAATGTATCGCGTGAAAGATCTTTGGAATTGGACAATGACGGATTTGCGATCAGTATGTTCTATTCCCGACATCGTACGCACGGATTATGCGAGACACATTTTGTTACAGAAAGAGCTCCCGTGTACAGCCACTTACCGTACTGTGTGTGGTCGGAGAAGGTAGCAGATGATATAGCTGCACACGGGTACCAGGCTGGGCCGTTCATTGTAGTTACGGGGGTTACCTCAACTAACTGTATATGCCAGGAAACAGAGACGGAGTTAAATTCCGAGCATATAAATGTAGATTATCTGCATGTTCCTCCTCAATGTGTTGCCACAAAATATCTGATGCGAGCCGGCGTGAACTTGAGACATTGTGTTTCAGGCATCGAGATGGTTCGCTATGAGAATTTGGAGGAGCTAGTTAGTGAGGAAATCCCACGTGTCTACCGAGTAGGGTGCCACAAGTCCTACATGATAGTTGATTACTGTGACGTTTCAACGTTAATGCAGATGTTTCGAAAAAGTTACCGAGACTCTGTATTAACGTTGAACGAGATTTTCAAATGGTTCCATACCGGTATAATGTTAAACAACTCGATAGGCACGGTAATGGGTGTGAACGGCCATGTTTTGGATCCTGCGGAATTACTGGAGTACGGTAACGATCCGACAATAAGTGGACTAAAAAGAATATTCATTTTTCTTTCCAGCATATACAAAGTGGAGGAACAGTTTTCCGAAAGTAGAACCCCACCGACACGGCGGTACCCAGATATCATAGAAGAGACGGACACCTCAGAAATTGACGAACAGTGAACGGTGAGAAAGCATATTGTTTTTGTTCTGTATTCCGGAGTAGGGTATAATTTCCGAAACTGAAGGTAAAATAAAAAAAGATCGATATTTAAAAATAGTAATAAACGTGTACATATATATTTAAAATGAGCTATGAATACAAAGTTAGAAGCGATAGAATATAAAAACAGAAAACTCACCGGAGATTCGGTACTTATACCTGTTGAGCTTCTTCTTCTCCGGAAAGTATCTCCACTATCTCCGGTTGGGGGTTATTTCCACCCGAAGATAGTGAAGTAGTAGAGTTACCAGCATTCGGTATCAGGGGGGAGGACAGGCGTGCGAACAATAGAGCAGAACTCGGAGGGGGAATTTGTGGAAGAGCTGCAGGTTCGAGAGGCACGGGTTCTGTAGCAAGAGTGTGAGTAGTAGAGGTAGAAGGTTTGGAACGACCGAAAGGTGACGGAGACGTAGGTATTCGGGACAGAGGGGGTGGGGGGTTTACTGTTGTGGAAGATGAAGAAGTTTGTTTTCGTCTTAAGCTCTTCCCTGATTCTAGATGCTGGTAACGTCTTACATGTCTTTTTCGGAGAGTATCGAACCTGTAAATAGATAGAAATATTTTGTGAGAAAATGCATATAAATATATAGAACAAATTAGTAATGATTAAAATGTTTAAATTTAGAAGAACGTTTGTAAGTATAGGAAAGTATGTTTCTATGTGTGAATCGGGAATTATCAGATACTTTAATCGAAAAATTGTAAATATGCGTGTATAAGAAATTATAATTTGAGAATTCCAGAAAAAATGTATTCCAATATAATAGACGTGTCAAAAATATTGTATTATAAAATATGGTATTTACCCTGTTTGATGGGTACGGCACTCGTCCAGAATCTCGTTCTGCATATCATGAGTACCGAATCTCCGGTCCAGCTCCTCTTCCATCTGGTCCAACTGCCCCCTCTTGGCGTCTATTTTTTGCTTGAAGAAATTTCTGTTTTGCTGATTTATCCTGTGATATTTCGCCAATATATTCCTTATCTTTCTGAGAAACGTCTCTTCCGTACCCGTCATCACACCGAATATCTGCATTAATATGAACTGTGTTTGCATCATGTTGCCTATGGTGAAAAACTTTTGCTGAAAACAAAAAAACATATGTCTTACTTTTTGTTTTTTATTTCCAGATGGCATCCCTACCGTTCGAATTTGACCTTCTACACGCGAATGTGAAAAATGAAGCTGAACGTGGAGGTGAAAGAAGGAATCTATGGAGCAAGACCCATGCGAAGCAGGCTGAGAAGCAGATTGCGTGCTTTGTAGATTTTTGCGAGGAGAATGGTTTAGCTGGAGAGTTGTTGGAAAATCTGGAAGAGGTGTGCAAGGATATGGAGGTTAGGCTCGACAACCTCGTCAAGCTGTTCACGTACATATGCGACAAGAAACAAACAAGTCCGGTGTTCGAGGGGTTTATTGAAAATATAAGAAAAGCTACCTATGTACCATCCCACTTCAGCATGAAAGTGTGTTTTGAACTGATGGAAGTTTTCAAAGGTGTGCGGAAGCAGAGAGGTATAGATAAAATGGGGGGTACAGAAGGTGAAATGGAGAAGAGAATGCTAGAGATTTTGAAAAAACGCAAATTGGATAACTAAAAACTAACAATGCTAACACACTAATCATCTTATTCAATTTTCGTTATTTCTATATATGTAATGTATATAACTTGACATGTGTGCAGAGTAACACTGTTTTTCTGATCCATATATGTATTTTGAATAAATGGAAATAATAAACATATATTGAATATATATAAAAAATGATTATGTTAATTATTTACTTGGAATACTTACAAAGTTCTCTCTCTCCATATTCTTGATGGCTTCTATAAGATGTCAGAACAAACACTGTCAGTGTATTCGACAAGTTTCATTTTCCATTCGCAATATCAAAAGGAAATGGGTGGATGTTGATATCTCTGTAAGGAAATGGGTGGATGTTGATATCTCTGTACGGAAGTGGGTGGATAGCGGTATCATATTCTGCTAACGAGAATGACAAACCATTCGCAGTATGTCACAGAACCCGCTAACACACATAACTCATGGTTAAAGTGTAAAACCGTATACCTTTGTAACCGTAAGTTAATGACCGCTAATAACAGTATATATATATATATATATATATATATATATATATATATTTGTAACCGTAAGTTAATGACCGCTAATAACAGTATATATATATATATCACACACACACACATATGTCAGAGTACTTGACCTTGACCTTGACCTTGAGATGACCTTGACCTTGACCTTGAGATGACCTTGACCTTGACCTTGAACTTGACCTTGCCCTTGAGATGACCTTGACCTTGAACTTGACCTTGACCTTGAGATGACCTTGACCTTGACCTTGACCTTGACCTTGAGATGACCTTGACCTTGAGATGACCTTGACCTTGACCTTGACCTTGAGATGACCTTGACCTTGACCTTGACCTTGACCTTGAGATGACCTTGACCTTGAGATGACCTTGACCTTGACCTTTGTGCGAAAACTTAAAATCGCTATATCTCGACTCCTAATTAAGCTAGGAAGATGATTGATAGCTTGTTGGGCTCGGAGTGAAGTCCTCTTTCCGGTGAACCAGGTTTCATTGTTCTAGGACCGACCGTTTCGTACTTTCGTTATTTTCAATCGTAGACCCCCCCTTCAGACCACTCTACTGAAAGGTCTCGACGTGCAGATTACGAATTTGTCATCACTTCCGGTCTAGCTCAATTAGGAGCCGAGCTATTTCCTTATCTACGTCCTTCTTCCTTTGTCGATAGATAAACATTTCAGACGTTCCTTCGTTAAGCATTTATCTACATCCTGTATCCCGCGTGTTCAGATAAACATAAAAAACGTTACATAGTGATATAAAACAGGAAAACATGTGGTGAAGCCTGTTAACCATTTCCGGGATAATTACATAGGGTCAGTAGAACCGTTAGGATCGGAGATAACTGTTGCGTCATGCTTGCATATATAAAGAACGGCGTTCTCTCCACAAGACAGTCTTCGTGAAATAATCATTGTACGATCATGGACGAACAGTTATCCGCTGACGATCTGTTAGTGCTATATCGTGACGGATATTACACAACATCTGCACAATTACGGGAAGTGTTGGCGATCATTGCGCACAAAATCATCGCGGGAGAAAGTATCTCATTGGTCGAGGAGTATGACCGCTTACTAAGGACAGTGACAACATCCGCACCCGATCTTTCAGGAGGAGGATGGACAGGTATTCCCGAAGAGTCCCCAGGCCCCCCATCGACACCTGATCCTGTATCCCGAGTCACCAAGGAGACGCAGGCATCCGACACAGGAACGTCTACAAACGCTGCATCCAGATCACACCCGGAGCCTTTGCCAGGACCGTCATGGAGACCGGACCCACCAGCAGGAGGAGGATGGACAGGTATTCCCGAAGAGTCCCCAGGCCCCCCATCGACACCTGATCCTGTATCCCGAGTAACCAAGGAGACGCAGGCATTCGACACAGGAACTAACGCTGCATCCAGATCACACCTGGAGCCTTTGCCTGGACCGTCATGGAGACCGGACCCACCAGCAGAACAGCCATCAAATGGGAAAGGTAAGAAAAGGAAACGTGCTTCAGTGTCTCGTGAACAGATAGGGAATATAACATTACATAACATTCAAGAACGTGAATATCCTAAATTCCGTTCCAAGGGACGACGTGTTGAATTCAGTTTCTCACAGCCACCAGAAAATGTCGATCCTCACACTTGGATTCGCGAAGGTGTTGAAAATCTTCTCATCTACGTTAAAAAAGACACCAAGGATGAAGACAAAATAGGTTTAACTTTGTCTAACATATCTGACCCAACTGTGAAAGATATTTAAATGGGGTGGCATAGATGTGATCAGTTGCATAGTGATATGGTGTGGAACATTATGTACAAAATACTACAAAGTGCGAAAACCTTCACTGCTACAGATCGTTTAATTTTACGAGCAGACCATGTCAATATACCTGTTGGAGGTGGTGGGGGTAATCGAACATATTGTTTACCTAATTATATGTTAAGTACACAGAAAAGAAGTATCGTCGGTGTGCCAAATAGAAAAAAACCACTCTGTTTAGCTGAAGCGCTGGTCATAGGGAAAGCCTATGCTGATAACGATCCTTCCTATACTCAATACAGAAAAAACAGAAATCTTCTCAAACCTGTTTTCGAAATTATGCGAAAAGCAGATGTAGATCTGACAGACAATACGTGTGCCGGAAGTGGAATTCCCGAACTGAGAAAATTTCAGCAAGTTCTCCCAGAATATAAGATTATTGTATACAACAATCTTCGTGACGTTAAAGATGTTTTGTTTGAAGGACTGGTTGAAAACGCTTCCAAATTTATATACCTTCTCTACGATAACCTCAGACAGCATTATGATGTGATAGTGAACCGTGTTGGAGCATTTGCGGCAAAACAAGAATGTCGCGGGTGTAACGAACTCATATTTCAGAAAGCTCATAACCATCTGTGTAAACAGTTGTGTTCTATGTGCCGTTCAACTCCACCGTGTGTGCCTGAACAGGGTGTTCGTAGAATATGTCAAACATGTAACAGAATTTTCAAAAATGAGAACTGCTTCACAAATCATGTTTCTACACCGTTCCGAAAAGGTACTGTCTGCAGCGAAATCCAACAGTGTCCCCGATGTTTCAGAATTATTCTCACGAACAATAGATATGAGAAAGTACATAGATGCAACATGAAATATTGTACGGTATGTAATTGTGTGAAACCTGTAAATCATTTCTGTTACATGTCTATACCGAAACCTAAACAGAACTCAAAATTTCTATTTGTGTTTTACGACTTTGAATGCTACACTGACATTCCTTATTTTGAGAAAGAAAAAACTTTTCTTCACGTTCCGAATCTTATTGTGGTGCAGACGGCCTGTCACGCATGTTACAAAAAAGAGGATTTAACAGTTCCGTGTTCTGTTTGTGGAACAAGAGAGTTTATATTCTGGGATGACCCTGTAGACACATTTCTGTCCTATTTGGAATTGCAGCATAAGTTTTCCGACATAATTATCTGTGCACATAATGCACGAGGTTACGATTGTACATTTTTATTACGGAGAATGTTGGAGAGAGAAATGAAACCTCGTGTCATCTTAGATGGTACCAAAATCATCAGCATGACATACCAAAATCTTCATTTTGTGGACAGTCTCAACTACGTTCAGACAAATCTTGCAGGCTTTTCGAAACTTTTCGGTTTGCCTGTTCAGAAAGGATATTATCCGCATTTGTGGAACACCTACAAGAACAGAAATTACATTGGACCGATGCCTCCTCCTTCTGCATACGGTTATGAATACATGAAAACAGTTGAAGATCAACACCGTTTCATGTCTTGGTATGACGTCGAATGCATGCGAAACGTACCTTTCAACAACAGAAACCAACTTCTCCAATACTGCATCAAGGATGTTACCCTGTTGAGACAAGGATGTCTGAAGCTGAGACAGAATTTCCTAGACATATGCAAAATAGACATTTTCAAGGATTGCCTCACAATAGCATCTGCCTGTTCACTAATTTACAGACAGAAATTTATGCCTGCTAACACTATAGGAATAATTCCTAAATGAGGTTACCATCATGTAGATCAGATGTCGAAGTTTGCATTGAAATGGCTAACCTACGTTGAAGAACAGAATGATGTAATACTTCTTCACGGCGGAGGTACTCGTGAAAAATATGTCATAGGAGGACGTTACAGAGTGGACGGTTATCACGAGGAGACGAAAACAGTGTATGAGGCCCTGGGCTGTTACTGGCATGGTTGTCAACGTTGCATATCCGTTAACAGGGATATGTATCCGAAAGATGACGATGAAACCGATCAGGATAGTAACAGTCAAAAACACAGTGACATGTTGAACACTGCAGCCTTCAGATACGAGACAACATGTCGTAAACTTGCAGCTTTACGTTCTGAAGGATACCATGTCGTCACTATGTGGGAATGCGATTTCAACAAAATATTGAAAGCAGATCCTGAACTGAATAGATATCTATCGACACGTCCTATTGTTTGCTGCATTCCTTTGAATCCACGAGACGCCTTATATGGAGGAAGAGTTGAAACAGTCAGGACTTATTACAAGATCAAGGAAAACGAGAAATTGCAGTACAACGATTTTACAAGTTTGTACCCTTATACGAACAAATACTGTGCCTATCCTGTCGGACATCCTACAATATTTCTAGGAAATTCTATTCCTCCGGTAAATGAGGTTTTGAACATGGAGGGACTCATCAAATGTACTATTCTGCCACCGAAAACCCTTTTACATCCTGTTTTACCTACAAAAATGCACGGAAAACTGATGTTTGTATTGTGCAAGGAATGTGCTTTTAGATTAAAATGTGAAGGTACATGCAGCCATTCCGATGATCAGCGTATACTTTCAGGAACTTGGGTCATAGCCGAGGTGCGTAAAGCTTGCAGTTTAGGCTACAAAGTGCTGTCAGTGTCGGAAGTGTGGAAGTATGAAACATTGATGTACGACCCTGTCACAAAGACTGGAGGACTTTTTTCTGGTTATGTCAACACCTTCTTGAAAATAAAACAGGAAGCGAGCGGGTGGCCTTCATGGTGTCAGAACGACGAGGATAAGCAGAAATACATACAGGAATATTTCGATAAGGAGGGTATTCTGTTGGAAGAAAACAGTATCGAAGTCAATCCCGGGAAACGTACTCTGGCTAAACTCTGCCTTAATTCTTTATGGGGCAAGTTCTGCCAACGGGACAATCTTTCCCAGACAACCATCATCAAGGAATCGAAGGATTTCCTCGATAAAATGACTGACCCAAATATCATAATCGGAGGAGTCGTATTCATCAATCAGGACACCGTTTTAGTGAACTGGAAATATGTTGAAGAGGCAGTCAGTCAGAACAGGAAAGTAAACGTTCCTATCGCTGCCTTCACAACATGTCATGCTCGTCTGAAACTTTATGAACTTCTAGAAAAATTGGGTGACAGGGTATGTTATTGTGATACAGATTCAGTAATTTACATAGATAGTCCTGAAATGGAATACCATCCCCAGACAGGTGACGCACTAGGAGAACTCACCGATGAATTGGCAGATTTCGGCACCGATGCGGTTTGTGAACAGTTTGTTTCAACGGGACCGAAAAGTTACAGCATGAAAATAACAAAACCGTTCTCCGAAGCACAGTATATCTGTAAAGTGAAAGGGATTACATTGAATACCTCCACATCAGAATTGATTAATTTCGATACCATGTGCGACATGATAAACAATGAGAAACCTGAAGTTATGGTCGAAAATATTTTCCGAATCAGAAGAACAAAACAGTTCCAAGTCATCAGTACAAATGAAAAAAAGCTGTTTCAGCCAGTATTGTTGAAACGACAATTCGACCATGAACATTTATCGTTTCCTTTCGGATACTGTGCAGACTAAAATATGTCTGTAACGGTCCAGAGTTCGTACCCTTCGGGGCTGATATAAAACGTGTTCGCAGACTGACAGACCTTCATTTTTCTTCAGAATCTGTAAGACGTTTCTTCAGCATGATTCCTAAACTTTCTCATCCTTTCACCATGATGGTTTGTGGAGCATCAGGAAGCGGAAAAACTACTTTTGTGACAAACATGGTCGATTCCATCGTTCATCTTGTAGAAGGATCCGTCAAGAAAATCATATGGTGTTACGATCAGGAGAACAGTATTCCACAAAGTCTTCGAGATGTGCAATATCATAAAGGTATCGTCGATTGGCAGTCGTGGAACGGAAAAACTCCTACACTCATAATCCTGGATGATCTTATGATGGTTGCACAAGGGGAAAAAGTCGCCGACCTTTTCACAAAAGGCAGCCATCACAAAAACATTTCGGTGGTGTTCATAACACAGAATCTTTTCCACAGAGGAAAAAATTGCAGGGACATTTCGTTGAACGTGAAGCACTTTGTTATTTTTAAAAATCCTCGAGATATGAACCAATTCACTGTTTTTGCAAGACAACTTCATCCTCACCGCATGAAGGAACTCGAAAAAGTATATATAGATGCTACCACGCAACCTTACAGTTATTTGTATATTGATCTCTCACAGTCAACACCGGATCCTTTACGTTATCAAACAGACGTTTTCAACCAGAATTACTCAACTGTATATCTTCCTCAGGATTGTTTAAAACATCGAGATGAGGAAAACGAGGAAGACACGTACCAACTCACGTTCTAACAGGAATAGACATTCCACTTCTTTCAAGAAACATTCACCTTTCTTGCACGTGTTGAAAAATTCGCCGCCCAAAATCCGTAAATCATTATTGAAAAGTGCTCCGAAAAAAACGATACGTTTCATCAGCGAATGCTGCCTGAACGTTTTAAAAGGAAACGTGAAAATTAAACCGTCCGCAAAACGGCGTCTGACACCTTACAAGTCGGTCATACGCAATCTAGTGAAACCGAAAGTGAACATCGAGAAACGCAGAAAGCTTCTTGTTCAGAAAGGAGGATTTCTACCTTTACTTCTAGGCTCCTTGTTATCGGGTCTTCTCGGTACTCTCATTCCTCATTGAGAAATGACATCTTCTTACAAAAAAATGATCGTCCTTTCACCGGAACAGTTAGCACGTATTCGTGGTTCCGAATTGTCTGTGACTCAAAAATTATCCGTTCTAGATAAGAAGATGAATGATATTCTAAAAATGAAAAATATATCAGACGATCAAAAATGGCGTCTTTACAGAAAGGAACTGGACGAGTATTTATGGTTGAGTCGAAAATCCAAAGAACCATTACAGATTCCTATTGTTCAAGATAACGACGGTTCTTCTACTATTTCACCAGAATCGACGTATTTTCCTCAGAATCTGGCAGAGACATTACCCCGTAATACACGTCATCAGTTACAGAATATCATCGATGAGTACCAATCCACGGCACAACATTTGATAGACGAACGTCAGGAAAAAACACTTCCGGATCCGAAAACGTTGAACTTCTCATCGTCGCCAACGGAAAGCCCTGGACCGACTCATCGACAGAAGAAGAAGAAGAAAGTGACCGTCCGTGTTTCCAGGAAAACTACACCTTTTCTGAGAACACCTGACGCTTACAAACTGGTTCCTCTGAGAAAAAGCCGTAGACAGAGAGATCGGTCATGGGAGTCTCTAAGTTGAAACACGATAAAATTCTCACCAAAATATATTACGATCCCCGACACCATGCTTCATTCTCATCTGTAGATCGTCTGTGGAAAGCGGTACGGGATAAAAATATATCCCGCGATACGGTGAAAAAATGGTTGATGCATCAGGAAACCTTCACTCTCCACAAACCTGCGAGAAAAAGGTTTCCTCGAAATCATTACAATGTATGGAACATAGACATGCTTTGGGAAGCCGATCTCAACGACATGACATCGATACAAAAACATAACGACGGATACAAATATCTTCTGACAGTGATCGACGTATTTTCAAAATATGCCTTTGCATTACCGCTAAAAAATAAAACAAGCAATTCGGTAACCGAAGCTTTCAAAACTATTTTCGAAGAAAACAGACGGAAACCTGTTACACTACAGACCGACCAAGGAACGTAATTTACAAATTCTACATTCCAGAAATTTTTAAAAAATGAACATGTACAGTTCTCGACAGCAACAAATTATCCTGTGAAAGCGAGTGTAGTGGAACGTTTCAACAGAACATTAAAAGAACGGATGTGGAAATATTTCACCTCAAAACAGACAAGACGTTATGTAGATATTTTACCGCAACTTCTCGAAGGTTACAATACAGCAATCCACAGTTCCATAGGAATGGCCCCTCGAGATGTCAACGAAACAAACGTTTACATTGTGTGGAAACGTCTCAACAAACCTGACAAACATGTTTCACAACCTTCTTCAGATCTTAATGTAGGTGATATTGTACGAATTTCTGTCGTCAAAGGACACTTTGAGAAAGGATACGAACAAACGTGGTCACGAGAACTTTTCAAAATCCATTCCCTTGTTCAGCGAACACCTGTACCTGTATACATATTAGACGACTTAAATGAAGAACCAGTAAAAGGTACATTTTACAAACATGAACTGCAGAAAGTTTATTCGGATCCTGACGAAGAGTATAAAATTGATAAAATTTTGAACACCCGGGGAAAAGGAAAAAAATTGGAATACCTGGTTCGTTGGCTCGGATATCCGCCTAGTTTCGATTCATGGATCAAGGCATCTTCCGTAAAACAGTTATCGGGAAAATAATTTCCAAAACATATTTATATCAAAATATGACGTTACTGCGATCCAGTGAGTCCTCTGTGTTCGGCGAGAATGGATGATAATTTCTACGTTTACCTCCTATCATCTGCATCGGAGGAATATTTTCCAGACAACACACTCACCCATTTCACCGTAAAACTTGCTAAACGGATCGATCTGTCTCCAGAATTGTGGGAAGTCGGATTGGCAGAACTACATTATTCAACTCTATACGACAATATTTTGGAAACTGATTCTGGAATGTTAACTCTTCCTGTTCGGACATATGCAAGTGCTGAGGACCTAGTCTCTACCATCATCGAATCTCTCCCCGACGACCTGGAAATAAGGAGATCCGTTCTCGAGAAATTCTGGCATTTTTTGACGGAACCGCAATGGGGAACATTTGGATCTACTACCTGTACGGATAACACACTCTATATTAACGAACAACCATTTTATTTTCCTGCAACAACATATACGATAGAGGATCTGATTTATTTCCTGAAAACAGACCCTGCTAATGTAGCTGTTCCTACTCATCTCAGGTTTTTTTTCAAACAGGCCGTGTACAAACATCTATCCGTGATAGGGGTTCCGAAGCCTGAACCTGACGATGCTCCAACAAATACCGTTACACCCATAGACGAAACTGATGACTATGCTAAATTTCGATATGACATATTGAAATCTATTTATTCTACGCACGCAATGTCCAATAGTGTTGTGGATAAAAACCCATACATATTTATTTACTCTGATCTGGTGAAACAACAATTGGTCGGGGGAGAAATGGTACGTCTCTTGCGTCTTACCCGAAAACAGTGTTCGGACACAAATACGTCTTGCACAGTACCCGTAGCCCATCAAACATTCGACCCGATTCATTACGTTCCTCTGGATAAAGCCTCTTTCGAAACAATAGAAATTTCGTTGTACGATAGAAAAGGAAATTTCTTACCTTTGAGAACTGGGTCCGTACCCACAATCGCTGTTTTACATTTTCGTAGAAAAGCAAAGTCCTTTTAAAAAACAGTAGACAGCTATTTCTCTCAGTCTTTGTCGAAAAGCGAATGAATCACCATGAATTCGCAGACCGAATATTATAGTAACCAAATCCGTGGAGGAATTGGGCCCATCTACCGTTCAACTAGAAATCAAAAAGGGAGAGGATTAGGGTCACTTTTCGCAGGACTGTTTAGAATGGTGAAACCTCTACTCTGGAGCGGTGCAAAGACGATCGGAAGAGAAGCTTTAAAAACAGGAGCTAACATTATCACCGACATTGCAACAACCCAACAAACTCCGAAAACTATTGTTCGTCAACGGGTACGTGAAGCAGGTCAAAATCTTCAAAGTAAAGCACAACGGAAAATCGACTCTCTGGTAGGTTCTGGTATAAGAACCAAACCTGCAACAAGAATTGCTCAGTTGATGTTAAAACGTTCAGCCACCCGTATTAGAACATCTACGATCCGTAAAAAACGAGCATCCAAGAAACGAAGGAAAACATCTGCAAAATCTAGGAGAACACGTAAAAGAAAAATCAAACAGAAGGTCTCAGGGAAAGATATTTTTGGATAATAATGGAGGATAACATGTGCATGATCTCGCAGTTCGACCTCTTCCGGAAAAAACCTATTCAGCAAAATGTGGAAAAAACGTACACAGCCACCTACAAACCTATCGCTTCCATCGATAATCAGAATATAATTCAGTTTGTCATACCGGCGGCAGGAACTGATTTTCTCGATCTTTCATCTGCCTATCTTCGTCTGCAAACGCAAATGGTTAAACAGGATGGAAGTCCCATGAGTGCTTCCGAAACCGAAAATGCCCTCACAAAAAACTGCGGGGTCGTGAATTATCTTCTCCATTCACTCTTTTCCCAATGTACAGTGACTCTCAACGGCATTGCTGTAACAACCGCCGATAACAATTACGCATATAAAGCAATCTTCGAAGCAGCTATCAATTACGGAAGCGATGCCGCAAACACGCATCTCACGAATGCCCTGTGGTATTTGGACACACCTGAACATCAAGATCAAATCACTGCCGACAACACAGGTTTCACCACAAGAAAAAAATTTTTCCAGTATGTTCCGACGACCGGAAATCTTACGGAAGTGACAGCCGTGGTCGACCTTATGGGAAAACTTCACATAGATTTCTTCCACCAGTCTAAATACCTGCTCAACGGTGTTGAAGTACGCATAGATCTAGCTAGATCACGTGACGCTTTTTACATCTGGGGAGACCAGACATCACCTACAGTCAGAATAAAAATTTTAAAGGCTGTTCTCGAAATAAATCACATCATTCCTACTCCTACCACCAGTTTGGCCATAGACAGAGCACTCACTTACGCTCCTGCTCATTATCCGTTCACCAGAAGCGTCATCAAAGCTTATTCTTACGTCGCCGGAACGCAGCAGATTTCGATCGATAATGCTTTTCAAGGTCCTTTTCCGAATGTTGTTCTTTTTGCTATGGTATCCACCGCCAGCTTTCTCGGAGACAGTAAGAAAAATCCGTTCGACTTTAGAAGTTTTAACCTATCTTCTTTCCATCTTGTGAAAAATGGAGAACTCGTACCTTCCGAACCTTTACAAATCACCACAGGAGGAAACAGCGGATTGATAACACGTGCCTATCAAACTCTATTTTCCGGTACAGGCATTCACCACGCCAATTACGGACACCAGATCACACGGAAAATGTTCGAGAATGGATTCTTTTTCCTGATTTACGACATAACACCAGACTCTTCAGGAAACGACACGCACACCAGTCTCCAGGAACAAGGCATCATCGGAGCCGAGATGCAGTTTTCTCCTCAGCTGTCGGAAAATATAACATGCCTTTTGTATGCTGAATTTGAATCTGCAGTAGATATACCTAAAGATAGAAGTGTCATCCTCCATCAGTGAGACCGAATTTTCCATAAATATGTGTGCCTGTGTTTCTGACTCCCAGTGTTACCGAAATAGCTCTTATGTAAACATTATACTGCTTGTGATGGAAAAACCCACCAAAGTGATAACCCGTACTATTAAGCATAGTAGTGTTTCTTCGAAAGTGACAACTTCAAAACCTGTGAACATACAATTGTTTCCCGAACTATTTGACAACAGCCCAGGAAGCATAGAAATGACCAAAGACAGACACATTATTATACATTATTGAAAACATAAGCAGCATGAACACGTCGCAGATCAGACAGATTCTATCTCGAAACTGTTCCACCAGAAACATTTTTTACGGTGTTTACCCGAGAGATCTTTTACCTCGGACGTTTCCTAAGCCAGCCTTGGTCATCGCAAACACTGACAAGTCCGACTCCCGGGGTACACACTGGGTAGCCTTCTATTTCGACAAAAACAATGTGGCCGAGTATTTCGATTCATACGGATTTCATCCTTTCTATCAAGAATTCGTAACTTTCCTGAATAGCCATTCCTCGGTCTGGACTTACAACAACATTCCCTTACAGGGGGTATTGGCCACAACATGCGGTCATTACTGTTGCGTGTATGCTTATTACAAAGCACGTCACGTTACAACCAAGGATTTCATCCACACATTTCCACCAGGTATCAGTAAAGATGGATATATCCTACACCGTTTTCGTCAGATCTTCAAATGTTTACCACATTCCAAGTGTTCCAGAGGGGAACAAACGTGTTGTTCTATCCACACGATCCAGGCTCGCGTCATGAAGAAATCTAATTAAAATATGTGCTGCCGTATCTTTCTCTCAGTGCCATCGAGACAGTTCTAGTGAACACACCATGGAACCTACTGCGGCTTCTATAATGGAGAAACACGACAAACTTGTGACACGTATGACCCATAAGGATGATGTTTCCAAACGTAAACCTCGCAAACGTGTGCAACCTATTAAATTAGAAACCGTTACTATCAAGAACGAGACGGCTGACGAGGGAATGGATGTGACTACGGACTGTGATTTCATAAAGAGACGTAGGGAAATTGGTTTTTCCACAGACAAAATCGAGTGTCCTAAACTACATGACGTAGATGCATGTTTAGATCTCTATCTTGCAAACACATATTTTCTGAACAAGGAAAAAAACAAGTACGTAGCCATAGGATTCGAAAAGGAATCCCCTTTCAATTTGGTGTGGGAGTTTTCGCAACAGGGGAGATCACCCGTACGCATCGATTCTAAACAGATTAGAGAACTGTGTGCTTTAAAATCTGACTTACTGAATTACGTCGACACTGGTCGACGATTCAATTATTTGGTTACTGGAAATATCACCGTTAGTGGTGTAAATTTTTTCGGGAAACGTTGCATCTCGATGTATCAACATCATTCACCGGATGCTTTCATTTTCACAGCCTCTGAACTACATTTATTTATGTGTAATCTTTTCAGACCTCTGCAAAAATTAATGAACGAACGTTATCATAAATTACAACCCGAAATGGAGGCTTTTGTATATTGTATAAAAAAGAATATGGTTTCAGAAAAAAAAGAAGTACCCGATGTATTGAACTATTTTTATGTACTTTGGTACAACGAACTGATGATTGAAATATATCTTCAGAACAATCTTGGACACACATTGATATTGTAAATAACTTACGTTATGTATCTGATGCTGTAAAGTATCCATTGTAAATCTATTCCATATTGTAAATGAACCATTGTTATTTTTATGTATTGTAATTCAGTCTTTGTTATTTTATGTATTGTAATATAACCCTTCAGGTATTGTAAACCTTCTATATCATCAATTGTAAATAAAACATTTGTGTTATTCTATATCCATACTATTAATTATAAATAAAACATTTGTATATTTTGAACATTTCTTTTATTTATTACAATAAAAAGTGTACATTTTCCAGACATTTTCAACTGCACAGGTTTTTTCACCTTTACCATGTTCTTTACATTTTAAACTTTCTGAACTGTTTTTGACACTGCTTAACTTTGGACATTCAAGTTCTTCGATATTGCATACAGTCATCTTACCCTCACCTTTTTTCCCCACTAATGTTTTCACCCATTCCATTTTCTCCGTACCTTTAACATAAACTTGCTGATTCATAAGCACTAAATACAGAAGATCTTCTAATTTCTCGTACGGTAGCCATCCATCATTCCAATCGAGACCATGTTTGTTGGTACGGAGCCAGTAATTCACTCGGCGATACTTTTCACTCAACAAGTGTAAACCATATGGAGGTTTCACTAAACAGTCAAATGCACTGTCGAAAGGAAATTTTAAAATTCCTACTTCTTTACACACAAATTCTCCTTCGACTCCTCGAAAACCTTGAATGTCCAAAAAACAGGCATCCATTTTGTTCAACAGGTGAACACTGTCAATGTATCATCAATACTGCCCCGACATATCGCACACTTGTCCAATTGAGAGGCACAGAGACCACAGGCTACAAAATGTCGACACGGAAGAATTACCACACTGCAAGAGTTTTCAAAACATATTTTACAGAGTAGCACAGAATCCACACTCTGATTATCGGATGTTTTTTCAGTAGTTTCCACACTGTCGCAATATTTGCAACTTTTCGAATCACTGTGTAACGCTGCAACACTCTGTATGTAACTACAGGCTGGTATTGCCTGGTAATGTTCTAGAATCGGGCAATCTTCGGATGTCCAATCACACACTCCGTACCCACAATGGAAACATATTACCCTATCACTGAATCCTGAATAATAAAAACCTGCAGTGACTAATTCTTCAGCAGTCTGACGTAATCCTATTGGCCACTTTCTGTAAGTCTTGTATCTCGCATTCACCGACATATAATCGGTGGTAAAAGGACAGCCTGCTATCAGACGAGTATGGTAAGTATACACTCTCATATGTCGAACAAAGAAAACTCATATGATACTGTAGGTATCGGGTATGAAGGTTCAGCCAGAATATTCTCAAAATCAGATACTGTAGGTGACGGGGTCCTTGGTATCGGCGATAAAGGTTCAGCCAGATTATCCTCAGGATCGTCGGGGAACAGCCGTCTGCGAAAATCGAAACCTTCGGGAGGAACCACAGGGAAACAAGGATGACCTTCTAAGTTAAGTAACAATGGACGATCACAGCCAGAACACCACACGGAATTTCTGTCTGCCAACAAAGAAAGCCACTCTTTCACTCTCTTCTTCAAAGCTTCGCCCAACTCTTCCTTCCTGCGACGTAGTTCGCAGATACACCCGTGACTCGGAAATCCTGTTCTCTCGTCACCTCTTCTTTTCCTCTCTTCTATCTCCTTCAAAGTCTCGCAGCGACGGTGAATTCTTTTTCCTGATCCGTTGACCACGTGACATCCACACCAGGGAGATTCAGGTATCGCTACATACATAAACGGGAAATAACTCAGCAACCGATCCAGGGCCGTTCGATCGCTGTCCAGATCGCCGCAAGACCGAACAAGTTCCCAGAACTCTTCGTAGCTGATCTCGTAGAAATTCACACCATTATCAGACAAACGTGTACCGCTTACATCCATCCTCACATGATACTAAGATCCTCTTTCCTTTCTATTTATACCTTTTACCCTCCTACGTCACCATTTCCGTTAAACAGACTTCAAACTACAAGGCTACGCCCAAAACATGTTCGGGCATGTTCACACAGAAAACCGTTACACCACCCAGAAATTGCAAATTCATCCAAACCTACGCCCAAAACATGTTCGGACATGTTCTATTCAGACAGAAAACCGTTACACCCGTTTCCAGGAATCTCAGACTCATCAACGGTCTCAAAACGGGAAACGCCCCCCCAAAAAATAGCCACAAAAACCCCGAATACTTTCCCTCCTCCCCCCTAAGAGGAAGAAAATGGCGTCACAGAAATTAAAACAATTCATAATAATAATAATAATAATAATAATAATCCGAGAATTTCAGACTCATCAACGCCATCTGTTTTCAAACACCGGAAACACGTACTCCAATTTATATATGACGTCACACGCCAAAATAGCGTAACAAGAAACAAAATGGCGTCACAGAAATTAAAACAATTCATAATAATAATATAATAATATTTAATAATATAATCTGGTCACGTGACTTCCATTTTGTGACGTCACAGTCACATGACTCTCAGAAATTGCAAATTCATCCAAACCTACGCCCAAAACATGTTCGGACATGTTCTATTCAGACAGAAAACCGTTACACACATTTCCAGGAATCTCAGACTCATCAACGGTCTCAAACGGGAAACGCCCCCCAAAAATAGACATATATCTCATCAACACCGGAAAACCTTATCAAGTCCTCAATAACAACAGGAAACCCGCCATCTTATCAAAGTCCCGAAAACGCCCCCCAGACCGGAAACACTTATCACTCTCCTCATTAACAACAGGAAGTCCATATCATTAAGCCCCGCCCACTTTTTCCCAACAGCCAATCAAAACGCTCAAAACACCCACCCTTGCTTGCCCACACTGCTTGGTCATCAATTGATCTTTGATCGATCTTTTCCAATCAATTGATTTATCGGACTCTACGCGGGTGCATAACTATCAAGGGATAGGACTATCTGACATGTGTGCGACTCTCTTGGCGGAAATAGCTAGGAGCATAGGGGCACGTAGTCACCCAAAAGTACCCGGTGGACATAGTGGATCGGATCCAACTTTAAACTGTAGGTCCAGTCCCGATTAGCCTTACTGTGTATAAAGTGGACTTAAAACATGAAATAAAAAAAATCCCCCAAAAGTATATTTTATAAAACGTGACATCGTACATTCGTCTCCCCCCAATAATCGAGCAACATAGACTGCCAAAGACTATGAAAAGATAATGTGTAGCACAAATGAAATAATCTGTACTTGGTGTAATTGTTACTGATGTGTCGCCGACCGAAATCAACTCTTAAACATTTCGGTACAGGTAGGTAAAGTGAATACTGCCAGCAATCAGTGGTATCGAAATGGGTTTTGGTTCCCTCTGCGGAACTGAATATAAATAAGTCGCAATTTACGCTATATATTAGAACATGTAATGCTCTATTTGCCAAAACCAGTCTAGCAGCCAGCCAGGCGGACATCATTTCCAGCCTTTAGAATGGGAGAAAGAGATGATTTTTCATAGAGCAGCATGAGTGGGATATATACTCTGTCCCGTGTATCTTTGGAGCAAACGAACAAAGACAAGTGTCTGCGCAAATAGTGATGCGAGACGTCTCGACCAGTGAGTACGTGCGAGGGAACGGGATTTCGGAGGGTGGTGGTGGTGGTGGTGGGTGGTGTCAGCAGTTACCAGCCTTTGTATCAGCGTGTACTGCTTCAGCTCCGCCAATTCGCTTTCTCCCTTTCTATGCCCTCATGCGATGCCTTTCTCCAGGTATAACCTGGATATAGTATAAATAATTTTCACCTTTCGGCATCAGAAAATGTGAATTGATCCTGTGGTCCCCGCGAATATACTTAAAGAGGAGCTAATGAGTCTTCAGCCCCCAACGAAATTTTGAGGAAATTAACATTTTCAAATGAAAGCAGTACAGAACTCGGAAGAAAACAGTGATAAATGTAACCTCCTCTTAAAATGACACCCGAATATTATCATTTTTGAGAGTGGAAAATTCTAAGAATATTGTGCATTTTGCTCCCTACAACACAGCTCTGTACCATCCACCTTTACAACCCTAGCCCATCCCCCGAACAAATATCCTCTGTACGCCAGTCAATTAGTACGCTGTGCATCTAGTAATTCCCCCCAAAACCTCACTGGTAACTGTGACCAACTACATTTCCCCAAAGCACTTCCAACGAAACGCCAACACACTTTGATTGAATAGGAACCCTGTAGAATAGATATTGAAACGGGCAACGTTCGATACTTGTAAAGTGGGCGTATCTCCCAAGGTAGTCGGAGAAATTTTCAAATACAGACGTACTAATAGCTTACATGGTAAACGCGACCATACGTAACTGGGATTAGTATGTTCGTCTGTACACATAGGAAAATGCAGCTGTAGCTACAAGCTCTTTGCAAATACAGAATATTATGGTAAAATGTCATTTATCCCTGTTGCAGACAAAACTTGTGTTTCTTGAACACTGCATCTTGACCGCAGTGACACAGAGGACTGAAGGAGGGATGCATTCTATGTAAAAGTTCGACAGTACATGTACCCTGAATGATTTCGTAACAAAGAAGTTAAAGAATTTTAAGGACGATAGAAAAAAGAAAATCAATTTATTTATGTACATACAAGAAAAGAGGACTTTCATTGTTAGATCAATTCTTTCATTGTTACTTCAGAATCCACAGACATTTTTCAACTTGTTTGTTGGCATGTTGAGTTTTTGGACTTTGAACCACTGGTTTGCTTCTACATACCTACGTGTTAAAGACTGAATCTGTCTCTGTCCTCGGGGTATAGTGTGCTTGTCTAACTAGTGATTAGTAAGTTGTCCCCGTACACATGGTGTTGAGTTGTTTTACATCCGCTTTATGCACAGATAGGATAATCTGGACTGGACCCGCAGTTTAAAGTAGGATCCGAACCACTATGAGCCTCCACAGGTTATTGAACTCAGGACCCCTTGATTACAAGGCGACGACGTGACTTTACGCCTTCGGGGAGGCTCCGAACACGTGATGTGTTTGGGGCTGGTGTCGATATATGATATGATGTAAGTGTCTGGGAGGATTATTTTTGGGTGGCCGAGGCTCCACCTCATCTGGTGGTCACGTCAAGACTCTTCACAGAGACATTTTAATTAAATTCAATTCCGGTTGAGGAGAGAAAATCACAAATCATAAATGGTTTCTGGACCGCAATGAACCTTTTCATGTGTAAAGTATTTTAATTCGGTCCAGGAACCTTTTTTTTCGGATCAATTTAAATAGGATCCAAGTTCCGTATTGAAATGAAACAATATGCAACTTGGACCGATTTTAAATTAGGCGAAAAAAAAGTTTCCGGTTTTGTTACGGAACCAATTACAATTGGTTCCTGGGTCTTTATCAATCCTAGGGTTGTTAAAGGTCCATGGATTGTAAATAAATTAAATTCCCGTCCGGGAGATACAATCAGCAAAATGTAAATGGGTTCTAGACCGTAAAGAAATGTTCATGTTTAAAGTATTTCAATTCGGTCCAGGAACCTTTTTCCGGATCAATTTAAATAAGGTCAAGGAACATTTTTCTTAGGATCAATTTAGATACGACCCAGGAACCATTTTTCCACATCAATTTAATTACGGTCCAGGAATCTTCTTTCTTAATGAAACAATACGCAGTTTAGACCAAATGTTAATTGTGCGAGAGAAACAAACAATGTTCCGGACCTGTTCCGGAACCCAAAAGAATTTATTGGTTCCTGATCTTGAGCATCCCTGTCTCCAACCCTGCTTTGGCCAGTCGGCATGCAAACGAGGAACAGTGTACCACACACACTGGGAGAACTGTATGCCCCCAACCGTTCAGGGACCGAAAGATGCACTTAAGTGGCACTGAAGAAGATTTAACATAAATTTCCAGGTTAAAATCTGAAGAATCGTTTGACACACTTTCAATTTAATTCATAAATATATTATTTTCTAAACATATAGTTATCTGTTCAATGGTGCAGGTATAAGAAAACATTGTTAATTTGCGGAAGACGGTAGTATTCGAATACCTCTGAGAATTGAACGTAAACAATAATCACAAAGCTGAATGACGTGTGACAGTTTTTATCTCTAAGCGACTGTGTTGATGATTTTTGGGTCACGGGGCTGATCCTCCCTCTTTACAAAAATGAATCCTGGTTACAGGCCTGACACCAACCCCAGTACTCTGTCGCAAATTTGCACACTGTCATCACGTCCGTGTCACAAGAATTGGAAACATTGAAATGACTTGTGGTGGCCACACACACCTCTTCGCACCTCATTAAGATTGAGGGGAAGATACGGTACAGGTATCTTTATGTCTTCCGTCGGAAGTGATATGGTGATATGAACCTCACGGCTCATATCCATGTGCCGTTAATTATTCTTGGTTATTTTATATTAGTTGGTTCTTATTATTTGATTATTAATATTTCATATTTCATAATTTTTGATAAATAGAAAGATTATTACTAGACTTATATAATCCACTAATATTTCCTTTATTGTAACAAAAGTGTAAACGCAGCCTAATGCAATAATCTATATGTTAATTTTCTGACCGAATCTTTAATATTGGATATGTAAATCTGTGTTCTTTCACGGCAGAAAAATGTTTATGATTTAGATTGATATAGATTTCGTTTAGCAACAATGGGAAGATCGAATCTGTTCTTTTAAGTTTAATCCAATATATATAAAGCCCCAATCCCACCACTCACTCACTCACTCACTGACATAAATGTTCTCCATGAAGGAAGCCCCGGAGGCGAAAAACGCCCGATTACGACCCCCCATGAAATCGTCCCGAAAGGCCGAGAAAATTCAAAAATCTCTCAATCGGCCCTTCCTTAAGGGTGAAAATGACCTTTTCTCACGTCCTTGGCAACCGTTGCCACGGGCATTTCTTTTGCACACATTGTTTCCTTCAATTCTTAATTGTCCAGCTACATTATATTTCTCACAGATAAGTAACACACAGATGAATCAACTCCTGGCTTTGAAAAGGTGCCTGAAACAAGGGTGACATCTACATAATAAGGAGTTTCAGCCCAGATACAATTACGTATATATTGTTATACTCAATGCGTAAATATCTGCATCGTGCTTGTTTCAACTAAATGTTTAGGGGGTATAATGACATGCAATTCCTTAGAGCTTGCCGTGCTTGTTGTTCACCATGGAAACGGACGTTGCTAGGGAACTTAAAGAAAGTTTATTTTCACCCCGAATGCTACTGTAAGGGAATTATGCTAGAGTTTTCGATTGATTGATTGATTGATTGATTGATTTGGTGTTTTAGGTCCACTTTGTGCACAGTATTAGAGTTTTCGAATTTTAAAATGTGAGCATCAGAATTCATTGCAGAGGAGAGATAGAAATTTGCGAAGAATGAAGGAAAACATTTCTTTATTTCAATTATGTTTAAAAATGTAAAACTGACTACAGAAGTAAAATGTTACTTTTCCAATTTAGTGTCGCTATTGAATTCGTTTACATAAAACATCTAACTAACTATCCTGAAACTGTTATTACTTACCCAGCTTATTATTAAGAAAGAAACCAATAATATTTTGATTATTTGTACATATTACAGCGCATACACACATAAATTTACGTTCAAAACTTTCCAAATAAGCGAACCACGTCGGCGAGCGCACGAGACGTGGCCACAGGTCACGTCGAAAGTGCGCGAGTATATTCAATAAGGTTCAAGTTGCAACGAGGAATGATTCGAGTTTAGTCTTTATTATCAGAGATGAATCGTTCCCCTTATACAATTTTATTTGGTTTTGCTGCAACGTGGAAATTAGTTAAACTTTGATATTGAGATTGTGAATATAGACATTGATGAGTCTTTAGTTTTTGGAAATGTCGCAAGTCGTATTACGTAATGCTTAACAAGTGAGCATCGATTGGAAAGGTATATAAGTAAATGCGGAGCTTAGTTTGCACGCATTCCATCAACGTCTAATGACACTTGGGAATAAAGATACCTGTATTTCGCCAAGCACAATTTATACTTCGAAATTTATAATGTTATGGGACGACAGGTTAGGATCGGCCGAAATCCTTTGAGGTTAATGACGCCTGCCTATTGGACATGTATTTGTCACTGTTGACCCATATATTCTCATTCTTACGGATAAATGATAGAATTGCAGATCTCCGAACTTTATTTTGGCCTTCTTCAAAATTATTTCAACGTAGACTTATTTGGGCAAGGAAGCAAAACTAGACATGTAATGCAATATGTCTCGTTTTTCAATGGAAATGTTATCATTGGCGTGTATCTTGATGCAAGCTCTGCCTATTAACGTTTCTCGATCCAAAGTACTCAGTGGAGCCCGTAGATTCTATTCTGCTTAAATCGTGCCCGTATTGACATCGATACTCGTGACACATTTTGGTCGCAATACTGTAGGAAGGGGCACGTACGAAAGTTTTTGTCTGCTACTGAATGGTAGGTCGTAAGCTTCGTCTACGGTTGCAAAAACGACAGGGTTCTCTTCCCTGGTACGGCTTCCTCCTAGCGACGCACATACACACGTAACTATTCCCTGCACATATACATATTTGGATTTTTCCCATGGAGACATGCAGCAAATTAGAATTCTGGATTCATTGAATCTAATATTAACGAACAGGGAATTCTGTATTTATTTTAAATTTAAGGATATTCATTTATTGTAAATTGTAACTTGAGTGTAATGTAAGCTTTCGTATGTATTGGAAATAAACCATCTCCTGGATAAAAATGAATGAAAAGAAAGGTCAAAGTAACCTCCCAGAAGATGCAACTACTAAGGGGGGTACTTGTAGACACTTTTCAAAATATGCTTGATATATTTCAAAAATCACCAAAAACATAAAGAGAAATATTCAAAATCAAGGTAAAAAGTATTAAAAAAATAAAATAAAAATTTAGTTATATTTTGTCATTTTCTAGAGCAGTACAAAAAATAACCAAAAACATAAAGAGAAATATCCAAAATCAGGACAAAAATTAAAAAAAAAACAAGCTACAAATTCTGGCCGATGAGGACATTTTTCAAAATATGTCTTATATAGGACAAAAATCACCAAAAATATAAAGAGAAATATGCAAAATAAAAATAAAAATGTTAAAAAACCAAGGTAAAAATTCTGCTATATTTTTGTTATTTTCTAGAGAATTTTTATTTTTGGAGGAAACCGATGGCGTTGTTTATTATTCTATATTATCTGATTCCGCTTTGATACAATAATCATCATGGTTTAACAAATTCAATGTCATGCTTTGTTTTCTTATCAAAGAGTTTTTTTTTACCTTTATATATAATTTTAAATTTATCGTCAACAAGTTCTTGCATCAATTCATTAGTTAAGGTTTTGCCATATCGATCTGGTAAAAACAACTTCTTTTCGTTATCTAATGTAACGCGTGCTTTTAGACCATGCATTGTATTTACAATTTCACCATTGGTGATTTCATACGGTTTACCTATTTCTAAATCTTGCATCTTGATATACTCGAACGACGAATTTAACATTTTTTCTAATGATTTAGCGCCTAGGTATTTGTGTGATGACTGATTCATTTATAAGATAAAAAATATATAAATAATAAATGTACAAGTTTATTTTATTTAATATCCATAAGGAATCGTGTCAATAACACCATCTTTTTCCGGTAAGATCACCCGTTTATTGTATTCCAATTTAAATTTCTTTTGAATTGTTTTGTTAACCAAAGTATGGGTTTTTCTGCTTTTTGTAATTTGGTTATATTCTAAAATAATTTGATTAATTTCTTTATTTAAAATCTTTATCATTTCAGCCATATTTAATTTCTGAGAGTTTATGTAGTTTAATGTGAATCCTTTAATTTTGCACACAACTTTACCTTTTGATGTTTTATATGCATAGCTCTTTGGTCCTGTAGATATGAATTCTATTATGTAATCACCGCTTAACTCATCTGTCCATTCTCCAAGCATGCAACCTGTTTTTACAGTGTTTGTACCATCATCAATGTATATAATAGAGTCAGTATCGTAATAAACTACTTTGTCACCTAGTTTGTCAAGCATATCATATAATCTCAATCTAGAATATGAAGTTGTAAATAATGCAATCAATATGTTTGTTTTAGTAGGATCTTCCAACCACTCATCTTTTGTTTGATACCTAACCTCAATCATGTCATCGTTGATTAATGAAAGGTTAATACATTCCAGTTTAGGATTTAATAATATATCATAAAGATCTTTTGCTGAGTCGATATAATCTGTTGTTTCCATTTTTCGTCTTTGACCAAATTTACCGTAAAATGCGTTCAAAAGTAGTTTAGCCATGGCGCGTAATACTGGGTTAGGTTTAATGTTATCAATGTCTAACTCGATACCTAATCTATTTTTTACATCTTCGACATACAATTCTTTAGTGCTGTAATCATTTTCCCATTCACTGGTTTCTAATTTTATTTTTAAGAATTTCGAAATATAGCTTTTAAACATGTTGGTGCTAGTTTCTTTAAAATGCCAAACTTCATATATCTTTGTTATTTTGTAACCCATTTCAAGTGCTTTATTAATTTCAGGTGTACTCCATGTTCCAATAAATCTTTGTTCAATGTCCGTGTGATTGCACTCACGATTTTTTGAATGAGCGCATTTACCGCATAATGGAAATATTAATTTTTCTTCTTTAATAGGTAGTACAGGATGATATAACTTTTTTGGTGGTTGTACCTGGCATTTAATTAAACCAAACCAATTCGGGTTGTAATTTTTTGGATGTAATATTTTTACTGGATGACCAACAGGAAACTTGTCATAGAACATAACTGTTGGATACAAACTACAAATATCAATGTATTTTATTTTTTTACTTTTAACATGTAATTTAGATGCATTTGTTCTTCCTCCATAATAAGCCTCTCTAGGGGATAGTGGTGTTATTATTTCGTTTATTTCATGTTTAAGCTTTTTGTATGTAGGTTTCCAATCACATTCCCACATTTCTATTACATTATATCCCTGATCTCTTAGTATTTTAGTAAAAAGTTTTGTTTTTTCATTCAGGTCACCCATGCTTTCTTGCTTTTTGTTGTTAATTATATCATTTTTGTAACAGTTCGGACAACCATGCCAGAAGCACCCATGGAATTGATAAACTGTATTGGTTGTTTTATCAAATCCATCAACCTTCCGTCCTAGTATAGTTTCTTCCCCACCGTTTAAAGCGTGTTTTACATTATCACCTAATGTTTTTAACCAAGATATAGATTTTTTACTATACGTTTCACGGTTGCTATCTTTTAATACAGCTATGGTACCGGATTTTATATGATGGTATCTAAACTCAGCCATTGCCACACTTGAGATTGTTATATATTGAAATGGATCGATGTTACACGTATCTAGAAATGTTTGTCTAAGTTTTATAACTGCTTGAGTAAGTATGTCTACATCTGACTCACAATACTCACTCATTTCTTTTTGAAAGTCAAATATGTAATTCTCTTTTACTTTTTCACAATGCCACTGTAAAAAGTGATTTCTTGTGTGCCAATGTTTACAAGTCGCATCAGGTTTGCATTTACTACATCTTTTCATAGTGCTCTCTCCATAATATTCAATATTTGGTATTGGTCCCACATACGTCTGGTTTTCTGTTGTGTTGAAGAAGTGAGGAAAATATCCTTTTTTTAACTCGGCTAATTCAAATGTTTCTGGGAATGTACTCAATGGTTGTGAGATAAAGTTGTAGCTATCTATGAATCGCATATTTGCATTACTAAGAATCATGGACATGATTTGGCAACCTTTATAAATTGTGAACGGCTTGTATCCATTTCGCATACAGTAGTTCATAACGAAATACCAATCATACGATCTAGCGTTGTGCGCTATAACTGTATAACCACGATGCTCCTTAGATATTAACCACTTACAAAATTCATCGCTATCTTTGAAATGAATCTTTTGTCCATCTCCAAAAGCATACTCAGCAACCACATAATTGGGTTTGTGTTCTCCGGTTTCTTGGTTAGCCTCGAAATCAATTGTTATATATTTTTTTGTATATGTGCATGTAGGTTTTTGTAATGTATTCTCTTTACAAGTATCACATGTTTTCACTTTTGAAAGTGGAACCTTTAAGGTTGTGTAGTTTTTACATTCTTTACATTTGTACATATATCCATCTACTTTAGTTTTCTTTAAAGATTCAATATAACGATCCACAACTTCTTCATCGTAATCATAATCAGGAAAATAGTTTTCTTCTATATAATCACATGCAAGTTCTTTTATTTCTTTTTTGGTATATTTAGTTACTATATGTACATTATTTGGTGAGCATTTTTCACATCCTTCTACGTAACAGTCATCATTTAATTTTCTTATACATTTTCCACCCTTACCTTTTTGCCACTGCATGTAACACAGATGAGTTTTTGTTTCAACTTCTTTTCTACAATTTACACAAATTTCGTAACCACATTTATGCTCTTCATTTCTTTTACATATTTTATTGCATTGTAAACATTTGTAAACCGTTGGACATACCTTTTTTTTGTGTTGCACAAAACACTCTTCGTTATAGCAATATCTATTGCAATCTTTGCAGTATTTGGCAGATTTGTTACCAAGATGAGTACGACCGCAACATGTTACACATAATGCTTTGCATTTATGATTTTTATGCTTATAAGGTGTTTCACATCGATCACAGTAATTCGACATTCCTAAAAACGCACTCATTTTAGTAATCACGTGAAAGTGATTTTCAACTTTGTACAAGAATATAGTTATATCTCGTTCACCTATTCCTTTGTATATAATGGTGTTAAAGTTTTCGGCACAGACAATTTTTATACACACGTTTTTAAGATAGCGTTCAACTTTCCTGAAAGAACTTAAATCAAACGGTGCACCAGGATCGTGTCTAATTTTGTTGCATAGCTCTATTGCTAAAGTCTTTTGAAGAGTTCGCCCTTTTCGTATATAAGCGATATCATTATTACTTAGTTCTCTGTCAAGTATAATGTTTGTCTTGTATGTCAATGCTGCAATAACAGCTCTCGGTCCACACAGGTTGTCGTTTGGATTTTTTATTTGCAGTATGCTCTGTTTTGTTCTAACATCTTCAGCTAAGTTTATTATTTTTCTAAGTCTTCCTCCAGTTGGCATTTTAACTATTTGAATATAGAATTTTGTATCTTCTAAAGCAATCTCATCATATTGTTCCATTATTTCGTTAAAATGGTTTACCAGAGCACCATGGTTGATTGTTGTACTAAAACCTGTAGAGAAAGCTTTACTATGAAGCCTTGGATTTTCAATAACAAAGTTTATTCTATCTACGCCTTCTCTAAACTCAACACCTACTTTTCTTTTTTCAATAATTTGATTAATAATATCATGTAATGCAAAGAAATCTATATTATTGTTGTCAACTATAAATTCCACTCTATAGCGAGCATCCGAAAATACTGTAAGGTGTCTAACAGATTCTTCAATAGCTACAAAGTTATCATTGGATGCATCAGTATCAATTGGAGAGATATTAAATATATCCTCAACATCAACAGTGGATTGGTTTGCCACCAAAGTATCATCTAATGGACGTGATATGTTTAATATGTTGTTATACTCATTATCAGTTTGAGAACTTGGTGTAAATAGATCATCACTGTTAGCAATATCTGTAAATGGCAATTTTTCTAGTTGAGTTCTTATGTAGAACCGAAGGTCACTTTCTTTTTTATATTTGCTATATCCAGTAATTCCATTATCTCTAGCAAATTGTTTTAAATTATTTATACCCTTGGTAATATCTAACAAGTCAACTGGTTGTGGAAATTCAATATTACGTCTTGCAAATTGTTGTAAATCCAGCATATGTTTTATATAATCCCTTAGTTCCTCGATTGTTTTATATTTGTTGCATCCAGTTATATTATGCTCTTTAGCAAACTTAACTAAATTACGTCTACCTTTTATATTATCAACAGCATGAGTGGAAGCCTCTTGTGTTAGTTGTCTTCTTATGTACTTTCTTAATCCGTTTATTGTTGTGCATCTGTTATACCCTTTGATACCATGATGCTTAGCAATGTTTATTAGAGCACGCTTGGTTCTTACATTATCTAGATCCATAGTATTATTTATATTAGAAGTATTGTGTTGCACTATATCATTTTCAGTACTCATTTATTACTAAAAAATTTTAGCAATACATTTTTAACATACCGTAACTACACGAGATGTATTAAATTTGATATAATTATTATTTACTAATAATTCATGTATTTTTGTTTTAGTGTGATTTTTGAAATGCATTTTAGTAATATATCTATTACATGGTTCACAATATACTTTTTCAAGCTTTTTCATATTAACTAATTTTTGACAGACATAACATGTATATCCATGACCATATTTCATTTTCTTATTTTTGACAAACTCATTAATAGATTTAACAGTTTTACAGTAAGAACACTTTCTGGAAATATCTTTTGGTACCTCCATTTAATAGAATAAAATTTTATCTTATATTAATACTGTACCGTTACTTCAATGTGTAGACAACCAAATTTAAACAACAACATCTTTTTTAGGAACCCAACTGTTGTGTGAACTATCAAAACCAAGCCATTTAACATAGACCATATTTCCTTTTTACGTAATGCTTTCTCAACCAAGTATACATCGGGGTGTTTTGTTTTCTGTAGTTCTTGTTCATAAAATGTGCCGATGATTTGTTCGCCCTTAGAGTCCTTGAGATGATAATATGGTGGATCGCTTTTAAATACTTTTTCAATCGTAAATATCTCAGTAGACCAGTTGGCTGTGTACCCTTTCTCGAATATGCCTTTTATCTTACTAACACGTACATGATCACCAATTTTATATTTGGGATAACTTTTTGCTATTTTATTATGATATACACTGTTGTAGATCATCTCTTGGTTCTTTAAACTGACATCAACAGGTTTCAGTTTTATAGTGCTATGTACTGTATGATTGTAGTTATGCAATAATTTTGATAATATGTCTATCCATTTATAATTACCTTGTATGGAGAACTGTTTCCACATTTTTTCTTTAAGCGTTCTATTGAATCTTTCAACAACAGATGCTTTGATGTTTGTATAAGTAGAATAATGATTGATGTTATATTTATTCATAAGCTCCTTAAAGTTCTTGTTGTAGAACTCTTTACCTTTATCGGTTTGAAGATTATTTGGTTTTCGCTTATTCAATATGTGTTCGAACGCGTCGGTGACGTGCTTTCCAGTTTTATTTTTTAAAGAAATAGCCCAAGCATATTTAGAAAAGACGTCTATAATGGTTATCATGTACTTGCACCCTTTGTTGATTTTAGAAATTCCTTTAAGATTGCCAGAGTCCATTTCAACCAAATCAGCTTGCCAAACATCGTCTATTCCATAAGTTAAAACTTTTCTTGTAGGGTAATTTCTTCTAGCCGGCTTATGTAGCTCATCAATGATCTGTTCCCGCTCATCTAAGTTTTTTTAAAAGTAGATTTTTTGGATCCACATACAGTACACTTTGATAGAGTATAAGATTTTCCATTTTTAGATTTTTTAGTAACAGAATTAATGCTGTTAGTTTTGTCTTTGCATTTAACGCAATATGATGTGATCATTTATTATGCAAAAAATTGCGTATTGAAATTATTCAATTATGCAAAAAATTGCGTATTGAAATTACTCCATTATGCAAAAAAATTGCGTATTGAAATTATTTCATCATTGTATGAAGAACAATATAAACAACGGTATGCTCTTCCATTTCTGCTAACCTATGTGGTTCAAAATGTAAAATATCACCTTTTTCAAATTGATATGGAAAATTTTCAATTATATTTGAATTTATAAAAGTATGAATATGAGCATCATGATCAGATTCAAAGTGTAATAATGATCCCTTGTATGAAAACTTAAATTGGGTAGCACCGTGAGTAAATTTAAATATACCTGGTTTATCACCTTTTAACTTACCAATTAAATTAATTTTATTAATTTTTGTATTTCGCAGTATTAAATTATGCATCTGGAAATTTACATCTGAAATTTTTGTATTCGTTTCATTAATTAATTTTCGAAACTCAGAATAATAATTATACCACTTTGTATCCATAAGATCAGTCAACACTGTATTAATTTTTTGATCAATTGAATTTTGAAACTCATTTGTAATTTTTGTATTCACAAGATCAGTCAACACCTGATCGGTAAACACCCGATCGTTTAACACATGATCGTTTAATATTTTATCCTTAAATCTCTCAAAATCTTTCTTAAGTCTATTGATAGCAACATTCTTTGATGTGTTTCCATAAATATCAACTCCCATTTATATAAGGGATAAAAACATCTTCGATTTTTCTACATTCTGATAAAATCATCTTTGATTTTTCTACATTCTGATAAAATCTTTTATTTTATTTCTGTATTTCCCATCATCTCGTTTGCATGTGCGATCTATAGTAATAAAACCATAATCCTGATTCCAACAATCACTACACAGAGAACTAAATTCCTCAAAGCTAAAGTCACCACCAACAAAGTCTTTGTGTATATGTTTTAAATTGGTTTCATCCTGCCTAAATATGCAAAGAAAATTAGCATTGTCCCTAATTAACTGTTTTGGTATCTTACTATACGTCTGCCCTAGATAAAACACATCAATCTGTTTATGTCTACCACGCGTGTAATAGTCTCTCACATTATCTTGGTTCTCCTGTATAAAATCATCAAAAATGACTATAGAATTGCTTTTACAATCATCAAGTGATACCACGTTTTCATTGCTATTACGGAAGGTACATATCTCTTCGCCTAATACTTGTTCAACTTTTTTAAACAGATTCTGTAAATACACGTACTCTGGTTGATTTAAACTTTTTGAGTATATGTACACATGTCTGTTTTTTTTATCCAACCACAATGGTGACAACAAAAAGTTATCTAGCATTAGAGTCGTCTTGCCACATTTCGATGGACCAACTATAATACACCTCATGTAATCATCATTTGGTAAATATTCACCATTTTTTCGATTCAAAGATGATCTAGGTATAATGGTTTTGATATCCCAGTCCGTCATTTATATAAAATTCTTTTCTATAATTTTTGCAATTTATATATCAAAATATTTTATACCGAACTGAAAATTATTCATAATAAATGAAACCATCTGTGGCAGAAGCGAATAAACTATTGCAATTACGAGATCAATTAATTGAAGAATTTAAAAGTATCAAAAGATCCAAAACAGGAATATATAACAAATACAAAAAACAAGATCAACCCATTATTGATGCTATTAATCACCTTGGAGATAAAATTGAAAAAGTTGTTGACAACACATCACTTGTTCCAGTAACAGATGCGAAGCATGCAGATGCAAAGCATGCAGAAGCGAAGCTTGCAGAAGCAAAGCTTGCAGAAGCGAAGCTTGCAGAAGCAAAGCTTGCAGATGCAAAGCTTGCACAAACACCAACACAAACACGCATTAAGGCATTAACTAATTATACCACAATGTCATTAGGCCCGATTGTTTCCAAATACCTAAACACTAGAAACGATAAGTCATTTGGGATAGTTGGTGGTAATGATGGTAAGAATTACATTGGTAATGCTGAAGTCATTTTTGACAACGATAATGTCATTATTAAAGGTACAAAATATAAAGCAAGTGAAGGACTAATGGCTTTGTTAACAATAAATGACATTCCAAATGATCTTGTAACACAAGAAGACGCCAAAAATTACGAAAACATATTATTTGATTCAGATGTAATTTATCAGAATAACGACCCCAACACTAAACATAGTAAATCAAGTAGATCAAAAAAATATATTACATTTATTAAACCCATATGGGATATGAGAATGAAAAAATCCAGTAGCGGAAGTGGATTGCGCAAATACACAGGCTTACCTAAAGAATATGTTTGGATGAATGATGTTAGAAAACTAGTAGACAGACTGCTTGTTATAATGGGTGAGGAAGAGGCAGGTAACGATAACTTTTATAACGAGAAAGCCAGCATTATGAAAATGTTTTGCGATACGCTAATTAATTTCATTTTACAGAATCCTAAAAATATAGGTCACTTAATAAAAATAATTAACATACTACCTCCTCGATTTTGGGATAAACAAGGAGCAGGGTTCGTTAACAATCTACTTAGTATGAAAGGAATGCCTGAGCTACATTTACCCGGATACAATTTCTTGGGGCCGTATACGAAGCTGGATGAAAGATTGGCTCGGGGTGACAAAGGAATAAATCCATTAGACGAAGCAGCTAAAGAACACGATATTGCTTATAGAGATAACCAAGATTTAGAAAGCCGACATAAGGCTGATAAAGAGTTAGAACATAAAGCATTAGGTAGATTGTTTAGTAAAGATGCCTCAATTGGTGAAAAATTGACCTCTTTAGGAACCGCTTTTGTAATGAACAGAAAAGTGGCATGGGGTTGGGGAATGCATCCTGTATTGTAGTTCCCTTTAAAAAGTCCCTGTACATTAAATGAATGTAATACACGGTACAATCTATAAAATAATAAACACTGTAGATGATAAGATATACATTGGAAGCACAACAGATAAATTAAACAAAAGAATGAATGGCCATAGAGATGATGCTAGAAAAGATAATCCAAAACCAGTTTCTGTCCATTTGTTACAAGTTGGTGTTGAAAACTGTAGAATAGAATCCATTAAAAGCGTTATTGTGTCTTCCAGAAAGAAGTTAAGACAATTAGAACAAGCTGAAATAGATAAATATGACAGAAATATTTTACTAAATTTAAATCATGCATACTCTTATAATCGTGATAAAACACGAGATAACGAAAAGAAAAAGAAAAGCAGAAGAGATTACTACCATCGTAAAATACAGGACCCAGAATGGCATGAAAAAGAGAAACTCAGGAATAGATTAAGAATGCAGAAGAAACGAAAAGAAAACAGTGTAATGTAATTTTTATTATTATAAATGATGACAGATTTGCTGATCACAGAAAAATTTCTTAAAAATATAAAAAATGGTAGTGGTATTAAAATACAAAAAGGCGGTACTATTTTCACATTGCCTCTACTACTATATAGTGTTTCAGAATTACGAAAACTTTTAGGTCCAACCAAATTAGGGAGTGGTGGTATTACATTATCATCATACATGAAAGCAGTTAATAACCTTAAAAAACTAAATGTTGGTAGCGGAATAAAAATTCACAAAGGCGGCTTCATATTTACTCTTGCCACATTGTTTGCCGCACTTGCTGCTGCTGGTTCATTGGCAGGAGGAGCTGCTGCTATTACAAGTGCTGTTCATAATAAACAGAAAAATGATGCAGAGTTAGAGGAAACAAAAAAACATAATTTAGCAATGGAAACAAAATCGGGTACAGGTGTACGTAAGCGCAAATATAAACGTAAGACAACTATAACAAAAAACTTGATAGGATTACGCCTCTAAGTAACTATGATATCATAAAATTGTGTAGTGGTATTAAAGGCTTCAGAGGCGTTTACATGATAGATGAATTACCGAGTAAACCTAACAATTATGAATGTGGTGTTGTTAATCTTGATGTGTCTAAAAATATAGGTACTCACTGGATATGTTATATTAAAGTTCGTGATGAAAGTTTTGTATTTGACTCATTTGGGGGCGTTCCTCCAAAAAAATTAGTAATCTATCTTAATAACAATAACAATATTAAATATAATAACGATAGAGTACAAGGTTTTGATGAAGTTACGTGTGGTCATTTGTGTGTTACATTTTTAAAAATGTATGATGGAGGTTACAAGATTAAAAATATTTTATCTTCATTAAATGCCGATAGACATATTTGGAAAAACTATTACAAACCTTAAATTTAAGAAAAAAATAATCTTACTAAATGGCTGTATTACACGGTACAATTTATAATGTAACGACATATGTATTCAAATTGTCTGAACAAAACTCCATCTTACAAAAAACCTTGAGTCATTCTATCACTAATGACAATTTAAAAGTAGCACTGATTGGTTTTTATACTACATATCTCACTCCTAATATAACAAAACACAATAATACATTATTCTATGAAGAAAATAATGTTACAAACGAATTGGTTATTCCACCTGGTCAATATAGTATAACCGCACTTGAAGAATACATCAACTCACAACCGCCATTCAGTTCAAAAAATATATCAATAAAAGGCAATGATGTTACTAACCGAGTTGAGATAAAATCACCATTCAAATTGAATCTTAACAATGCTGGCGGTGAAGTACTTGGATTCGATATAGAACTGGAGCCTAATAAAGATTATATTGGAAGTAAGATTCCAAAATTTCATCCATTCGATACAATCAATATTCATTGTAATTTAGCAAAGGGAATGATGTTAAAACATGATGATTACAGACATAAAAAATCAGATATCATTGCATCATTTAAAACTAACGCAGAGTTTAAAGAATCTATTATTTACGAACCAACATATCCACTATTTTTTCCACTTCAACATATGGAATTTGATTATATAGAAGTGTCAGTTTTAGATGAAAATGATGAAGCAATTAATTTTGGAGATAGTCTCGTCACTGTAATTTTACAAGTTTGCGAATATCACTAAATTTTTATATTATAAATGGAAAATGATATCATCAAGTATAGTTTTCAAGAATATCCACCAACACAAGAAACTAAAGGTGACTTAAATTCACCGAATAAAGATGTTATTTATGAAATAGACTCAGGTGATGGGTTTATACATCCTTGGAACGCTGATGTATACATGCAATACAAATCACTTGTTAGAGAGGATGACACACAATACAGCGATAACGATAAGGTTAGGATAGTTGACAATTTCTTCTCTCATCTTTGGTCTCAAATATTAATTGAAAAATGTGAGTATCTTGTTGACAGAATTGATTATCCAGGTATTACTTCTACAGCTTTAGGAACATGCTTTCTTTCTCAAGCAGAAGCAAGAACATATAAAATGTGTGGATTTGAAACAGATGGGCAACTTAAAAATGCAAACAAAACAAAAGAGGTATTATTCAAACTAAGGCTTCTTGGTGGGTTCTTTAGTGGATTTCAGGATGTATTATATAAAGGAGGGTTGAAAATTACGTTTAAAAGAAATAACAATGATGATATGGCTGTCCATGTCTGGGAAGATGGAAACCCTGGAAAAATAGTAATTCAAAGTATGGTTATCAGAATGCCTGTAGTAAAATATGACCCATTAGTTGATATAAAGTTAAAGAATGATCTAATCAAGCAAGATTTTCCTATCAGCTTTATGAAAAGTAAAACGGTTAGAAAGTCTATAAATGGAAAGTATTCAGATATAGATTTAACAAATTCTTTTACAGCTGGTATATCTGACACGCCAGAGTGGGTTATAATCGTATTTCAAACAGATAGAAATAATACTAACCAGAAAAATTATTCGGCATATTTTGACCACTGTAAATTAAAATCTGCTTACCTAGAAAACGGAAGAGACGAAATATTTTCTTCATCTCTAAAGAATTTAGACATTTCAAAAGGAAAATTTTTAAAAATGTATCATGCGTACACAGAGATTAGAAGACTTGATGGTGTAAATGATGACTCATATTACACATTTGAAGAATTCATTGAAAAGAGACCCATGTATGTTATAGACTCAACTAAACGAATGAAAGTTGTAGATAAACAAAAAACTAGTTTACATCTCGTTCTTGATTTCGAAGAGGATGTGCCTGATAAAACTCTGTGTTATATCATAATGTTGAGCTACAACGTTTTATCGTATAACATCAAAAATCAACGAATCACTGAAAAAATTTAGATGGGTGGAGGAATATTAAATAGATAAATGGAAATACCAGATAATATTCCAAGAGAAAAATTGATTCAATTATTAGAATCATTAATAAACCAATATGAGATGATGTTAAAGAAGAAAAAGAAGAGGTATAAGGTTCTAAAATATTTCTATTATTGTTTAATCACTCTATCCATAGCTTTATCAACTGCAACAGGATTTGTAAATGTTTTAATACCACTAACCACATATACAATTATCAGTACTAGTTTTACAACCATTTCAGCAATTATTACCGGATTAAGCACTAAATTTAATTTGAATAAAAAGAAAACGGATTATAAGAATATAATTCAGCTGATCAAGAATGTTAAAAATGAGTTAGAAATCCTATTAACTCTTAATGGGGATATGAATGATGAATATATTAAAAATCTTGTTGAGAAAATTAAAGATAAATTGCTTAAAATTGGGTCACACATTTGAGATTTTTAAAAACTGATACTCCCATTAAATTCTACGGAAAATTTTATTAAAAATAGCATTTTGAATTTTTCAAATATCTTAATTGGTAAGCGAGAAAATAATAAAAATTGGTTTTGCCCCTGAAAGTTATGCAACCCGTATTGACCCTGTAAGTTATGCAACCCGCAATACATGGGTGGGCTACCCAAATCTGAAGTCAGATTGCCGAAATATCTAATAGGAACCAAGATAAAAAAATCCCTTGTTTCAAACGATTGAACTAATGTTGATTCTACACCTGCCCCTTTTGGTTATGTAATCATCTACACAGCAAATGCAAATAGTTACTCAAACATCCAATAGATGGCAGCATGTGTGTTTTTAATAATTCCCCTCTTCTGGAAAAAAATCGCTCAATTTCCCTCTTGTGCGTATAGAAAATTCCCCATATTTCATCATTTTGTTTATTATTTTGTTCTATTAATTTTATTTGAATATGCATTAAATATTAATTTTGCTTTAAGGTTTTAGTGGATTTTTATACAAGTAGTGGGAGTGGGCCGTTTCTGCAACAGAAAATGAGGCTCGCCTTAATGGATTTTTCTTGTAAGGCATGAGCCTCATTTTCTCGCAGTGTTGCCAGCTGCTTACTCGAAAAAATCACCAAGTTTTTTTTAGTCTAACGTAACCTAAAGCAAGGAGCTGGCAATCTTGCTTGAGGCTCGTCTTAATGGTTTGCTCTTGTAAGGCATAAGTCTTATTTTCTCGCAGTATTGCCAACACCTTACTCGAAAAAAATCACCAAGGTTTTTTTTCGGGGTAACCACCTAAAGCAAGGAGCTGGCAACGTTGCTTGAGGCTTGGTTTACAGGGGCATAAAGCAAGGTTGCCAACCTGGTGGTTTTGCCATAGCTTTTTACAAAAAAAAGAGAGTGGAGAGAAAAGAGAGGGAAGAGATAAACAACCGACAGCTGCCAACACCCACCCTAACCTAACCTAACCTAACCTAACCTAACCCACTCTAACCTAACCTAACCTAACCTAACCCAACCTAACCTAACCTAACCTAACCCAACCTAACCTAACCTAACCTAACCTAACCTAACCTAACCTAACCCACTCTAACCTAACCTAACCTAACCTAACCTAACCTAACCTAACCCACCCTAACCTAACCTAACCTAACCCAACCTAACCCAACCTAACCTAACCCAACCTAACCCAACCTAACCTAACCTAACCTAACCTAACCTAACCTAACCCAACCTAACCTAACGTAACCTAACCTAACCTAACCTAACCTAACCTAACCTAAAGCAAGGAGCTGGCAACTTTGCTTGAGGGTTGGTTTACAGTGCATAAAGCAATTTTTGCCAACCTACATATACTAAACAAGGAGAGTTGGTACTGCCGTAAAAGAGAGAGGTGGGTGGGTGGATGGCAACACAAGCGCGCGCGCGCGCGTGCGTGTGTGCGTGTGTGTGTATAATATGTAGCATTATTAACTAGAGTGTGTTGGCAATTTACTTCCAACTAAAAAAATAGTGATGCCAACGTTGCTGTAAGATGAAGAGACAGAGAGAGAGAGAGATTTATGGCTGGCAACAGTAATAAGCGAATGCGCCATATCGTAATTTTCCAACTCCGTATATCGTGACCTTTGTAAACCTCTCTCGGGGAAACGATGTGCCACACACACACGCACGCGCGCGCGCTTGTATTGTGATGCATTACATACATGTGGAAAAAAAAACTTTGCTTCTTATTATTAAAAAAAAAACTTTGACCGTATTCTTAAATAACTAACAAGAACAATGAATCTTTTTGGCTTCCGCAAACAGATCAACATGGAGACTGCACCGCCAAATTTCAATAACCTCTTACCTTCCGTGTTATCTAAACTCAATGGTTTACTGATCGTTCACGTCAACAGCATTTGGACGAAACTGAATGACGATGTGGGCAAGATGTTTTATGTTTTTAATAACAATTTACATTTCTACGAAATTCCGATCGACGGGAAACTTCAAATCACCGTGAATCCGGTGAACGCAGGCGAAATCAAAATTTCTACCGGCAAGAATATTTTTCGAATCAAGCACGACAAGATGCTTTCTAACATTACGTACGATGTTTCCGCAGGAGATTACCTGTACGTGGAACTCCTCGGAGATTACGACAAACTTATTCCTCTCTTCGTAGAATTACGAATTGTTTATCCTATTATAAATAACCGTTAACCAAAAATGCCTAACGATATTTTCGGGAACACCAAGCGTGTGGACCACGCAGAAGAGATTCTCATGTTGGACATTCGAGTTAAGAAGTTGAGGACCGATTTGATCGCTTTGCAGGAGACCTTAAACAAAAGTTTAGAGTCGGAAATCGCTACGCTCCAAACGCAATGTCTCGACCCCATTCTGAAAATCGATTCCGAACTGAAGACGCTGATAAAAAATTATGTCGACGTACCTTCTTACGACAGCGTTCAAAATATACAGTTGAGCGTGGATTCGCTTCAAAATGATTTGGCCAAATTACAGCAATTTCAATCGAAAAATGAAGATTTGGAAAAATTGAAACTCGAAATCGAAGAACGAACTTCCGCAATAGAAAAGAATTTCTCTGAACTTCAAACCGTCGTGAACGATATAGACGCAGAACGCTTGCATGTCGTCGTTTCCAAATTACAAGAAGAATTCACCGGCACGTTGGAAGAAATTAAATCCAAGTTGCAGACTTTGGAAGATACCATGACGAACCTACCATCGTCGGACGAACTGCAGGTCATCGGTAAAAGCGTCGCGAACATAAAAATTCAATTGGAGGCGTATCGAGATTTCGAACACATTCAAACCACCATCGCTACGCTTCAGGCGTCTCTGGAATTGATCAACGAAGAAATTAAAAATATTCACGCTGAAGCGAGAGCGTTGACGAGCATTCAAGACACGTTAAGCACGGTTCAGCAGAAGATCGAATATTTAGAAAATTTGAACGTCGAAACGAATCTCGCTCATTTTCATCACGTACTCGACAACATACAGGGTGACTTGGAATCGTTACGGACGAGCGTGCCTTCGAGCGAAGATTTGGAAAAATTGAAAACGGTGGTGACGGCACTATCCGATTCGAGCGACGTCAAAAGTTCGTTGAGCGATCTCGAGAGTAGGGTGGCCAATCTCCCCACCTCCAAAGAATTGCACGCTTTGAAAAGGAACATATCTCGAATGCTGAAACGACTGGAAACGGAAACGGCGAACGTGGAACAGATTCGAGACGAAATCAGTTCGCTGGTGTCGACGCTGCCCACTTCGCAGAGCGTCGCCGACCTTCACGCGCAGTTTACAGAGATGCGAAGCATCGTGAACGATCTTACCGAGAAGAGCTCGAAATTGAATCAAGTCGAGAACCTTCAGAACATTGTCGTCAACGTCAGAGATCAAGTTGGAGTGCTGGAATCCACGCAGGAATCGACGCTGGCCTCTTTCGGTGCCAAGTTGCAAGAACTCAAGGAAAACTACAAGCAGTTGAACGTGGAAGTGAAAATCAAACCGTCGTTTTCTACCGTAACGGATACCATAATCGAGCATTTGCTGCCCATCGAAAATAAACTCGGACAAGTTCACAGTAATCTCGTCACCTTCGACACTAAATTCGCCAAATTGTTCACCTTGCAAGCCATCGAAATCAACAGCGTTCCCAATCAACAGAGAATCTCCACGTTCGTCGAAGGTAACAAACTGTACATGCTGCATCCTTATCATCCGTACTACAAGTTTCTCCTCGATGGCACGATTCAGATAAACGAATTTTCGTACTGGTCTCACGGCAGAAAAGCTAGCGTTCCCACCATGACCTTAATATCGAATCGTGGTGTCCAGAAAGCGGGAAACATTCCTCTGGCACGTTGGAACGAAACGCGCAACATATATGAAATACACGAAGACGAAGATCTCACCGTTTTCGACGTGAGTGCCGGCGATAAGCTGATCATTCAAAACACGAGCGAGGTGCCACCCTCTTTGAATCCCATCACGCTGGTGCTTCTCTTGAAACGTAATCTCTAAACAAAAAATGTCTAGGCAAGCCATCGTCGAAGAATTGCATAAACCTGCACGCCGCAACTACGAACGTTTGGCTGTGGTAACCAAGGGCATCGACGACCTCTGGCAAAGCGATCTCGTGGAGATGAGTAGCGGCAATTTGAAAAACGTACATAAATGGAACAAGGGCAACAAGTACCTTCTCACCGTCATAGACACGTTTTCGAAATTCGCATGGGCTCTACCTTTGAAGGCGAAAACGGGATCGTGCGTCGCGGAAGCATTCAAATTAATTTTTCGCGAAAGCGGCAGACGACCTCGGTTTTTGCAAACGGACAACGGTAAAGAATTTTACAACGCCGTATTCCAAAAGTTTATTCAAAAACATGGCATTCGACATTATTCGACCTTCAGTCACATCAAAGCCAGCATCGTGGAAAGATTCAATCGAACCTTGAAAACACACATGTGGAAACGATTCACGCTTCGGGGAAATTACAAATGGGTCGACATCCTGCCGGAACTCGTCGACACCTATAATGATACGGTACACAGAACGATAGGCATGAAGCCAGCTGACGTTACGAAATCTGACGAGCAGCGTTTAATTTCTACCGTTTACAGTCCAAAGTACACACCCGCGACAAAAAAAGCTAAATACAAAATTGGAGACCGGGTGAGGATCAGCAAATTCAAACGCACCTTCGAGAAGGGGTTCACAAAAAATTGGAGCACGGAACTCTTTACGGTGGTTCGAGTTTTACCCGGAAACCGACACACGTATATAATAAAAGATAGTAGCGGCGAGATTTTGAAAGGAAGATTTTACGAAGAGGAACTCTCTAAAACGAAACACCCCGACACGTACCTCATCGAGAAAGTATTGCGTAGGAAAGGTGACAAACTGTTTGTCAAATGGCTGGGACTTCCGGAAAAGAGTTGGATCGACGCGAACGAAGTGATCTTGTGAGTACGTGGAACGTGGTGAAGCGTCTACCGGATCCGGAAAGTCAAACGAAGAAAAAGAACGGTGAGTTGCTTCCCGACAGCATTCGCTGTCTGATCGTAGGTCCTTCGGGGTGTGGGAAAACGACACTGCTCGTGGACAATTTTCTCCTCGCACCGAATTGGTTAGATTGGAAGAACAGGCACCTGTACGTGTTCTCGAAAAGTTTGGAGCAATCCAAATACCAGCAACTGATGAAACTGTACGATGGTCTGGACATTGCAACGTTCGCCTCGGAAATAAAACCACTCGACGATTGTCGTGAAAATTCAGTTGTTGTGTTCGACGACGCCATCCTGGAAAATCAAAATGAAATTCGCAACTTTTTCACGCAAGGTCGTCACAAAGGAATGGATTGCTTCTACCTAGCTCAAACGTTTTCCAAAATTCCAAAACAGTTAGTACGCGACAACGCTAATTTCATATGTTTGTTTCGTCAAGATCACACCAACCTCAAGCACGCGTACGATGACTACGTAGGCGGAGACATGAACTACAATCAATTTTCGGAACGCTGCTGCTCTACTTGCTGGAACGGTGACGATTTCGGATTCGCGACGATCGACATGACGAGGAAACCCAACGACGGAAAATACAGAAACAAAATCAACGACTTTCTAAACGTTGCAACGTTGTGAGAAACGACGTGTATAAATAACGTCATGACGAAACGAAAAATCGAGGACGAAAATCTCAAGTTGCGAAAATACCTCGCGAAACGCTTCAAAGGTTGGAAATCCGAGAATCGCGGATTCTACGAAGAGAAGAAACGTCAGGATCAACCTGTGATCGATGCCATCAGCGGTCTAGGTAAAGAAATTAAAAGTGTCACGGAACAAAATAAAAATTTGATCAACGAACTCGTACCGCTCGCAGCTAAAAGTTACGCCGTACCCACGCCCATTTCGAGCATTCCTTCGACACCGTTCGAACTGAAGGATGCACCGGCACGACGCCGAGCTATAGGTAGCACGTCGTCGTCTTCGGATAAAATCGAGTTGGGACCTTTGGCGCGAGACTACCTGAGTACGGGGAAATTCGACAAGGATGAAGTGTTCGGATTGTATCCCAGCATGGAAACCAACGAAGGCGGTGGTGTGGTGTGGAAGATTGGGAAATCGAAGGTGACCTTCGAAGGCAACGACATTAAAGTCAATTTAGGCGAGAAGGATAGTTGGACCAGGTATCCGGGTACGGTGGGACTGTGGGAACTCGTTGCCAAAAAGCAGCCGAAAGATTACACCGACGAAGATTACCAGAGTTACAAGGAAATTCTGATCATGACGGATGCCTTGTACCAGAACAACGACGCCTCGCAGAATAGGGTGAAATCGAGCAGCGGCGAGAAGTACAGGAATCTCATCAAACCGATTTGGAACCAGGTGAAAACAGGCAGCGGCGTCAAACGCTACAACACGCTACCCAAAGAATTCGTTTGGGTGGACGACGTTAGGAAACTCGTGGACCGATTGTTGGTGATAGCCGGCGAAGAGAATGCAGGCAACCGTAATTTCTACAACGAGAAGGTTGGCATCGTGGACATGATCAGCACGAAACTTTCCAACTTCATCGTGAACGACGACAAGGGCATAGGTTACCTGATCAAAATCATCAACACGCTGCCTCCGAAATTTTGGAACGTGGCCGAAGTGAAAGGGGCTCGTGAACGACATCATCAACAAGTTACCTTTCGAGATGCATCTACCTGGCTACCAGTACTGCGGACCGGGTACCAAACTCGAGAAAAGATTGGAGAGAGGAGACAAGGGTGTGAATCCGTTGGACGCCGCATGCAAAGATCACGACATCGCCTACAACACCACGCAGACGGATCTGGACGCACGTCACGAAGCAGACAGAAAATTGGAGCATGCAGCTTTCGAAAGGTTCGTGAGCAGAGACGCATCGTTGGGTGAACGGGTCGCCGCACTGGGTACCACCATCGCCATGAACACGAAACAAAAATTGGGGTGGGGTATATAAATAACATCCAGTAAAAAAAAAACTTGATATATAAATAACACACATCATAAAAAAATAATTTTTGGTATATATAAATAACACACATAGTGAAAAACAATTAAATTTCTCTCTAACACTCTGAAATTTTTTTGATATGACGACTGAAAAAATGAGCGATCTCCAAGCATTAAAACAAATGCTAAATTTGTCAGTCGAGTATGTAAAAATTCAGGAATTGGAAGTCGACAAACCTTACACGATAACTTCCGGTTCAATCGTTTCTACCCAGTATGGTCCCAAGGTACGCTTGTTGCTCAACGCACAATACAGTCTATTTTTACCAGATCGATACGCTAACATGTTATCCGACGAGAAGCTATCTATTTTAATCGAGAACAAAACTCGAATCGTGTACAAGGGGACAAAGGAACTTCTTGGCAAGAAAACGAAACACGTAATAGAATTTGTGTAACGACTGCGAGGCCGTAAAAAAAAATCTCGGAACATTTATATATAAATAACATACCGTAAAAAAACTACACGAGAAAAATCTCAGAATATATATATAAATAACATACCGTAAAAATAACACATAGAGCATCAACATGAAGCCCAAGGGTGTCGTGTACCAGATACCATACTCCAATCTTAAAAATCTAGGTGTCCTCGATGGGTTACTCACCAAGAAACAACGCGAGAAGAAACGTTCTTGCTTGAGCAAAGGACACGGAATGAAATTACTTCTCAGCACACCTCAATTGAGACGCTTGCAGCGTTCGCGGAAACAGCAAAAGGTCGGAGGTTTCATATTCAGCATCCCGGCCATCCTGGCAGCATTGGGGGCCGTTGGAAGTTTAGCCGGCGGTAGCGCCGCCATCGCGAAAACCGTCATCGACTCGAAGAAGAACAAGGCGGAATTGGAAGAACAGAAACGTCACAACCTGGCCATGGAGAAAAAAGGGGGAAAGGGCGTGATGAAAAAAGTTTAAAAAAAAGAAACAACAGCACTCACCAACCGAGATATTGAATCTCTGATCGGACCGTTACAAATCAAACACTTCAGAGGAGTTTTTATGTCCGACTCGTTACCTTCAAGCGTTAAAAGAAGAGAATGCGGAGTAGTCAACTTGGACGGTCAAGAAAATCCAGGCACGCATTGGATATGTTACCACAAAAATGATGATAAAGCATTTGTTTTCGATTCTTTCGGAGGTGTTCCACCTACAAATTTAATTTATTATCTGAAGACGAACAAAACCTCTATATACTACAACGACGAACGCATTCAAAATTTCGAAGACGTGAACTGCGGCCATCTCTGCCTCTCCGTGCTCGCGTTTCTCTCTAAAATAAATAACCCTACGATCGAGGATTTCCAGAAAGCATTGTGGAACCTCAAACAGCATCACTAGGATGGGCGTGTTCCATCTCACGAGCGAATCTTCAATCTTGAAACTCACGCTGCACGACGACATCGTCTATCCTAAATCCGTGGCTCTGCGTGCATTCTACAGCATGTACCTCATACCTAACGTCACGCAGCACAACAACAAAATTAGCGTCGGAAGCGAACACATCGTCGTCACGCCAGGCCAATACAATCTTTCCACTTTGCAAGCTCAATTACCCAAAGGCACGTACTTTTCTCAAAATTCGGTCACGCACAGAGTGGAAATCGTATCGGCGACGGAGACCGTGGACCTGGGCACCATGGGAGAACTTTTAGGTTTCGAGAATGACACAAAACTCGAAGCTGGCATCAAGCAGACGGCAACCAACATTCCTAAATTCTTGGCCATAGAGACTCTGAACGTACACTGCAACGTGGCGGAAGGCATGATCACGAAATCTTCGGACGTATTATTAGGAAGTCACAAGCAGACGGGAATCATAGCCACTTTCAAACCGAGTTCCGAGTTCATGGAACCGATCATCTACACGCCCTCTTCGCCGATCTATTTTCCAGTATGTCGCAACCGCATAGACGACATAGAGTTGGTGGTGACGAACGAGAAAGGAGACGTGGTGGATTTCGCAGGTGCCACTACGACGGCCATCGTGGAGATCAACGTATAATAAATAACACACATAGTGAAATGGAGCAAATCGAAAGTTACGAATTGCAATCTTTCTCTCCCAACCGTCGCACGTTCGCCAATCTCAACGAAGCGAACAGGGAGATCGAATACGACGTGGACGTAGGGGATGGGTTCGTTCATCCTCACAGAGCGGACCTCTACCTTCAATTCGACGTGGTGAAGAAGGAAAGCGGAGACGCGTTTCCCGCAGCAGCAAACTTGATACTCGTGGACAACTTCGTGCCTCACCTGTTCTCGCAGGTGGAGGTGAGGAAACACAACACCGTCATCGACAGAATAGATTATCCAGGCATCACGTCGACGGCAGTGGGAACGTTGAAATTATCCAAAACGGACGCAACGTACTATCAGGCGGCCAACGACAACGACGCACTGATGCGATACGCTACTTTGGGTCCGGACGGCACCACGCCGCTGCCCAACACTTTACCCGAAGCGGCCAAGTGCGTCATCCGGAGCATGGAATTGAGAATGCCGGTGGTGGAATACGAAACGAACTACGCCCTCAAGTACAAAGCGGAGATCTTGAAAAGTCCGCAGGTGCCGATTCACTTTCACGGTTACCAGTGCGTGCAGAAGATGGCGTCGGGAAGTCACATGGAATTCGACGTGACGACGCAGTTCAACAACATACAGTTCGACATGCCAGATTTCGTCGTTGTGCTCTTTCAGACCGGACGCAATAACGATCAGGAAAAAGATTCCAGCAAGTTCGACGACTGCAAGATCAAGAACGTTTATCTCAAAAATGGACGTAACGAAGTGTTCCCGCGCGAGAATTACAACCTCGACATGACCAAAAACGATTACCTCAAACTTTACGAAGCTTACACGGCTTACAAACGCGTGACCGAGGGAAGCGTGGACGTGTACTACGCGCCCAGCGAATTCAAAACACGCAGGCCGATGTTCGTCATCAACACATCTAAGAGAAAGCAGGTGGTGGTCAACGATCGAACCAACATCAAGATCGTGTGCGAGTTCCACGACGCGCTGCCTGCCGATACTCTGTGCAGCGTCATCCTGATTGCAGAGAAGTTTTTTGTGTATGATGTCAAAAATGAAAGAGTGACCGAACAGTTTTAAGTAAAAAAAATCACATAATTCTCAAAAAATTATACTGACCGCAGGTTCAAATATTAGATTAACCTGCAACGCAATGTTTAGGATGTACTGCGAGGAACACCTTCTTACATTTGTGAGAATAATCTGGAATAAAAAAATAATAAAAAAAAAACAAATTAATTTTAATGCATTTATAATAAATCACACTTGAACGCACAAAGGAACTTCCCCTTTGGCCCTGCGTGTGCCCCATATTCACCCCGTAGGGCGCGGCAGGGAGTTAGTCCCGCTAAAAATTCCAAACCTCCACCTGTTTTTTTTTTTTCGCATTTGAAGATAAACAAAATATTAGAACAATATTTTGGCTATATTAAATTAGAACTTCTGTTACATAAATTGTTTTTTTCATACATACATGCCATTTACCACATTCTAAGCTAATTTTTAGACGATAGTGGCCCCATGGGAGCGTGTGAATCCCACATTTCAGAACGCACCTCTTGTCGTCGCGTGCGTCCAGGGCAACCTTTCTCACCTGGTTGGTTGTCAACACATGGTCGACGCTCTGGATGCGCTGCTCCACTCCTGCAATTGACGTCCCATTTATAAGGGCTTTGACGTAATCCGCGAACTTGAGTAACTCTCGGACGACCCGCCTGTCCACACCCTTAGCCTTTTTCGTGATGGATCCTTCTGCCCGAATAGCATAGGTTTTGGAGCGAAGACCGGCATCCTCGAGAGGCACATCACCTTTCTTCTCGTCTTTGAGTTTGCCGGGCACCTTCTTGTTGCGAGCCAGGATGCCGTATCGGTTCGGCTGGGGATAGTTTGAGGTGTCGAAAAGGTTAACCAAAGATGGAACCGTGGCCATGTCCTTGTACGCGTCGGCTGTGTGAACCTGATATATTAAACTGTCCGTGTCTATGTAGAGAAGCGAGATGTTGGGGCCGTAGTGTGCACGTAATATGTCGTAGTACGTCGCGAACATGTGTAGCTTGCTCAGATCCAGAACCGTGACTCCAACGTAGATTGGTTTGTTGAGCCTCACCTCACCTCGATTCATGTGAATTAGAGCCAGCTGCTCATTGTAAATGGTCCCTGATTTGAATAACGGGTTTGCTACGAGCCTGCAACATTGTGCTTTGTTTGATATTAACCTCACATCCACACGATTTCGCACATTCTCCATAGTTTTCCCGAACACCGCATTGTTCATTAACTTGAAGAAATCGCGATCGAAATCAGAAGTGGCGACTGTACGATGTTCGGTGTTGAGCTCGATGTATGGCCTCATCCATGGAGAATGCTCGAACATCAAAACTCGATGTACCGTGCGGACGGTAACCCCTCGCTTCATCAACCACCGGAGGTTTTGGTAGTGTAGGACATAACGCTCTTTGGGCACGAAGTCCATGATGAGCTTTGCTTGGTTCGAGCCGGGTGGGCATTTGAATTCCGGGACTGGCGGAAGATCGCAGAACAAATCCTGCACCTTCTCGGAGAACTCGATGTCCACCTCGGCAAAAAATCCGCGTTCCGAATCGTCGAAACCTTCAACGTCGAAGTTGGAGGGATCGGCCCACTCGAAGCCTCCAAAGGGGAGTGGCTGCATCATGGAGTGTCCGTAGAGGTTGTTGACGTCCGTGTGCATGATGTAGCTGGACGGTTGCGAAGGGTCGTAACCGGTGGCCATGTGGTGATTGTTGGCGCGTGCGTATCGCAGCGGCACCTGGACCATTCCACCCCGCACGGCACGTTCCACGAACAGCATCATGTCCACGTCCGAAAGAAGCTCAAGCCTGATTTTCGTAAGAAGAAGCATGGCCGACCAGGCCAGTCCGGGAAGACTGTAGAAGTATGCAGGGTCCAGCTTGTAGATGGTCTTCGCAGTTGCACGAAACGCCTGGAACACGTCGGCGAGGAGCGTCACATCAAGTTTGAGGTACGCATCGTGGTAGTCCCCGAGATTTTGGCAATCCAGCTCGCGCCACATGGACTGAGCATGGTTATAGTCATCCTCAGATATGTCCGAGCCTCGCAGCTTGCTATAGAAGTTTGCTCGAGGAGGTAGCGACGTCTCCGCGAACTTGGTAGGGTCCGTGACGTATTCGTAGGGGTAGACCCCCTTACGCCTGAAGAGACCGGCGTCCAAGTTCGGAAAATTCGCAGAGGTGATGAGTGTTTGCTCGTCGCTGAGTTTCCCCGCGAGAGCATCGAGGCTTGCCGGGAGGAACCTCAGGGAGTCGAGGAAGCGAAGCTCGACGGTAGAGCGTGATCCCGGGATCGACACTCGTTTGCTCAAGCTAATGTAACGCTCCTCGTTCTGCGCCAGGACGTTGATTCGCATGTCGTCGTACCCCAAGTGATGCACCAGATGGTGGAAGTCGTATCCCGAGCCATTGTGAAAAAACACAGGGATGAAGCGCGGGTCCCGGGCCATTAGGTTGCATCCGTTGCACCAAGGACCAACATACCTACCGTTAAAGTGATCGTGGTGTTGGACTTTACGGTTGTTGGCAGTGTACTCCTCGACGCAGACAGGGCAAGCGATGGTCTCGTCGTGTCTACGTTGATCGTCGGGGGACAGTGGGAGCATAGGCTTGGGGGCCAACAGTACCTTCCCTATCTCGATGGCCTCGACAACCATCCTGTCGAGGAAGTGTTTAACGGCGTCGGGGCCGCGATACAAGTAGGGCTCGGGGGCGATGTGCTGGTCTCGTCGCACCACAACGTATGCGAAACTGGATGCCTCGTGGAGTTGGTAAGGGGTGGTGGAGGAAACTTCGGGATCGGGATCGCAAGTGGACAGGGGTTTGAGGAAGGCCTCGAAGTCCGCGATGATGATAGCGGTGTGCTCCACCATGGCACCGTGCATGTGGAAACGCTCCACGGTGCCAGGTTTGGGCAAGACTGCCACCCCAGGCTCGTTGGCATCGCAATAAAATTTGTGGCGAGCGAGCTTCTCTGCAGCGATGTTGGGACCTCTGATGCGCTGATAATCCTGCTGTTCTCGATTATCAAATATGGACAAGCACCTGCGACAAACTTCTATGTCGTGTTTGTGTTTGCTCCGTTGACTCGAAACAAGTCTAGAGAGGGAGCGAATGAGGGTGTAGTGGTGATGAGTTTCGTTCTTGATGAGCAGAAGGTGAATTTCCCGAGCATCATCGTCGTCTACATCGCTCACCCGGATGGGGTACACCACATTTTTGTCAGTGAGGCCGTAAACGTTGATGGCCAACCGAGGGTTGTGTGTACGGGCCTCGAACTTGCGAATGTCCCGGACCTCCACCGGGTAGTCGATCCCAGCCATAGCATCTTTCAGTTCCGACTCGTAGGGTAGGTAGTGGTTAACTCGATGTGGTTGGTTTTTCCTGCTGACAGGGTGCAAAGCTGCAAGCACACACCATACGAAGCACTTGGCGTCACTGTTCTGAATGTTCAGGACGGCCTTCTTTGCCGCGATGGAAGGTGGTAAGGGGACGTAGCTGGAGGCGGAGAGAGGCGTAAACTTGCAAAGTTTGACGCACAGTTCGTGCGGCCCGCCACACAGCGAACCCCCCGAGCCCTCAGCTTCATGTTCTTCTTGTTTAACCACCAGCTCCTCGGCAAACTGGTTGTAGATGACCTCGAGGTTGTCGACATCCGCCAGATGCAGCGTCTTCGCTTTGGTGTTGTGGCAGAAGCTGTAAATTTCATCGGACGGCTTCTTGTACTGGCAACGTAGCGATGCGTAGAATTTGGTGGAGTGCGTTGCAAGCGCATCACCGAGGATGGAAATTATCTCTGCTCGCTTCTCCTCTAAAAAGCTACGAACGTCGCATAAGCCCTCCGAAGTGAGGACAAAATCCTCCAACAAACGCTCGAAAGCAGATTGGTTCGCTTTCATCGCAGGCTTGACGCGTTTCGTGGGTGGTGCATTGATGGAGGCTGCTTCTGCCTTCCTCTTGGTGGAGGTCGAAGGCTGAGCCCCAGATGTACTTTCGCTTAGACAAGTAAGCTTATGCTTCTTGGCATACGCAATTGTGAAGCGTATATTGCATCCGGAACACAGTTCGGTGGCAGCCAAATGCTTGCCTGGCACGCAGGTGCGACAATGTCTTGCAAAATTTTTTCTTGATATGTTTGTTTTTTTGCACACAGGGCAACTTTTCATGGAGCGCATTTTTTTTGGGGGTATGTTTATTTATATGTGATCTGTTGGTGGTAGAGTGTTTACGAAAAATATCTTATAAGAAAAATTTTGTAAGCTAATTCTAATTAGCGTTAGTTTGGGGGGTTTATTTATATATGGGTGGTGCTTATTTTTGCTACAAGTAAGTGTAAGTGGCAAGTAAGCTGGTGTCGCTTGAAGTTGGCAATAGAAATATTTTCCCCACACTTTAGAGCACAGTTTGTTTGCACATATTTGTTTTCCCGGCACACAAGTACGACAGTGTCTTTGAAAATGTTTACTTGACACAGCAGTTTGGTACGTAGGGCAATTTTTACAGAACGTATAATGCAGAGATTTTTTGGGGGTATGTTATTTAATATCCAATGCTGTGCAATGCAAAATATAATTCTTCACTTTTTTTTTTTAACTATTCTCTATGACCTTACTTGGTTTTTTTTTTGTTTTTTTTCGCCAAATTATATGCTTCTAGTCTCCTATACAATACAATATACGTACAATATTGTCAACAGTATCATATTTGAGCAGGTCGCTTGTCACCTAAACACTACAGCTCACAGGTTGGGAAAATCTGACATGAAAGCAGATAATATGCTTAAGTTTTATTTATATATAATTTTCACGGCGGCGTACAATATTGTCAACAGTATCATATTTGAGCAGGTCGCTTGTCACCTAAACACTACAGCTCACAGGTTGGTAAAATTTCACATGAAAGCAGATAATACGCTTAAGTCTTATTTATATGTAATTTTCACGGACGTACAATATTGTCAACAGTATCATATTTGAGCAGGTCGCTTGTCACCTAAACACTACAGCTCACAGGTTGGCAAAATCTGACATGAAAGCAGATAATACGCTTATGTCTTATTTATATATAATTTTCACGGGTGTACAATATTGTCAACAGTATCATATTTGAGCAGGTCGCTTGTCACCTAAACACTACAGTTTACAGGTTGGCAAAATCTGACATGAAAGCAGATAATACGCTTATGTCTTATTTATATGTAATTTTCACGGCGGCGTACAATATTGTCAACAGTATCATATTTGAGCAGGTCGCTTGTCACCTAAACACTACAGCTCACAGGTTGGCAAAATCTGACATGAAAGCAGATAATACGCTTATGTCTTATTTATATATAATTTTCACGGGCGTACAATATTGTCAACAGTATCATATTTGAGCAGGTCGCTTGTCACCTAAACACTACAGCTCACAGGTTGGTAAAATTTCACATGAAAGCAGATAATACGCTTAAGTCTTATTTATATGTAATTTTCACGGACGTACAATATTGTCAACAGTATCATATTTGAGCAGGTCGCTTGTCACCTAAACACTACAGCTCACAGGTTGGTAAAATTTCACATGAAAGCAGATAATACGCTTAAGTCTTATTTATATATAATTTTCACGGGGCGTACAATATTGTCAACAGTATCATATTTGAGCAGGTCGCTTGTCACCTAAACACTACAGCTCACAGGTTGGCAAAATCTGACATGAAAGCAGATAATACGCTTAAGTCTTATTTATATATAATTTTCACGGGGGGCGTACAATATTGTTAAGAGCGTCAGTTTCCGTAGAGCTCTTTTTTCCATCTTCCCTCTATACAGTGAAGCTGTAGAAGACACAATTAGCTAACCTAGCATACAACATATTTTTCTAATTAATATAGATATTGTCACACATTCCTCTTATTTTATACTGTTGTAAATGGAAAAGATTATGTACGGTAAATGTTTTGTACATTATAGGGAAAAAATGCAAAATACCCCCCAACTTTAATTCGATCCACTTCTGAATCGAATTTTTACATATTTTCACGCAGGCACATATGTTCTATTTTGCTTCTTTTACTTGCCCTTGCTTAATTAACTCTCGCTAATTAGCATTTTTTTGGAAGAAGTCAACTAGAACAACATATGGCGGTATGAGAAATATGCAAATCAAAGAATATTTTAGTAATATAAGGGCCCTAGCAATTAGCTTCGTCGACTAAGAGTACTCTTTTAAACATCTTCAGCTATCGTATTACTACGTGAAGACGTTTAAAATGTTTGGGTGTTGAAAAAGTTTGACCTATTTTTTATTTCTATTGTTTGCTAATAGATGGCGCTGATAGTACCTCCTCTCTCTCTCTCCCCTCTTCTCCTCTCCCCCCTCTTTCCCCCTCCTCCTGTGGGTAGGCAACACCAACAAGCATCAAATAATAATTTCGAGCCTCAAATAATAATTCGAGCCTCGTCAGTGTTGCCAATTCCTATTTGTAAACCTTTACTTTTTTTTTGGTTGGGCACCACGCACTCCTGGCGGGGTTATGGAGGACAGGAATCCTAAAAAACAACAATTATTATTATTTTGTTTGTTTGTTTGTGTTATAATATAAGTGTGTGTGCGCGCGCGCGTGCGTGTGTGTGTGGCACATCGTTTCCCCGAGAGAGGTTTACAAAGGTCACGATATACGGAGTTGGAAAATTACGATATGGCGCATTCGCTTATTACTGTTGCCAGCCATAAATCTCTCTCTCTCTCTCTCTTCATCTTACAGCAACGTTGGCATCTCTATTTTTTTTAGTTGGAAGTAAATTGCCAACACACTCTAGTTAATAATGCTACATATTATACACACACACGCACACACGCACGCGCGCGCGCGCGCTTGTGTTGCCATCCACCCACCTCTCTCTCTTTTACGGCAGTACCAACTCTCCTTGTTTAGTATATGTAGGTTGGCAAAAATTGCTTTATGCACTGTAAACCAACCCTCAAGCAAAGTTGCCAGCTCCTTGCTTTAGGTTAGGTTAGGTTAGGTTAGGTTACGTTAGGTTAGGTTAGGTTAGGTTAGGTTAGGTAGGGTTAGGTTAGGTTAGGTTAGGTTAGGTTAGGTTAGGGTGGGTTAGGTTAGGTTAGGTTAGGTTAGGTTAGGTTAGGTTGGGTTAGGTTGGGTTAGGTTGGGTTAGGTTAGGTTGGGTTAGGTTGGGTTAGGTTAGGTTAGGTTAGGTTAGGTTAGGTTAGGTTAGGTTAGGTTAGGTTAGGTTAGGGTGGGTGTTGGCAGCTGTCGGTTGTTTATCTCTTCCCTCTCTTTCTCTCCACTCTCTTTTTTTGTAAAAAGCTATGGCAAAACCACCAGGTTGGCAACCTTGCTTTATGCCCCTGTAAACCAAGCCTCAAGCAACGTTGCCAGCTCCTTGCTTTAGGTGGTTACCCCCAAAAAAAACCTTGGTGATTTTTTTCGAGTAAGGTGTTGGCAATACTGCGAGAAAATAAGACTTATGCCTTACAAGAGCAAACCATTAAGACGAGCCTCAAGCAAGATTGCCAGCTCCTTGCTTTAGGTTACGTTAGACTAAAAAAAACCTTGGTGATTTTTTCGAGTAAGCAGCTGGCAACACTGCGAGAAAATGAGGCTCATGCCTTACAAGAAAAATCCATTAAGGCGAGCCTCATTTTCTGTTGCAGAAACGGCCCACTCCCACTACTTATACATTAAATTGTTATAATATTTTTAATAATTAATCTATCGGGAATGAATTATTTAATGTTTTATTTTTATCTCTCACGTATGCATGATGTAGAGATTTTGTAGGTATATATAGGCGGTCTGAAATTATTTAATTAGGAATACCGCTCTGTGTGTAAAAGAGATTGTCGACTTGTAGACGAGTGCGCATAGTCTATGAGTAACGGGTCTCGATGAAAACAGTTCGGACGACGTCTTTATTCCTAATGCATCTTCTCGCTCTTTTCTCTCTATAGCAGACATCCAGTAAAACCGAATTAAAGATCGGGGTATGAAATAAGACTCATAATGATCGTGCTGGTATACCACCCGATAGGCACCTGACTATAAACGTCAGAAGCTGCCGTGAAAGGGTGGTTGCTGGATAACATAGAGAGAGATTGAATCACAAATAGAGGGGATGTTTTGCACTTTTTGAGTGGAATTCTAATAATTTTTAAAAGGAATTCAGTTCCAGTTCATTTATTGCCGATTTTAGCTTGTTTAATATTTCTAGAAACAAATGAGAATGTTTGGGACAATTGATATTAAATAATTGCAGATTATTTCTTCCTGCTCTTATTAGTTGGTTAGAGAATTCGTTAAATTCATAAAATACATTATCTTTAAAAAAATACAACATTCCGTTATTGTATCTGAAAGAAGAATCCACGTTTGGTGGTAAACCGGGGAAATTTCTGATTATTAGAGCATGCTGTTTGGGTCTTAAAGTGCATTAATCTATTTCTGTAAAATATATGTCGTTATAAAATATAAACGTGCGACCAGAATAAGTGTTTACAACAGTATGAATTGTAGCTCTTGAATTGACGCCAAATTCTGCACTGGCTTTAGGATAACCGTCTAATAAAATTAAACTGGGGTAATCGAACATGTATATCATGAAAAACTAAATATGCTGACCAAGGCAGTAATTTATTTTATTAAAAAACATAAACCAACGTAACGTTTCAACCTTCTAGCAAGGTCTTCTTCAGACTCTGTATCAAGTACAAAAGTAACCAGATACAACAAGAAGGGTAATATATATACACAAACATTACTCCCTCCAGACTATTTAGAAAGTTGTTTGGAACTTTCTAGCAGATGACTTTCACTTTCCAACTTTACTTTCACCTAAAAGGCTAAACACTTCCATATAGAATGTGGTTGGACTTTTTAATCTCACGCTCTTTTCCCTTCATTTTTCTTCCTTCTCCTCTCCTCTTTTTCTCTTGTCCTTTCCACTCTTTCCAACATCTTCTTCCATTCTTTGTTTAACTTCAGTCCCCCATTCCAGTTCATTGTGTCTTCTTCGCCTTTCTTCTCTATTTCCTTGGCTTCCTTCCATTTTCTCACTAGCATTCTCTTCTCCCTTCCTATCTGCTTAGCCTCATCCCACTCTATGTCATGTCCTGTTTCTCTCGTGTGTTTAAATATTGCATTTCTCTCTCTCTTAAGTCGTACATCATCCCTATGTTGTTTCAACCTGTCTTTCAGCCTTTTTTTCGTTTCTCCTATGTACACACTCTGACATTCTTTACATTTTACTTCGTAGATAATCCCTTCTTCTTCCTCTTCTCTGTTTTCCTTTTTCTTGTTAGCATTCCTCGCTATTCCTAAGATGCTTCTTCCTCCCTTCCTGTAAGTTTTAATTCCTGCTTTCCTAAGCACTTTGCATATCTTTTCTGTGGTCTTCCCCATACTCCTTATTCCAAACCTTCTCTCCTCTTTTTCTTTCTCTTCCAATTCTCCCCTGCCCGTTTTCTTACTTCTTCTGTTTATGTCCAGTCTATCCTGCTTCTCATAGCCATTCTTTTCCAGCTGTTTCCATAGGCTATTTATTTTGCCTTCTTTTTCACATTCTTTCATGCATATTTTCTTGATTCTGTCCTCCATATTCTTTATAAAATTTATTTTTGTCACCTCACTTACATCACTTCTTTTGTGGCAGAATACCCCTGCTGCACACTTCTTCTGATGCCAAGCGGTTTCAATTTCTTGTCCTCTTTTCCTTTTCATCAATATATCTAGATAGCTTAACTTGTCTTTTTCTTCTATTTCAAGTTCCAATAATATCCCTCTTTCTTCATCTTGAATTTCTTTGGCAAAAATGTCAAGCTGCCTCTTCGTTCCCTTCCATATGCCAAAACAGTCGTCCACATATCTGCAAAACAGAATCATTTTGTCACCTCCCTTTTCTATCACTTTCTTTTCCCATTCATTCATAACCAATTCAGCCAATGCTGGGCTTAGACTGGAACCTATATTTAGTCCTTCACTCATTAACATTATTTTATCTCCCATTATACTGTAACCGTTATTCCAAATGGTTTCCAGCGCCTTGTAAGAAGGGAGTGGTTTGCAACACCAGGAGATGGAGGATATTGGTTCAGAAAATGGAAAAAGAACTGATATGGAATGAAATAAGGGCAAGAAGAAAGGAGATAAAAATAATAAAGGAGAACCTGACAAGAATTGAAAAAGCTATTGAAGATGGTCTCACCATTTTTACGAGAGAATATACATTTCATGAAATGAAAATCTGGCAGGAGAAATTTAGAGAGAGAATGAAAATAAAATTGAAGAAGAAAGGAGAGGGACTAGGATGGAAAGAAGAAAGAGGAGAAGAGGAAGAAGAAGAGTATAACGGAAGAAGAGTTGTGGTAATAGGGAATGTAGATCTAACAAAAGAAGAGGAAGTTTTTTTAAAACTAGGCCGAGGTTTCAAAGTTAAAGAAAGAAATGTAGATTATGAGGAAGTTATATATGACATTGAAGAAGCAGTGCTCCATATAAAAGAAGAACCAGAAAGAGACAAGATTAGAAGAAGAACAGCAGCCATACTGAAGAAAGAAATGGGAAAACAAGGAAAAGTAGATAATTTGAGTCAAAAAGAAAGGGAAGGGATGAAGAAAATCAAAACAAGAAATGATGTGGTGATAGAGCAGGCAGATAAAGGTGGAGCAATTGTGGTGATGGAAAGAGAATGGTACGAGAGGAAGTTTGAAGACCTAAAAGAAAATGGATATGAGGAGATTTGTGGAACAGGTGAAGAACAAACTATAAAAGAAAGAATCATTAAAGACTGTAAGAGGAGTGGATTCAAGAAATGCATAAAGGAGACAGGAAGACTACCAAGTTTGAAAGGCTTTCCAAAGATACACAAAGAGGAGATAAAGTTAAGACCAGTAATGAACTGCAGAAACAATATTTTGGAACCCTTAGAAAAGAAATTAAAGAAAGTTATTGACGTGTTAGTAACACAGCAAGAAAGCAGAGCAGTTAAGAACAGTGAACAAGTAGTAGACCTCATAAAAGGACTTAAGTTAAATGAGATGAAGACGACAATGTTTAGCTTAGACGTGAAAAGTATGTTCCCGAGCATCAAGAGGGGACACGTTTTGGACATTATTAAAAAGAGAATGGGACAAGAAATTATAGGAGAATGGGATAGTGAAAGGGTAGTGAAGGCGCTGGAAACCATTTGGAATAACGGTTACAGTATAATGGGAGATAAAATAATGTTAATGAGTGAAGGACTAAATATAGGTTCCAGTCTAAGCCCAGCATTGGCTGAATTGGTTATGAATGAATGGGAAAAGAAAGTGATAGAAAAGGGAGGTGACAAAATGATTCTGTTTTGCAGATATGTGGACGACTGTTTTGGCATATGGAAGGGAACGAAGAGGCAGCTTAACATTTTTGCCAAAGAAATTCAAGATGAAGAAAGAGGGATATTATTGGAACTTGAAATAGAAGAAAAAGACAAGTTAAGCTATCTAGATATATTGATGAAAAGGAAAAGAGGACAAGAAATTGAAACCGCTTGGCATCAGAAGAAGTGTGCAGCAGGGGTATTCTGCCACAAAAGAAGTGATGTAAGTGAGGTGACAAAAATAAATTTTATAAAGAATATGGAGGACAGAATCAAGAAAATATGCATGAAAGAATGTGAAAAAGAAGGCAAAATAAATAGCCTATGGAAACAGCTGGAAAAGAATGGCTATGAGAAGCAGGATAGACTGGACATAAACAGAAGAAGTAAGAAAACGGGCAGGGGAGAATTGGAAGAGAAAGAAAAAGAGGAGAGAAGGTTTGGAATAAGGAGTATGGGGAAGACCACAGAAAAGATATGCAAAGTGCTTAGGAAAGCAGGAATTAAAACTTACAGGAAGGGAGGAAGAAGCATCTTAGGAATAGCGAGGAATGCTAACAAGAAAAAGGAAAACAGAGAAGAGGAAGAAGAAGGGATTATCTACGAAGTAAAATGTAAAGAATGTCAGAGTGTGTACATAGGAGAAACGAAAAAAAGGCTGAAAGACAGGTTGAAACAACATAGGGATGATGTACGACTTAAGAGAGAGAGAAATGCAATATTTAAACACACGAGAGAAACAGGACATGACATAGAGTGGGATGAGGCTAAGCAGATAGGAAGGGAGAAGAGAATGCTAGTGAGAAAATGGAAGGAAGCCAAGGAAATAGAGAAGAAAGGCGAAGAAGACACAATGAACTGGAATGGGGGACTGAAGTTAAACAAAGAATGGAAGAAGATGTTGGAAAGAGTGGAAAGGACAAGAGAAAAAGAGGAGAGGAGAAGGAAGAAAAATGAAGGGAAAAGAGCGTGAGATTAAAAAGTCCAACCACATTCTATATGGAAGTGTTTAGCCTTTTAGGTGAAAGTAAAGTTGGAAAGTGAAAGTCATCTGCTAGAAAGTTCCAAACAACTTTCTAAATAGTCTGGAGGGAGTAATGTTTGTGTATATATATTACCCTTCTTGTTGTATCTGGTTACTTTTGTACTTGATACAGAGTCTGAAGAAGACCTTGCTAGAAGGTTGAAACGTTACGTTAGTTTATGTTTTTTAATAAAATAAATTACTGCCTTGGTCAGCATATTTAGTTTTTCATAATCATGGAAACAAGGCTTAATGGAGTTATAAATGTATATCATATTTGTTTTCTGTTTTTTAATTATTAATACTATTTGTCCTGAGGGTCTTTGATAAACTGCAACAACTCTTTCAAAATCAGATGGTAAAAATGTTAACCAATCAGTGAGTCGTTGCGGTCCAATTGCAACTGTAGAATTATCAAGACCTAAAATCCAAACCCATTTGCCATAAAACACGTACAAGAATTCATTTACAATTACAAACTGATTAATATTCGTTAATTCACATAATTTAGGTGATTCCTCTGCTGCCTGTTCATCTTCTTCTTCTTCTTCAACATGTTTGTCTTCGATAGTTTGTTTCTTTTTCCCATATAAAGATTGTATGGCGAGAATGTCATCATTGTGTAATTCTATTTTGTTTGTGTTAAAAGCAAACATAAGCGAATCTTGATTATTATTATGAGATATTCCAAGAGCGTGTCCAATTTCATGCAACAATACGGAGAAAAGATTTGTTTGATCACCAGATGTATTATTGTCTATTTTTAGATACCATGATTCGTCTTGATCGAGATGGATTTCGATAGGAGTATTCGCACTGTTCGGATAAGTTGCATGGCCTAAGACACCTCCTTTTCCATCTAGTATAGAAGAACAATAACCGCCTATTTTATGATTTCTGTGTGGATTTCCACGCTTGTTAGATATAATAATATCAGGATTTTGTGAGTCTACTTCGAAATTTAAATCTGTGTGCTGACTCCATGTTTCAAAAGCTGCCTCTGCTATCCCTTGGATTTCACGACTAATTATTGCATAATACCACTTAATTGTTTTACTGTTCCATTTATATCGTAGCATGTTAAATTGCATTTCATCATCTTGTACCCCACACCTGGGACGATTAATTAATTCTAAAGTTGGTGCATCCAAAATTCCATTTGACTCTAAATGATAGTATTCTTGAAAAATTCTTAAAGCACTTTGAAACGTAAGCGAATCTATTTGCGTGAGTTCGTTCATGGTATTAGGTAAATATCCAAAATTATGGAGATACGTTATTGCTGATAAAGTCTGATTAAGTTCACATAACCCAAAATTTAAAAATAACAATAATGGAATAAACTTGTACATTTATTATTTATATATTTTTTATCTTATAAATGAATCAGTCATCACACAAATACCTAGGCGCTAAATCATTAGAAAAAATGTTAAATTCGTCGTTCGAGTATATCAAGATGCAAGATTTAGAAATAGGTAAACCGTATGAAATCACCAATGGTGAAATTGTAAATACAATGCATGGTCTAAAAGCACGCGTTACATTAGATAACGAAAAGAAGTTGTTTTTACCAGATCGATGTGGCAAAACCTTAACTAATGAATTGATGCAAGAACTTGTTGACGATAAATTTAAAATTATATATAAAGGTAAAAAAGAGCTCTTTGATAAGCAAACAAAGCATGACATTGAATTTGTTAAACCATGATGATTATTGTATCAAAGCGGAATCAGATAATATAGAATAATAAACAACGCCATCGGTTTCCTCCAAAAATAATAATTCTCTAGAAAATAACAAAAATATAGCAGAATTTTTACCTTGTTTTTTTAAATACTTTTTGCCCTGATTTTGGGTTTTTACTTTACGTTTATTGGCGCCTGCTCTAGAAAATGACAAAAATGTAGCAGAATTTTTATTTTGTTTTTTAACATTTTTATTTTTATTTTGCATATTTCTCTTTATGTTTTTGGTGATTTTTGAAATATATAAAGCATATTTTGAAAAATGTCCTCATCGGCCAGAATTTGTAGCTTGTTTTTTTTTTTAATTTTTGTCCTGATTTTGGATATTTCTCTTTATGTTTTTGGTTATTTTTTGTACTGCTCTAGAAAGTGACAAAATATAACAAAATTTTTATTTTATTTTTTTAATACTTTTTACCTTGATTTTGAATATTTCTCTTTATGTTTTTGGTGATTTTTGAAATATATCAAGCATATTTTGAAAAGTGTCTAATCTTAAAATTTGAGAGAAGTCGTTCATTTATTTCATGATTCACCAACACCTCCCTTAAGTTCTCAATGCTTAACTCACCAAGCCCGTACCTGAGAGGGGTCAGAGTATCCCATTTAGCCGTCTGAGTTTTAGCCGAGGTGAAATTAGAACATAAGGTATTTGGAAGATTGAGGCAGGCTAGGATCACCATAATTTGCAGCTCTGTTTGTGTGTGTGTTACTGAAAGGCTATCTATAGTGCAGAGTGAAATAACACACAGTTATAGTTATATGAACATACATATATATATTACGCAGATGAATTGCGTCTTACATAAAGATAAGGTCAACCCTCATGCGTGAATAAGCGCGCGTAACGGCCATAGTAAGTCTCGCAGGTAGGTAAGACGAGCAGAGCCGAGCTCGCTGTGAAAGAGGTTGAGTTGACAGAAGCGTCGAGACGTTCGTCGCGTCCAGTAAAGCAGCTGCCGTGCGACCGATCAGTGGTTGTGCGTTTTTCTTTGCCTGTGCCTCATTTGTCTACAGTATATTAAAAAGGTAAAGTGTTCCCCTGTGCATAGCACCACGCCATGAAGGCGTATAGGGGGTGTGGGGGTAACGCCCCACACTTTCATGATCCGGTCGTGAGTGGGGGTGATGTGCTCAGCATCACGCCCCTGACCGCCTTTACCCCCCAGGGTTTCCCCCAGGTACCCATGTTATTCGACGCTGGGTGGGCGCCGGGGCCGCTTTCACCGTTAGAAAAGTTCCCGGATTTGAACCGGCCGGGGATCGAACCCGGGACCTTGAGCATGGTAGTCAGACGCGTTACCGACTGAGCCACCGCGGCCAGTCTACAGTATATTTGGGTATACAAAATTACGTCCGACCGGAAGTCACGTCGTCCTTGGCAATTGGCACTGCCATTGCGTCCGTGACAATTGGCGATCCTGTCATTGCGGCCGTACGAAGTGAGTCAGACACGTTGCCTTGGCAATTGGTTCTGCCATTGCGTCCGTGACAATGGATTGAGATGACCGACGGTCCATGGTCCATGCAAGCAATTTTTTTTTTCAATCAGGGTGCGTAGCAGTTACTTGAAACATGCAGAAGAAGAAATCAGCCTATGCAGGTCCGTAACTAGTATTTCTTTGAAGGGGCTGGGGTCAAATACGAAAGTGTGGAACAAAGAGAAGATCATCCGAAATGCTATTAGATTGAGGTTATTTTACGACGTATTTCTTTCACTTCGCGACGGTGAGGATATGATGAAATTGATGAAGGAATACTCATAAAGAACGTCCATGTCCAGGCCGGGATTCGAACCCGGGGCTTCTGGCATTGTAGCGTACTGTGCTAACCACTCTGCCATGATGGTCTTGGAAATGCTATTGGATTATAAGATGTTGCCGGTAATACGTACTGCAGCTAGAGCTAAATTGTTTATTGTTTATTGATTTGCTTTATTTTACTTCGCTTTTGTGCCACATTTGGCTAATTTGCGAAGTTGGGGATGAGTGATGATATGATGAAGTTGATGAATAGACACTCGCAAACACCCATGTCCAGGCCCGGACCCCTGGCGTCGTAGCGCGATGTGCTAACCACTCCGCCACGGGGACTGGCACTGCAGCTAAATGTACAATTACAGAGTTACAATATTATGGTCCTAAGTAAATGCAAATATTCAACTCACCGATAGACCCCACTTCTATCTGACGATCAGCAACACGGTCGCTTACAGACAAAGACTTGTCACACGGCGCACAGCTTAGTGTTGCTCACTGTTTACATTCAATTCTCAGAAGTATTCGAATAGTACTGTGTTACGCAAATTAACAATGTTTTCATATTCCCTTTAATTTTCTTATGGATGAGTTTCGCCTTCGTCACAAACCGTTGCATTGTGGCTTCGAGCAGGCATGATTGCAGCCAGTTCTTGTAAGCATACGGAATAGGGTGTATCGAAAAAAACTTTTTTCGAAATGTTAAGGTGGCTAGTGCGGAAAAGTGGCCATTTGTGACCAAAAACACGTCTGATTTTTTTCAGATTTTTTGGAGGTCGTTTAGGTGGCGCGCATCGACCTTGAAGTTTTGATAGTGATTTGGTTATGCAACACGCACAACAATTTCACAAAAATGTCATTATTAGGCTATTTCATGTCTTATTTTCTGCATTATGGTCATTTATTGTTTTCTTTATGGCAAATATGTTACATTCGTGCCTTAGGGGTAATTTCCTATGCTGTTTACGTATGCTCTTGCTCAAAAATTTTCAATTTGAGGCTAAAAACTCCATTTTTTTCTATTGATGGTTTCCAATTGGTTTCGACTGTGTTTTATTCGAAAGTTTTCCGATATAAAAGACTAAATAAAATATTTTGACTTTCTAATTGCTAACAGTTCCTCAATTACTGTCCAGCGCTTCGCTTATTTTCATAGCTTATTATGCTTTGAAAATAACTTAGAGCTCGCCACGAGGAGTTGGCTGGACTGCGAGCTTCACCCATGTTGGCAAACATAATTTTACTAAGGGGCAGGCCAAGATTTTCTTCTAGTTTTCTCCTTGAACTTTATATTCACTTTTTGTTCGAAATGTCGGCATATGTTCTCTAGATTCGAATTTCGCTTTGATGTAGCCATCACGTGCGCTGGCGCCGAAAACGGAAGAAGCAGCCTCTGTGATAATTTTCACAAGTCGCTCCACTCCTTGTGTGTGGCAGGGGAAGTCTTGAATTTCCGTTATTTTTTGTTTTTAATGTAGTCATCTGCTTCTTCATTTGTAATATTATTGGTCAACGGAGGCTCGTGGAGGGAGCACGAAGCCCAATCAACCATGTCATAAGTAGTATAAAAGTATATACTATAAACTCAACAAATGATGAGCCCCCCTCAGGCAGATTTGCCTACACTTAAACCTAGCTCAAGATGAGCATATGAGCTTTTTGCTCAAGTGTGGTACTCTGTCTAATCCAAGATTTTTGTAAAAATGCCCTCGGGAATTTCCCGAAACTACAGTGTACAAATGATGAGCCCCCTCAGATTGATTTGCCCATACTTACAAAAGTTGCATCAGCCAGATTGTTGTCCATAAGCTTGTTAAAAATATGCCCTTTTTGTTATTGTTTTGGATACACTTGAAATTAAGCCAAAAAGCTTATATATTTCTGGTATATTGAACAAAAGGGTTTATATTTTGTATAAAAAATCTGATATTTGTTACATCCAGCTTGTTTGTTGTAATCCACTCATATTTAGAGTCAGGCTTATATCTGTCCCAGCTTGTTATACAAAAATCAATACATAACACAGTGCTAGGTCATTGCCTTTCTAGGACATGCATGTCTGTGCAGGCATTTGCGGAAGGTCAGTGTAGATCAATATTTATTCTCTTTTTCCACTTGTAGGCTATTAGCTTTACAACCTGTCATAGGTTTATTAAGTATAGAGTTTTGATTTGAACCCCAAGAAATTTTATATAAATACCAAAGCCAAAAAATATTAACACACATACACACACACACACACACACTAAATATACAAAACACACTGCTGAACCCAACTGATATTTTTTTATTAAGCATAGAATTTTGATTTGAACCCCAAGAAATTTTATATAATAAACATAACAAAATTCTAATATTTATTTTTGTTTAACAGGCACAACAAGTTCTGAGCACATAAGCAGTTTCTGAGGAATACAAGGCAGCAGCAGCAGCAAGCAATTAACTTATAGAAGGCAGTGTGTATCCTATCTAATTGCATGGATAATCTTGACACAGGATTTTTTGAGAGAAGATGTATTTCAAAATACATAAAATCTAAGTCACTTGTTGATGATTTAAAGCTTAGATTCTTTGGCCTGTCCGAGTATGACCTGTTTACAGTGCAAAATGAAACTGAAATGCAGTGGGTGCTTGCCAGTGACAGGCCATTCCAATGCCTATTTCTCAATTTTATCAGCGAGTTTGAAAAATTTATGTACAGCAGGTGCAGGAGAATTGTTGGATTGTTTGTTAATTTTTATACAGACAGGTGCCATTATAATCTAAGGTTGAAATTGTTTGACAATTATTGGTTCAACAAATGCTATGAGCATTGTTTAGAGTATAGGATGCCCATGATTGCATCTCAGAGTTTAAATTGGAGACATTATACATATTCAAATAAAATTATTAACAGATTATCTAAATATAAGAAGATTGAATTTGTTACAACTGATAATGGGAATTTGCACAGTGGTGAAGATTTCAATCCAGAGTTTGTATCACATTCCGACTATATATATTTGAATGAGCTTGTCATGTATTTTATAAGGCAAAAATTTAGAGATTGCACTTATGATTGTATTGTTGAGGCACTGGGGCAGAATAATTTGCATGGCATATGCAACTGTGGGAGAGTTTTGTCCAGACTCTCAGTGTGATTTCAGGCACAGGAATCTGGCAGTTGGGAATCAACTCGCAGCAGGCAGCCCTGATTATTTCAGCAGAGACAGCAATCAAGGTAAATAAATATTTGCTGCAAGTGTAATTTAATTCTCTTCTCATCAGTGTAACACATTTCCTGTCTTATGCAGTTCCAAATCCCTGCCCCATCAGTGCTGTAGAAATATCAGCCAGGCTCGGGTCTGTATGCAGGAAGAGGCAAGACATTTGTTTGAAATCTGTTTTGAAGCCTGTGCCTAATCACAGCACAGCTCTGTCAGAGATAGGGACAATGAGTAATATCTGTAATTAATAATTCAGTAATTATTTCTAACAAGTTTAATTTTCAATAGGCTCTTCTCATCAGTGTAACACATTTCCTGTCTTATGCAGTTCCAAATCCCTGCATAGCAGTGCTGTAGCCAGGCTCGGGTCTGTATGTAGGAAGAGGCATAGTTGAAATCTGCTTGGGTATAATTTTTTGAAGCCTGTACCTCATCACAGCATAGCTCTGTCAGAGGATAGGGACATTGAGTATAAAATCTGTAATCAATAAGTCAGTAATCAATTCTAACAAGTTTAATTTTTAATAGGTTCTTCTCATCAGTGTAACAAATTTCCTGTCTCATGCAGTTCCAAATCCCTGCCAGTAGTGTAATTGGACCTATAACCAGCGCGAGAAAGTATGAACCCCCCTCAGGCAGATTTGCCTACACTTAAAACAAGCTCAACATGCCCATATGAGCTTTTTGCTCAAGTGTAGCACCCCGTCTAATCCAAGATTTTTGTAAAAATACCCTCGGGAAGTTCCTGAGAAAGTATGACCCCCCTCAGATTGATTTGTCTATACTTACAAAAGGCACTTCTGTCAGATTGTTGTCCATAAACCTGTCAAAAATATGCCCCTCTTGATATTTTTTTTGCCCGCACCTAAAACTACGCCAAAAATGCTCATAAGAGCCACACCCACACCCACCCACACACACATATTTACTTCCGGTTTAAGTTCAATTGGGCACCAGCCTCAACTTGTATATCTAGTATTAAGATAATGTAATTCTTCTAGAATTGTTCTGTGACTCTCTCATTTCTTACATCATAAAGATAAGATTTTTCCCCTATAAGAATAACACTACATATGGTGTCATCAGGGAGTGTATCGTGGAATTCACAGATAATTTTAATGTTTGTCCTGTCATTAACCACAACTTGTTTCCTTTTTGAAGTGTTGATGATAAACATGGGTCTCTGTGCTTTGAATTCATCTGGTGTGTAATACATGTCAGTATTGCCAGTAGTGACCCTTTTGTATGCTGTAAATGCTTCATATAATTTAAGTTAATCATCCTTGGACATGTCTAAATTATAATTTTCTCTAGGAAATACCTCATTTCTGCCATTTTTAAGATAAATGTTCTTGATGTTGCAGTTATCAAATTTACTTGAATTTTTTTCCTGATTATTGTGTCTTCCAGTCTGAAACAATACCACCACAAAATCCGGCATGTCATATTGTATACTGGAGAATGAATTTGTAGCATCAAACTCATAATAAGTACCAGCGGCAGGCTTCTGTACACATTGATATGTATAAAATTGTAAAGGTACTTGTAGATTTATTATTATATCTGCTTTGTATTTAAGAGCATAACTGGCTTCATATTCAACAACCGGGATTCTTAGCTCCATAGTCTGAATAAGGCACTTGCCCTCATCAGGTAGGGTATTGGGCAGAGCTTCCCCTGTGGAGTTTATTGCACTGTACCTCATCAAAGCATTGTTATCATTGGCAGCTCTTCTAAATGTGATTCTTAAACCACCCTTCCACATAATATCTTTGTAATCTGAAAAGAATCCTGGCAACAGGCGCATAGGGAACAGCACTGTGTGGTTCTTAGATATAATTTTATCACCAGCCTCAAATCCACCTATTTTGTAGTAAGAAGCCTCGGTTTTGGATAATTTTAGTGTGGCCAAAGCTGTGGAGGTAATGCCGGGATAATCCACTCTGTTTATAACAACACCATCCTTTCTGATCTCAATTTCAGAGAACAGATGCGGCACAAAATTGTCTACCAATCTTATATTTGAATTTGCCGGATAATCTGTTCCATCGAGCTTTACAACATCAAATTTGATGTATAGATCTGCTCTGTGGGGGTGTATAAAGCCATCCCCTACATCAAGATCAACCTCAATTTCTGTGTTGGGTTGATTTAAATTTGCAAATGTCCTCCTGTTTGGGGGGAATGATTGTAGCTCATAACTCTCAATATTTTCCATTTTTTTTGTATGTATTTTTATTTAAATATTAATCTCCATGATTGCAGTTGTTGTGGCTCCAGCAAAATCAACTAATTCTTCTTTTTCATTAGTGACAATCAACTCAATGTTATCTATTCTATTATGGCACACAGGAAAATATAATGTTGGGGATGGAGTGTAGATGATTGGCTCCATAAATTCAGAATTAGGTTTGAATGTTGCAATGATGCCAGTTTGTTTGTGAGTGCCTATGCCATTTGATTTGGTGATCATACCCTCAGCCACATTACAGTGAATATTCAGAGTCTCTATGGCTAAGAATTTAGGTATATTAATAGCAGTGTGTTTGATGGCCGCTTCAAGTTTTGTGTTGTTCTCAAAGCCTAACAGCTCTCCTATAGTACCCAGATCCACTGTTTCTGTAGCAGATACAATCTCTACTCTGTGAGTGACAGAATTTTGAGTTAATACTATAGCTCTGGGTAATTGAGCATTTAGAGTGGACAGATTATATTGCCCTGGAGTGATGACAATTTTTTGATCCCCTACTGCAATTGTGTTGTTGTGGTGTGTAATATTAGGGATCAAGTACATGCCATAAAATGCTCTGAGAGCTATTGTTTTGGGATACACTATATCATCATGTAATTTGAGTTTCAATATTGAATTTTGGCTGGTGAGATGGAATACCCCCATGATGTTTTAAATACCACAAGGCTTTTTGAAAATTTTCAATTGATGGTTTATTTATTTGAGACATATATCTGAGAACAGATAAACACAAATGTCCACAATTAACATCTTTGAAGTTTTGAACACGGGCATTATTGTAATAAAGATTAGTTGATTTTAGATATTTTACTAAATTTTCAGGTGGAACACCTCCAAATGAATCAAACGCAAATGCCTCATCTTTTAAATATTTAAGATAACAAATCCAGTGAGTGCCCTGATTTTTGTAGTTATCCAAATTAACAATGCCACCCTCTTTGTTGAGTGGTTGTTCTGGTAAAGAATCAGACATGTACACACTTCTAAAATTTTTGATGCCCAGTGGCTTGATTAAAGCTTCAATATCTTGGTTTGTAAGCGGCTCTTGTTTTTTTAAACTTATTCATGGCTCTCTTAACACCTTTGCCTTGTTTCTCCATGGCCAGGTTGTGGCGCCTCTGCTCATCTAATTCTGCCTTATTCTTCTTGGCATCTATTACTGTTTTTGCTATGGCAGCTGATCCCCCAGCCAAGCTCCCCACAGCCCCAAGTGCTGCTAAGATGGCCGGGATAGTAAATATGAAACCCCCCACATGTGATTTTTTCTAGATTGTTGTAATTTTTTTAATTGGGGGGTACTAAGCAACAATTTCATACCATGGCCCTTGGCAATACAAGAGCTTTTTTTCTTGCGCTGCTTTTTGGTTAAAAGACTATCAATAGTTTTAAGAGATTTAAGACCTGCATAAGGTATTTGATACATAACACCCTTGGCCTTCATTGTAGGTTTATTATATACATATTCACAGCCCCCACCCCAGTTTTTGTTTGGTGTTCATAGCTATGGTGGTTCCCAATGCTGCTATTCTTTCACTCAAAGAAGCATCTTTGCTTACAAATCTACCAAATGCAGCCTCTTCTAATTTCTTGTCTGCAACATGTCTCTTGTCAAGATCAGAATGTGTGTTGTATGCTATGTCATGGTCTCTACAAGCAGCATCTAGGGGATTAACACCAGGATCACCTCTGTTTAATCTATGGTCCAATTTTGTACCGGGGCCACAATACTGATAGCCTGGAATGTGTAGTTCAAATGGCAGCTTGTTTATAATGTCATTAACAAGCCCCCGACCCTCAGAAATATTCCAAAATTTAGGTGGTAGAGTATTAATAATTTTTATAATATATCCAATCCCCTTAGTGTCATTCACCATAAAGTTAGACAATTTTGTGCTTATCATGTCCATAAATCCAACCTTTTCATTGTAAAAATTGTGGTTGCCAGCATTTTCCTCCCCAGCTATCACCAATAACCTATCTACAAGTTTCCTGACATCATCAACCCAGACAAATTCTTTAGGCAGGGTGTTGTATTGTTTGATTCCACTGCCTGTCTTAATTTGTGACCATATGGGCTTGATTAAATTGTCGTATTTTGCTCCACTGCTAAACTTGACTCTTTTTTGTGTGGGATCATTGTTCTGGTATAGAGCATCTGATTTTATTAATATTTCTTTGTAGTGCTCATAGTCTTGATCTGTATAGCTGCCAGGTCTCTTCCTAGTCATCAGTTCCCACTACCCAGGTGTGCCGGGATATTTAACAAAACCACCTCTTTGTCCATGATGAGATTCTGAATATACAATGATATCATCTCCCATAAATGTTACTCTGAAATTGCCAATTCTATGTATGATGCTACCATCACGCTCTGTGTCAGCATATAAGCCAAAGACCTCATCTTTGTTGTCTTTAGGTGTGCTTAAATATTTTTGAGCAAGAAGACCCAATTCAATAGGATCCTGAGTAGCTTCAATTCTTCGAGGAGCAACAGGACTAGGTGTATGAATACTGGAAAGTGGGGTGATTGGATAATCTAATATGTTCCTAGCAGCTACAGGTACAAGCTCTGTGATCAAATTTTGATTTTGCTCTGTAACAGTTTTGATATTTTTACCTAATTCACTAATAGCATCAATAATAGGCTGTTCTGTTTGTTTGTGTTGTTCATAAATTCCTCGGTTCTGTGATTTCCATCCCTTAAATCTTTTTACAAGATAATCTCTTAATTTAAGATCATCAATAATTGGCCTTTTCATGGTTATTTATATATGTTTCAATGTCTAGAAAATTGTTAATTTTATTTCTATATTTACCAGTATTAGGTGTTCTTGTCATATCAATTGTGAGAAACCCATAACTGTCCTGGTTCGAGCACCTACTGCAAAACTTGGAAAAATCATTGTAGCTCAAGTCCCCACCTACATATTCATCATGTATGTGTTTGAGGTTGGTATGATCTTGATGAAACACACATATAAAATTGCTGTTGTCTCGGATCAGCTGCTTCGGTATTTTAGAAAAAGTCTGTGCCAGGTAGAAGCAATCAATGTTTTTGTGTCGCCCCTGTGTAAAAAAAATTCTAACCTTGTTTTGATTATCCAGTATAATGTCATCAAACACAACAACAGAATTATCGAGACATTCATGGAGTGGCTTAACATCTGATTCAAAAGTGGCAATATCCAATCCATCATATAGCTTCATCAGCTGCTGATATTTTAATTGTTCCAAGCTCTTAGAGAAGACATACAAGTGCCTATTTTTCCAGTCTAACCAGTTGGGTGCCAATAAAAAATTATCAATTATTAGTGTAGTTTTACCACAAGCCGATGGCCCAACAATAAGACATCTAATATTATCAGGCAGCAACTTGCCATTTCTCTTAATCTGCTGTTCAGGTTCTGGCAGCCTTTTTATAACATCCCAGGTGCTCATATTATCACTTTGTCTGCATCGATCCAGCTGCGTTCTGGAAGTCCTAGCCATTTGACAAATAACTTGTTGCCTTTTCTGCGGATGATTTTTTCTATGAGATATGTGTCAGGCTGTTTAGTTTTGTTGAGTTCTTCTTCATAGAACCGGCCTTTGAGAATTTCTCCTCGGTGATCTTTTATTATATATGTGTTAAGTGTCCCAGGTTTAACTTGAACCACTGTAAATAATTCAGTGCTCCAGTTTCTTGTAAAGCCTCTTTTGAATAAGTGCTTATATTTGCTGATTCTTACTTGATCACCCACCTTGTATTTGGCCTTTCTTGTTGTTGGCTGGTATCTAGGATAATAAACAGTCCTGATCAATTTTTGCTCATCAGATGAAGTTACTTCAGAGGGTTTCATGTTGATTGTGGAATGAACCGAGTTGTTATATTTATGTAGAAGTTCTGGAAGAACATTAAGCCATTTATTATTACCTTGAAGTGTAAATTGTTTATACATAAGATTTTTTAGGGTTTTGTTGAATCTCTCTACAATTGAGGCTTTGAGATCACTGTAACTCGAATAATGTTGTATTGACTGGCTTTTAATAAATTGTTGGAACACAGAATTATAAAATTCTTTGCCATTATCTGTTTGCAAATAGCGCGGTGATCTTCCACTCTGATTGATAATTGTCCTGAAGGCTTCTGTAACACATTTTCCAGTCTTGGATTTGAGTGGCACAGCCCAGGCAATTTTTGAAAATGTGTCTATTACAGTAAGTAGATACTTGTAGCCCTTGTTGATTTTGTCTAAATTTTTCAGCTGTCCACTTGCCATCTCAATCAAGTCGCTCTGCCATAAATCATCTATGCCTTTTGTGACTACTGGCAGTCTCTTATAATTATGTCTGGCTTGTCTGTGTAATTCATCAACAATAATTTGTCTAGACATAATATGAAAACAAGAATATTGCAACTATGGGGTGTTCAGCAGCTGATACTACAGGATTTTCTAAATATAATTTGTCTCCTATTTGTATATGAAATTCCAGAGAGCCATCATCTTCAGCAAAAGATGTTTCTAATGTATCGGGATCTGTAAAATCCTCTAACTCTACACTGTTGATTTTTGGTTTGTTGTCAGCATTTGTTATTGATAAGGTGGGGTAGTGGTGTGCCTGTGGTTGAAGCCAATATTTCATCTTGATTGGTCTCAGTGTGCCCCCAACAAAAAACTGGTAATAAAATTGTGCAGGGGACAGCATATATATTTTGCCACCTGGTGTAAATGGTGAATCATATTCTTTGTTGGGGATACTGTACAATTCAAGAATTACTGTATGTTTTGGATTCTCAATTATGCCGGTTATTTCTTTTTCTGCTGTAAGCAATCTGCTTGTTACAGATTCAAGGTGCTCATTGATGGTCCTAACAACATCATCATGGCCTGGCTTGATTTTTATGTCCACAATAAGTTTCTTGTATTGTTGCACAATCTCTTGAAGCTGGGTGGCAAAAACAGACAGGGCATTTGCTTGATTGGATTCCATGGTCCCTAGCTCTTGCTTGATATTAGCTACAATTTGTTGCAAATTTTCAATAACTGCCAATTTTGAATTTTGAGCAGTAAGATCATGGACCTGTCTTCTGATATCCTCAAACAGGGCATGCAGTTCATTAATATGTTGATTAGTTGGTAGAGTGGCCACTGTCTGAGTAAGTTGTTTGATTTCTGTCTGGATATTCTTGATATCTTCTGATTTCAATATGCGATTCACTGCTCTCTTAATATTTTTAAGTTCCTGTGATGTAGGCAGATTTGTTACAGTATTTTGCAAAGATTCAAGTGCCAATTTCACATTATTTAATTCAGAAGCATCAGCCACACCACGCATAGCATTTTGGAGCAGGGCTATATCTGCCTGAATGGGTGTTGATTGTTGTAAAATTTCAAGTTTTGTTTGGATATCATCGATCAAGTGATGAAAATGAGATAGTTCAGATTCAGTGTTGAGGTTTTCAAGCTTTGTGATTTGTTGCTGGACACTGACAAGTGTGTCTACAATACCAGGCAGGCGGGATTCTTGTACATTTGTCAAATCACTTTGCACTGTTGCTATTGTACCCTCAAGATGGGTTATGGTACTTTGAATTTTTCCAAAATCTTCATATGTTTCAAGTTGCAGCTTAATGTTGGCAACACTCCGAGTTATTGCACTCAAAGCATCAGAAGATGGCAAGTTGTTCATAAAATTTTGAAGTGTCTCAATTTTTTCTTTAATCTAGGCTATGGCATTGTTCAGAGGGTCCAGATTAGGTATTTGGAGTGATTGAATCTGTTCTTTTAGAGTGGAAATCACTAGATCAAAATCTTCTTGTGATTTTATGCTTTTGACAATTGTTTGGAGCTGTGTCTGGACATTATTTATCTGCTCTTCCAATTGCTGTTTCAATTGCTCAGAGTTGGTGGCCTGGGTCTTAAATTTGGCTTGAAGAGCTGCTACAGCTTCTTCTAAACTTTGAAAATTATCCAATGTTGCCAGATCAGTATATTTCTGAAGCAGCACTTTGAGTTCAGAATCAATTTTAAGAAGAGGGTCCATGCATTGTAATTGTAAATTTGTAATTTCTAGTTGAAGACTGGCATTGAGTGTGGTTTGTAAAGCTTGTAAATCACTTCTTAATTTCTTGACTCTGACATCAAGCATCAGAATCTCATCACTGTGATCTTCATGCCTTGTATGGCCAAATATATCATTAGGCATTTTGTTTTAGTGGTTATTTATTATTGAATATCTGATTCTTAATTCTATAAAAAAAGGTATAAGCTTGTCATATGATCCAGGGACCTCAATATATAAGCAGTCACCAGCAGAAACAGTATATACAGTGCCAGAAATCATGTTTGAGTGCTTAATTCTATAAATATTTCTCCCCACTGAAATCTTGACATTACCCTCAGGGGTTGTAATAAATTGCAATTGACCACCTACAGGTAATTGGTAATGATTTAAATTATTGTTAAATATGTACAATGTGTTACCTGTTTCATCATCAACATCTGTAAATATGCTGTTCAGATGAATAATTAACAAAGCACTTAGTTTAGATATCATATCAGAAGAGGGTTGTCGTGTTGGCAGGTCCATAATAGCCTGTTTTTTTGAACACAAATAAGTTTATAGGCATGTTTATTTATTTCAAATCATGCTCTGTAATTGGGCATTGATTGCCACTTTTCAAATCACAATGACCCCATGGTAGAGTATGTATGCCACATGACAAAATGCATCTCTTATCATCATGTGGGTCCAGATCCACTTTTCTTACAACATTGCTAGTCAACAAGTGATCCACACTCTGAATTCTGGATTCTGATGTTCTGATTGTGCTACATGATTTGAGGCAATTTTTGTAATCTTCAAATTCAAGCTCTTTGTCAACAATTACTCTGCCAATGCCCTTGGCCTTTTTGGCAACAGCGCCACTACATGTTTCAAAACTGTACATCTTGACCCTTAACCCAGCAAATGCCACAATAACATCACCAAGTGTCTCATCTTTTAACTTGCCAGGCACCTTTTTGTTGTGGGGTTTAATTTTTGAATGTTCAGTGGTATCAAAATATTTAAACAATTCAGGCTGTGCTATATCTTGATAAACATCTTCTGTTTGAATATCAAGAACAAAACTATCTGTGTCCATGTACATCAGTTTTACACGATCCTTATAAAAAGGCTTCAACACATTATAAAACAATTTAAACATGTGTAATTTGGCCAATTCCAATATCACAGCCCCTACATAAATAGGCTTATCAAACTTAATCTTTGTTTTTTTCATGTTGAAAAGTGCCATATTTTCATCATAAATTCTTCTGTAATTGAAATTAGGCTTTGCAATCAATTTTTTGCTCCGGCTGGGGTCAGTAATTATTTTAAAATCAATATGTTTTCTGATATTTTCAATTGTTTTGCCATATATTGAATTGACCATCAATTTAAACAAAGATTTATCAAATTGGCTCATTGGAGATGTTCGAAGCTCTGTGTTTGTATCAATATATGGTTTCAACCATCTTGAGTGCCTGAACCTCAAAACTTTTCCAACTTTGGTCACTTGAACACCATGATTCATCAGGAACTGGAGGTTTTTGTAATATATGACATAATCCTGTTTCGGCTCTAGAGTCATCGTCAATTTCTTCTGTTTAGAGCCAGGTGAACACTTAACCTCAGGAATTGGGGGCAGATCAGAAAATGTGTTGTGTAAATAATAAGGAATTGTCAGATCAACCTCTAAGAACAGGCCATATTTACTGTCACCGAAATCCTTAAGATCTTCAATATTGAAATCTTCAACCCACTCAAGCCCTGCATATGGCAATTTATCCATCATAGCATAACCATAGAGGCTATTGGCATCTACATACAGTATATAATTTGATGGCAGTGCTGGATCATAATCAGGAATATATTTGTTATTTGCTCTGGCATATCTCTGAGAACATTGCACCATGCCTCCTTTTATACATTGTTCCATAAATAGATACATGTCCTGATCCTGGATCAGATGCAATTGCATTTTAGTGTTTAAAAACATTGCAGACCATGCTAGGCCCGGAGCACTGTAAAAATACATTGGATCCAGCTTATAATTTTGCATGGAAGATTTTCTGAATGCCTGCAGTATATCAGCTAAGAGGGTCACATCAAGTTTTAAATAAGCCTTGTGATAATCACCAAATGTCTGGCATTTTAAATTGTTCCACATCAACTGGGCATGGTGATAATCTTCATCAGTGATTCCAGATCCTCTGATTTTGCTGTAAAACTCTTGTTGTGGTGGCAGAGAACACTCATCAAATTTAGAAAAATCTGTAACATAATCATATGGATATACACCCTTTCGCCTAATTAATTTCAGGTCCTGATTTGGAAACAAAGCACATGTAATTTTGAATTGATCATCAGATAATTGAGTGGCCAGTGTAGCCAGGCTAGCCGATAAAATTCTGTATGAATCAAGAAATCTTAAGTGAATAGGAACACCATTAACTTTAATTATTTTGCTAATGGCAATATATTTCTCATTATTGCAGCTAAAATATTTAAATTCTGCTTGTCAAACCCCTCGTACCTGATCAAATGATGAAAATCATAATTGGATGCACCATGGCAAAATATAGGGACAAATTTTGGTCTCTGGATCTTAATATTACAGCTATTACACAGGGCCATTAAGAATTTACCATCTGTATGAGAATGGTGTTTCACCTTGATATTTGCATCTGAAAATTCAGAATCACATACCGGGCATTTTTCTGCATTGTTGAAATCTTCAATCTGATCCTCTGTTAAAGGCAACATGGGCTTTGATTTTAATAAGATATTAGATGCTATGTCATGGCACTCATTTTCTATTCTATGTGCAAATTCTTTGATGCCATCTGCTCCCATGTATAAATCTTCTTTACTAACAACCCCATCCTGTACAACCACATAATAAAAACTAGAAGGTTCATGTAGCTTATATGCTGTAATTGAAGATTCCTCAGGATCTGGATTGCAGAATGCAAGGGGTTTGAGGTTTGATTCAAAATCACAGACTATATATGCTGGGTGTTCCAACAAGGCTTCAAACTTTTTGAATTTTGCATTTTCACTTGGCATTGGCATCACCATATGAACAGGTTTATGGTTGCCACAGTATTTCAGATGCTCAATTAACTTGTTTTTAGCAATTTCTGCATTTTTTTCACGAACCCCATTCACCATTTTTCTACCATCAAATACAGACAAACATCTTCTGCACAACTTGAATATTGTATTGGATTTGTCTAGTTGTGTTCTGATTAAAGCTTCAAGATTTTGTATCAGAGTGTAATGATATGTGCCATCCCCTTTAATTAAGAGCAGATCAATCGGAACAGCAGAATCATCATCAAATGTATTGATTCTGAGAGGTGCTATCTAGCAATTGCCACGGTCAGTAGAACAAGTAAATACATTAATAGATAATTGTTTACCATTGATATTCCTGGCCTTTTTTTTCAAATTTATCAATATTCTGAACAGGCATTGGATATTCTAAACCCTCCATTGCCTCATCAAAATCATTTTCATGTTGTTTATAATAACTTATTCGCTCAGGATCCCTTGAAACTGGATACAAAGCAGCTAAAATACACCACAAAAAGCATTTCTGGTCATTATTTTTTATATTAACCACGGCTGTTTTGTTTTTGATATTGGCAGGTAATGGCACATAAGTGGAACCTTGTAATGGGTTGAATTCAGAAATATTAACATAGAGCTTGTGTGGAGATCCGCATAGGCTCCATCCCGATTCTTTTGCTGCAAATTCAGAGTGTTTAATATTCAATTGATCTATTAAACTGCTTATTATTTTGTCTGAATTTGCATTTGAATATACCGGCACAGTTTCTGTTATGTGGGGCTGTGAAAATTTTGTGCCATTTGGCTTCTTATATTGTGTAAACAATTTGAGGGACAGCTTATAAGAGCCATTTTGTGCATTTAGAATTGCCTGCACATCTGGATTTATACTGTTCAAAAAATTCTTAATGTCACATCTTGGCTCTGATACAAAACGGTGATCCCTTAATTGGCCGTTAAAACTGCTATGGATGGGTGCATAGCGTGGCTGCTTTGCTGCTCTAGCATTAACAGGTGCTTCATGCTTCCTTTTCAGACCAGATGTAGATGGTTGTGGGGGCAATGTTGATGACTGTGTAGAACAAGTACCTTTATGTTTATATGTGAAATATTCCATGCTATATTATCTATGGCATTTAGGGCAAATTTTTGTGGGAGTTCTGCATTTGTCTGGATTACAATTCCTTTGATGCTTAGCCCAATTGGGGCTAGATATATTATTTTTGCATTGATTACAATATTTTTGATTTGGCATTTTTGTTGTTGTTTATTATATACAATTTCTTGGGATTCAAATCAAAATTCTATGCTTAATAAAAAGTATCAGTTGGGTTCAGCAGTGTGATTTGTATACCTAGTGTGTGTTTATGTGTGTGTATGTGTGTTAATATTTTTGGCTTTGGTATTTATATAAAATTTCTTGGGGTTCAAATCAAAACTTTATACTTAATAAACCTATGACAGGTTGTTAAAAATTCTGTATATTAAATCAAATAGATTTGTAATTCAATTTATACAAATCTGCAATATTTTTGTGTTTAAAAAATATGAGCAGCACTGCAACAACACACCCTCACTCTTCAACAACTCTCACAATACTGGCTGATATGCAATACAAAATCTCTTTATATAGCCTAAACACAGACCGCATTGAAAGCATCTGAAACAATAAGCCAATCAGAATATAACACATCATCACATTATGTCATAACCAACCAATCAGAAAACAACACATATCTAATAATTTATTGCTTAATATTAGGTAATAATTTGTTGCAAAACATGATGCAATATAAATAAACCAGAAATAGGCCACAAGTGGGCCGGAAGTAGGCAAACCGGAAGTGAACCGGAAGTGGACCGGAAGTGGACCGGAAGTAGACCGCAAGTGGACCGGAAGTGGACCGGAAGTGTACCGGAAGTAAATATGTGTGGGTGTGGGTGGGTGTGGGTGTATGTGGGTGGGTGTGAGTGTGGGTGGGTGTGGGTTTTATGAGCATCTTGGCTTAGTTTTAGGTGTGGGCAAAAAAAATATCAAGAGGGGCATATTTTTAACACGTTTATGGACAACAATCTCACAGAAGTGCCTTTTGTAAGTGTGGACAAATCAATCTGAGGGGTGTTCATCATTTCTCGAGTTTATAATAGCACAAATCACACTACTCCTGCCCCATCAGTGATGTAGAAATATGAGCCAGGCTCGGGTCTGTATGTAGGAAGAGGCAAGATATTTGTTTGAAATCTGCTTGGGTATAATTTTCTGAAGCCTGTACCTAATCACAGCACAGCTCTGTCAGAGTGTAACAAATTTCCTGTCTTGTTTCACATGCAGTTCCAAATCCCTGCCCAGCAGTGCTGCAGCTAGGCTCGGGTCTGTATGCAGGAACAGGCATGATATTTGTGAAATCTGCTTGCGTATAATTTTCTGAAGCCTGTACCCATCACAGCACAGCTCTGTCAGAGATAGGGACATTGAGTAATATCTGTAATCAATAATTAATAATTATTCTTGTCAGTAATCAATTCTAACAAGTTTAATTTTTAATAGGCTCTTCTCCTGTCTTGTTTCACATGCAGTTCCAAATCCCTGCCCATCAGTGCTGTAGAAATATCTTCCAGGCTCGGGTCTGTGTGTAGGAACAGGCAAGATATCTGCTTGGGCATAATTTTTTGAAGCCTGTACCCATCACAGCATAGCTCTGTCAGAGATAGGGACATTGAGTATGTATTATTACTGCACCTGCCCCATCTAACATGTTGCCGTGTTTCTTCAATACATTAGTCATAATCAATAAAATATTCAGAACAAACCTCTATAAGATATGACAACCTGCAACAATCTGGATGTATGAGATGTTTTATTTTCTGTATTTTTCAGGCTCTCTTGTTACAATCTTGTTTCTCTCTCCAACATTGCCATCACTATAATTCCACATGTTCTATGCTAACAACTTTAAACCTGAAAACATATCTGTAATCAATAATTAATAATTATTCTTGTCAGTAATCAATTCTAATATTTAATTTTTAATAGGTTCTTCTCATCAGTGTCCTGTCTTGTTTCACATGCAGTTCTAAATCCCTGCCCATCAGTGCTGCAGCCAGGCTCTGGGTCTGTGTGCAGGAAGTTTGTAGTTGAAATCTGCTTGGGTATAATTTTTTGAAGCCTGTACCTCATCACAGCATAGCTCTGTCAGAGATAGGGACATTGAGTATAAAATTATTACTGCACTATATTTTAAAACCTGCCCCATCTAACATTGCTGTGTTTCTTCATAATCAATAATATATTCAGAACAAACCTCTATAAGATATGACAACCTGCAACAATCTGGATGTATGAGATGTTTTATTTTCTGTATTTTTCAGGCTCTCTTGTTACAATCTTGTTTCTCTCTTCAACATTGCCATCACTATAATAATATCTGCCACATGTTCTATGTTAACAACTTCATAATCGATGCAAAAAAAAAAATAAATCTGAAAACATATCTGTAATCTAATCAATTCTAACATTTAATTTTCGATAGGCTCTTCCCCTGTCTTGTTTTACATACAGTTCCATCCCTGCTCATCAGTGCTGTAGAAATATCAGCCAGGCTCGGGGGTCTGTGTGTAGGAACAGGCAAGATATTTGTTTGAAATCAGCTTGGGTATAATTTTCTGAAGCCTGTACCTAATAACAGAATCACAGCATAGCTCTGTCAGAGATAAGAACATTGAGTAATATCTGTAATCAACAATTAATAATTATTCTTGTCAGTAATCAATTCTAACAAGTTTAATTTTTAATAGGCTCTTCCTGTCTTGTTTTACATACAGTTCCAAATGCCCATCAGTGCTGTAGAAATATCAGCCAGGCTCGGGTCTGTGTGCAGGAAGAGGCAAGATATTTGTTTGAAATCTGCTTGGGTATAATTTTTTGAAGCCTGTACCTCATCACAGCATTGCTCTGTCAGAGGATAGGGACATGGTATTATTACTGCAAAACCTGCCCCATCTAACATGTTGCTGTGCTTGTTCATAAATCAATAAAATATTCAGAACAAACCTCTATAAGATATGACAACCTGCAACAATCTGGATGTATGAGATGTTTTATTGAATTTTATGTTTCTGTATTTTTCAGGCTCTCTTGTTACAATTTTGTTTCTCTCTGAAACATTGCCATCACTATTCAAACCTGAAAACATATCTGTAATCAATAATAATTATTCTTGTCAGTAATCAATTCTAATAATCAAATTTCCTGTCTTGTTTCACATGCACATGTTCCAAATCCCTGCTGATCAGTGCTGCAGCCAGGCTCGGGTCTGTATGTAGGAAGAGGCAAGATATTTGTTTGAAATCTGCTTGGGTTTAATTTTTTGAAGCCTGTACCTCATCACAGCATTGCTCTGTCAGAGATAGGGACATTGAGTAATCAACAATTAATAATTATTCCTGTCAGTAATCAATTCTAACAAGTTTAATTCTTCTCATCAGTGTAACAAATTTCCTGTCTTATGCAGTTCCAAATCCCTGCCCATCAGTGCTCAGCCAGGCTCGGGTCTGTATGTAGGAAGAGGCAAGATATCTGCTTGGGTATAATTTTCTGAAGCCTGTACCTCATCACAGCACAGCTCTGTCAGAGATAGGGACATCTGTCTTGTTTTATATGCAGTTCCAAATCCCTGCCCATCCGTGCTGTAGAAATATCAGAGCTATGCTGTGATGCTGTTATTAGGTACAGGCTTCAAAAATTATACCCAAGCAGATATCTTGCCTGTTCCTGCATACAGACCAGAGCCTGGCTGATCAGAAATAGGGACATTGTACTATTACTGCAAAACCTGTCCCATCTAACATGTTGCTGTGTTTCAATCTGGATGTATGAGATGTTTTATTGTTCTGTATTTTTCAGGCTCTCTTGTTACAATCTTGTTTCTCTCTGCAACATTGCCCTGCCACATGTTCTATGATTATATGCTCTAACAACTTCATATGAAAACATATCTATAATCAAGTAATCAATTCTAACAAGTTTAATTCTTAATAGGCTCTTCTCATCAGTGTAACAAATTTCCTGTCTTGTTTTACATGTAGTTCCTGCCCATCAGTGCTCAGCCAGGCTCGGGTCTGTATGCAGAAAAAAGCAAAATATTTGTTTGAAATCTGCTTGGGTATAATTTTTCTGAAGCATCACAGCATAGCTCTGTCAGAAATAGAGACATTGGCTATTCCCTCCTTATCCTGTATTGTTTGTTTTATAGCAGCAACAGTGTCCTCTGGATTTACCTCCAGGGTGATACTGCTTACAGCCTGTCTATTCATTGCTTGTACAAGTTTAAACATGACTACTGTACTTATATGTTTTCAAGAAACATAGGATTTTGTATCTCCGAAACGTTTCAACGTTGTTTTCGCAGCGAAACATACGTTGAAACGTTTATATAGGAACAATGGTGGAAAATATCAGAATCAGATTATCTGGATTCTCTGAGTATGACCTGTTTGCAGTTTGCAATAAAACAGAGATGCAATAGGTGCTTGACAGTGCCTTGCTCTTTCACTACCTGTGCCTCAAACATATAAGCAAGTTTGAAAAAATTGTTTACAACAAGTGTGGCAGAATTGCTGGATTTTTTGTGAATTTTTACACAGATAATTATGGTTATTATTTCATGCTTAAAATATTCAATAATCATTGGTTGAGTAATTGCTATAATTTGTTTGCAGAGCATTGGATGAATATTGTTTCATACCCAAGCTTGAATTGGATGCATTACAAATTCAGGATATCTACAAATCATAATATTGAATTTGTTACAACAGACAGTGGCCACTTGTACAGTGGGGATGATTTTGATCCTGATTGTGTGTGGTACTCTAAGCATATATACTTGAATAAGATTATTATGTATTTCATAAGAGAAAAATTCAAACACTGTGACTCTGATTGCATTGCAAAGATTCTAGGTGGGAGCAATCTCAGCGGAACATGCAATTGTGGGAAACAATTATCTAGATTAAAAATTTAATTTCAGATAGAGCAGAAACAGCAGAGAGAGAGCAGAAACAGCAGGGAAAGCAGAGCAGTGGGAGAGAGGATTGAATCAAAGGTATGGAATTTTTTGACAGAAGATCTATTTACAAATATATGAAATCAGAATTGCTTGTTGGGGATTTCAGGCATAGGTTCTCTGGACTCTCTGAGCATGACCTGTTCTCTGTGCAGAATAAAACTGAGATGTAGTGGGTGCTTTCAAGTGATTTTGCTTTTCACTACCTGTCCCTGAAATCCCTGACAAGATTTGAAATATCCATGTTCAATACATGCAAAAGAATTGTTGGATTTTGTGTGCATTATTCTGTAGAGTGTTATTATTGGCATTGTGGATTTGCAGGTACAGGCTTCAGAAAATTATACCCAAGCAGATATCTTGCCTCTTCCTACATACAGACCCGAGCCTGGCTGAGCACTGATGGGCAGGGATTTGGAACTGCATAAGACAGGAAATTTGTTACACTGATGAGAAGAATTAAACTTGTTAGAATTGATTACTGACAAGAATAATTATTAATTGTTGATTACTCAATGTCCCTATCTCTGACAGAGCAATGCTGTGATGAGGTACAGGCTTCAAAAAATTAAACCCAAGCAGATTTCAAACAAATATCTTGCCTCTTCCTACATACAGACCCGAGCCTGGCTGCAGCACTGATCAGCAGGGATTTGGAACATGTGCATGTGAAACAAGACAGGAAATTTGTTTTATTAGAATTGATTACTGACAAGAATAATTATTATTGATTACAGATATGTTTTCAGGTTTGAATAGTGATGGCAATGTTTCAGAGAGAAACAAAATTGTAACAAGAGAGCCTGAAAAATACAGAAACATAAAATTCAATAAAACATCTCATACATCCAGATTGTTGCAGGTTGTCATATCTTATAGAGGTTTGTTCTGAATATTTTATTGATTTATGAACAAGCACAGCAACATGTTAGATGGGGCAGGTTTTGCAGTAATAATACCATGTCCCTATCCTCTGACAGAGCAATGCTGTGATGAGGTACAGGTTTCAAAAAATTATACCCAAGCTGATTTCAAACAAATATCTTGCCTCTTCCTGCACACAGACCCGAGCCTGGCTGATATTTCTACAGCACTGATGGGCATTTGGAACTGTATGTAAAACAAGACAGGGGAAGAGCCTATTGAAAATTAAATGTTAGAATTGATTAGATTACAGATATGTTTTCAGGTTTATTTTTTTTTTTTGCATCGATTATGAAGTTGTTAACATAGAACATGTGGCAGATATTATTATAGTGATGGCAATGTTGAAGAGAGAAACAAGATTGTAACAAGAGAGCCTGAAAAATACAGAAAATAAAACATCTCATACATCCAGATTGTTGCAGGTTGTCATATCTTATAGAGGTTTGTTCTGAATATTTTATTGATTATGACTAATGTATTGAAGAAACACGGCAACATGTTAGATGGGGCAGGTGCAGTAATAATACATACTCAATGTCCCTATCTCTGACAGAGCTATGCTGTGATGGGTACAGGCTTCAAAAAATTATGCCCAAGCAGATATCTTGCCTGTTCCTACACACAGACCCGAGCCTGGAAGATATTTCTACAGCACTGATGGGCAGGGATTTGGAACTGCATGTGAAACAAGACAGGAGAAGAGCCTATTAAAAATTAAACTTGTTAGAATTGATTACTGACAAGAATAATTATTAATTATTGATTACAGATATTACTCAATGTCCCTATCTCTGACAGAGCTGTGCTGTGATGGGTACAGGCTTCAGAAAATTATACCCAAGCAGATTTCACAAATATCATGCCTGTTCCTGCATTCAGACCCGAGCCTAGCTGCAGCACTGCTGGGCAGGGATTTGGAACTGCATGTGAAACAAGACAGGAAATTTGTTACACTCTGACAGAGCTGTGCTGTGATTAGGTACAGGCTTCAGAAAATTATACCCAAGCAGATTTCAAACAAATATCTTGCCTCTTCCTACATACAGACCCGAGCCTGGCTCATATTTCTACAGCACTGATGGGGCAGGGATTTGGAACTGCATGAGACAGGAAATTTGTTACACTGATGAGAAGAACCTATTAAAAATTAGATTACTGATTGATTTGAATTGATTACTGACTTATTGATTACAGATTTTATACTCAATGTCCCTATCCTCTGACAGAGCTATGCTGTGATGAGGTACAGGCTTCAAAAAATTATACCCAAGCAGATTTCAACTATGCCTCTTCCTACATACAGACCCGAGCCTGGCTACAGCACTGCTATGCAGGGATTTGGAACTGCATAAGACAGGAAATGTGTTACACTGATGAGAAGAGCCTATTGAAAATTAAACTTGTTAGAAATAATTACTGAATTATTAATTACAGATATTACTCATTGTCCCTATCTCTGACAGAGCTGTGCTGTGATTAGGTACAGGCTTCAAAACAGATTTCAAACAAATGTCTTGCCTCTTCCTGCATACAGACCCGAGCCTGGCTGATATTTCTACAGCACTGATGGGGCAGGGATTTGGAACTGCATAAGACAGGAAATGTGTTACACTGATGAGAAGAGAATTAAATTACACTTGCAGCAAATATTTATTTACCTTGATTGCTGTCTCTGCTGAAATAATCAGGGCTGCCTGCTGCGAGTTGATTCCCAACTGCCAGATTCCTGTGCCTGAAATCACACTGAGAGTCTGGACAAAACTCTCCCACAGTTGCATATGCCATGCAAATTATTCTGCCCCAGTGCCTCAACAATACAATCATAAGTGCAATCTCTAAATTTTTGCCTTATAAAATACATGACAAGCTCATTCAAATATATATAGTCGGAATGTGATACAAACTCTGGATTGAAATCTTCACCACTGTGCAAATTCCCATTATCAGTTGTAACAAATTCAATCTTCTTATATTTAGATAATCTGTTAATAATTTTATTTGAATATGTATAATGTCTCCAATTTAAACTCTGAGATGCAATCATGGGCATCCTATACTCTAAACAATGCTCATAGCAATTGTTGAACCAATAATTGTCAAACAATTTCAATCTTAAATTATAATGGCACCTGTCTGTATAAAAATTAACAAACAATCCAACAATTCTCCTGCACCTGCTGTACATAAATTTTTCAAACTCGCTGATAAAATTGAGAAATAGGCATTGGAATGGCCTGTCACTGGCAAGCACCCACTGCATTTCAGTTTCATTTTGCACTGTAAACAGGTCATACTCGGACAGGCCAAAGAATCTAAGCTTTAAATCATCAACAAGTGACTTAGATTTTATGTATTTTGAAATACATCTTCTCTCAAAAAATCCTGTGTCAAGATTATCCATGCAATTAGATAGGATACACACTGCCTTCTATAAGTTAATTGCTTGCTGCTGCTGCTGCCTTGTATTCCTCAGAAACTGCTTATGTGCTCAGAACTTGTTGTGCCTGTTAAACAAAAATAAATATTAGAATTTTGTTATGTTTATTATATAAAATTTCTTGGGGTTCAAATCAAAATTCTATGCTTAATAAAAAAAATATCAGTTGGGTTCAGCAGTGTGTTTTGTATATTTAGTGTGTGTGTGTGTGTGTGTATGTGTGTTAATATTTTTTGGCTTTGGTATTTATATAAAATTTCTTGGGGTTCAAATCAAAACTCTATACTTAATAAACCTATGACAGGTTGTAAAGCTAATAGCCTACAAGTGGAAAAAGAGAATAAATATTGATCTACACTGACTTTCCGCAAATGCCTGCACAGACATGCATGTCCTAGAAAGGCAATGACCTAGCACTGTGTTATGTATTGATTTTTGTATAACAGGCTGGGACAGATATAAGCCTGACTCTAAATATGAGTGGATTACAACAAACAAGCTGGATGTAACAAATATCAGATTTTTTATACAAAATATAAACCCTTTTGTTCAATATACCAGAAATATATAAGCTTTTTGGCTTAATTTCAAGTGTATACAAAACAATAACAAAGGGGCATATTTTTAACAAGCTTATGGATAGGGAACGGAACTTTATGTGCTAAAAAACTCAGAAATATTTATTTTTTATGTGTCATAAATGTTGAAAATATGTGATAAAAACAGGAAAATATGTGACAAAAATAAAAACATTTGGTAACAAAAACAAACTATAACATGCATTTTAAACACCTGAAATTAGTTTCTAAATGATTACCTCTTAGCGAGCTATTTTTTGGAAGAGTTGCAGTGGATCACCATAGTTCTTTCCAAATTCTCCATTGTAAATCTGTGACGATTATCTCTAAAAAGCATCTTATATTGTGAGAAAGATGGCTCCACGTCACAAGAAACAATTCTTGCATATTTGAAGCACGAAATGTCACTAACGCTGAAGTTTTCCAAAGCTTCCTCTTCCTCTACTTCACCTCCTTCCAAAACACATGCAATTTGGCACAATGTTTGAAAACCTTGGTTTTTCCCCAAAAATTCTGTACATTTAGACATTTAGATCCAGTGAGTTCTTTCAGTTTCGTTTCTACTATACGGACTTCACCAATGGAAGCTGCCAAAGTGTTCGCGCACGATTCAAGCTTTCATATGGAATTAGAGAGAATGGACAGGTTTGTTGAGATGTATGCCAATTCAACTTTTAAGGAGGGCTCCATCAACAGTTCTTGCAGAATTCTTCTTTGTCGAGATCATTTACAACAGATACAATTTTTTTCAAAGTTCTGGGCATAACATCTGCATCGCGTAACTACAGGTGTAGGGGGAAGGGGAACCTCAGGACATTTTTGTTTAAAAATGTCTATTCTTCTAGGCGACTTGATAAAAACTTTCTTCCCATTTGAAACCAGTTTATCGACATTGGGATAAAGAGCTCTTATCTTTTCACATATTCTATGCAACGCATGCGCCACACATGTAACGTGCACCATTTTGGGGTAGCTAACGGCAAGACCACTGCATGTAAGCTGCAGCATCTGTCAAGAGAAGAACATTGTCAAATTTTATGTCTTCTGGCCACAATAGCTGCATTGCTTCATTAAAAAGCCTTGCTATCGTTACGTGTAGCCAGCCCCAGCTACTTACAGCTATTTTCTCCCGATAGGATCGTAGGCGAGGTGCCAGAAGTCTGCCAGCGAGCGTTTTCAAAGACAAAACAACCTAGCACTCTCGATATGAAAGAGGTGCGGAGAATAAACATTTTTCCTTGGAGGATTTCGAGGTAGATGAAGTCAACGAGCGATTTTATGTATTTAAAATGAAAATTCGCAAAATATGTATTTACATACGGAAAACTGTGTTTTTATGTAAAATAAAATTTGCTGTGTTGACATGTAAGGCTATGATAAGAATTTTGGCAAAAATGAGGGTCTCTATCTTATCGCAGAAAAAAACATTTATTTACCTAAAGTTCCTTTCCCTACTTATGGACAACAATCTGGCTGATGCAACTTTTGTAAGTATGGGCAAATCAATCTGAGGGGGCTCATCATTTGTACACTGTAGTTTCGGGAAATTCCCGAGGGCATTTTTACAAAAATCTTGGATTAGACAGAGTACCACACTTGAGCAAAAAGCTCATATGCTCATCTTGAGCTAGGTTTAAGTGTAGGCAAATCTGCCTGAGGGGGGCTCATCATTTGTTGAGTTTATAGTATATACTTTTATACTACTGTCATAGTATTGGTCTGCATTAAAATTGACGGTTGGTAAAACAAAAGTGCGAATTCTTTTGCCTTTTTTCAATCCTCTTGCTTTCTTAATTCTTTGCCAACCAAGACTTCTTATTTCTGGGTTTTGGTCGGTTATTAAAGCCAGCAGGAGATTTTCAGGATGGGCGAAGAATGCGTTTTGTTGAATGACCCTATGAATCAGATCTCTCAAGTGGTGTAGGAGAAATCGGGACAAGTAGATCAAATTCTAGAGGTGTCGGGCTCCGTCAGTTATCGATGGTTCCTTCTTGATCTCAAACCACACATACTACATAATGAAGGTGTACGCACCGGTGTAGGGCGTCTGATTGTTTTTTTTCTGGCCTTGTCACTGCATAAAGCGGCTCTGAGGTTCACTCAACCTCGATAACCCCGTCAAGTTCGCTGCACTTTTTGATTCTCTCTTCACTCGCGTGTCTAGTTGGTTACACCTTGCAACACCGACTTGTCTACTTCTTTGATTTGGAGTCAAGTAGTGTATTTGGTGTCTGCACTACGATCTGGAGCGATGCAGTGTGTGTTGTTTGGTCACGTGGTCCGTGCTAACTAATCAAATTAACGTTTAAGGTAGCAGACAGGCATTTGTTGAATCTTCTGTACTTCAACACCGCTATCCGTCTACTTGGTTGAACGTAATTTCCTTGCACCAGCCTGACAGCGAGTGTGCATGGAGAGCTTTACATTTATCTCACGTGAAGACGGGATATTATAAAATAATAGTCATAAAGTAGAGAAGTGGCTTAAATTAAGCGATAAACGTAATTTTCATAAGTTAATTTTACTGTACAAAATCCTCCAAATAAAAGACCCGCAATATCTCTATAACCGATTTCAACATCTTTCCGACTTTCACAGCCGCAACACCAGATCGCGCGAAAGGTCTTTGCTGTCCATTCCACTCCACAAATCCAACTTTTATGCAAATTCTTTTACTGTTACCTCAGCAGGCCTTTGGAACAAGTTTCAACCTGAAATTCATGTCTCTTCCTCAATTGTGACGTTCAAAAAATTGTTAAAGTTACACATATTATATAATGAAAATTAAATGTTTGATTTCCCTAATAATATGGCGGGTGCAGAAAATGATAGAAGGACGTAAGGAACAAAAATGATTTAGCGTAATAGTTAAGATGAATTATCGCCAAAGTATATCGTTTCGGACTGTGTTTTAAGTATGTGTAATATTGGACTGTGCTTAAGAAAGTGTAGTGTTATGTATTTGCTTGTACGTGTGTAAGGGCAAAAATATGTATGTGTGTGTGAGAGTGTGTGTGCCCGTATCTATAGGTTAGATTACCTTTCTTATATGTAATTTCTCTTTGTATTTTTTATTTCTCTGTAATTTTAATATTTTTTTCTTTCTTTTTTTCAATAGTTTAATTATTTCATATTCAATTTTTCTTGTAAACATGGTCAAGTGGAAGAAAAGGCTCCACAGCCTTAACTTCGCCATGTAAAAGAAGACGAAATAAATAAATAAATAAATAGAGATAAACTTTTTTCTCGTTGTATCTAATCTTTCTTCACTGCAACTCTACGCAACTTTTATATTTGAAGATTTATGTAAACTTATCGTCCTTTTTATGACAGGTCACGTGAGATGGTTAACTGGTCTCAGGTTATTATCACATTTCATCATCTCATTTCAGGCCCGTAGCCAGGCAGGGGCCTGGGGAGGCTCAGCCCCCTGGAACTGCCGTCAACCCCCTGAAACTGCCGTCACACCCCATGGCACTGCCATCAGCCCCCATTGACATTAGGTAAACCTCTTTTGTATAATTTGTTTGCAGTGAAGAGTGAAAATGTAGTCAGCTCGAAACTTTAGGAATAAATCCCCAGAACATGAACAGCAGGTATTACATTCGCTCATCTTGTTTATGAGCTGAAGTCTAAGTAGCTGCAAGTATTTAGAAGATTCTCTTCTCTAGACTTAAGAAAGTTCCTTCATAAGGGAGCTTCTTTATCTGTACCTTCGCTACTCCTGTTCCGACCTCCCGTTTAGACAGAAATCTGTGACTTTGATGTCATCATGCAAATTCCCTTCGCATCTGCATCAAAGGCCAACAGCTCCGAAGTTTTATAAACGAAGGGGAGTTTCATTGATTCGGTCGGGTGTGGAATGTATTGTAGGTACTGTGATTGAATATTGTGCATTTTTTGTGTGTAATATAAATATCTGTATCATCATCAGTATCAGCCAATTAACACTCAAAGAGCTGTTTTCAAAGATGTAGAAAAATGTAGCATTTGTGTGATATTTATAAATATTATATAACTTAATGATCCCCTCACGCACACACATAATTTAACTTCATTTCATACTGTAAATTTTTTTAAAAAATTGACTTGGTTTACAAAGCCCCCTGATAACCCATGAGCCCCCCATGGAGATCAATTCTAGCTACGGGCCTGTCTTATTTATGATTTTTTTTCGTTTTGTGGCCATTTACAAACCTAACTTTCCTCCCCAGTGGAAGCCTTTTTGTAGATGTACTACAGAGCCTAAAGCCAACGAGTCCCCTCTAAATTTCGAACTGACGGTTACAAACACGTGTCGTAAATGTGCATCTACTTGGATTTTCTTAGTCAACTGTCGAGGATAAGTTCAAATGCAATGTAAATTGCTTGCAATTAAGAGTGTAAGAAATATTACATATTTTCCACCACAACAAAGTGTTTTGAAAGGGTGAAATTACATCGTAACTAGTAACTACCTCTCCATATACTATATACATACATACATACATATATATATATATATATATATATATATATATATATATATATATATATATATATCATATATATACACATGAATTGCCACATGGAGAAGACGATCGAACCCTGCTGCTGTTAAACGTATCAACTTGATCCATCTTCTTGTTGGTGGAGAGCATTCGCCGTGCGGAGGGATGTAGGCGAGGGTATACGGCGATATACGCCGGACACCTTTTGGTTAACCGTACTCATTAGCATACACCTTCTGTACAATGGGTAACTACATAATTTCAAATTTCGAAGTATCGAGTAAACCCATGCATAAGCCTCAGTAATGTTCATATTTCTCTTTTCCGTAACGATTGGTGGCAGACTGTAAAGGTTTTAATCGTTAAACAACTGAGGTCTGCTTCATTACATTTTTAAAAACGGAGAGAACGAAAATAAGATAATATTTACATTTTCTGTTCATTTAATCGCTTTTATATATATTTTTCCAAATTCATCATTTTTGTGTATTAGCAGAATTATTAAGTTATTAAAAGCATACAAACATATAATTTACAAAATCAGTATTAACAAGAAAATAAATTCAATCACATGCTCTACTGTTCCTGTAAAATACTGCTGTAGCCTTTACGTCTAAATCTAATCATTAAAATACAGGTTTTATATATTTTTTATATTTGATAATACCGTATTGCACCCATATATTCTATTAAAACAGAAAGACAATTTCTCTCGATTCTTGGCTATCAGAATCCCAGTCAGGAAACATACACTGGAATCCAAGGAATACTGAGTAACGTAGTTACATAAATAAATACAAGGAAGTTAACCGGTGCATCGACCCGGAATTGATGGCAGCAATTCTTGGAGGATGAAGAGTGTGGATTCTGATAGTCCGGGGTCATTCATTCAGTTAACACGGCAGACAGAGGTTATTGTTTGGACCATAGGAGAGCTGTTTTTGTGACCTCTGCAAACAGACACACTTCACGTCGATACTACGTTGGGGAAGGCTATTATATACTACGAACCAACATCTACTGAGCACCAACATCAGCGCCTAGTTGAAAAAGGTAGTTTTTCGATCACCATGCCGAGACAATCTTAAGGAGACTAAAATCCAATTTGTGTGTATTGTGTGTTCAAATGCTATGCCAAGCTATTCACTCTTTCGTATCGTTCCCTTAGGAACACCGGGTTCGAACCAGGGATCTTAGAAGTCCCTCGGGTGGCGATAGCTCATTTCATCATTCATACTCGCTTGGCGTTCTTAACTTATCTCTTGCGAGAGGCAATGCTGATGGTGGAGTGAATCAACGAGCTATATACCTATATAAACACTAGAGAGGCAACGAGGCAGCCATCTTTGAAACAATTTGAGCGGGGAGCAGGTAGCCCGTAAGTGGTCAGGCAGGCTGAACAGCTGACGGAAGCCGTAACCCATGCATTACAGCTAACTTGAAACTTAACAAGGAATACTTACACATTATAAAAGATTTCTACTATCGTACAGATGGCTTGTTTACCTTTTCTAGCGAAAAGTTAGAGCTGTATAAACTGCTAATACAAAATTTCCACGCATATTGCCTCGCGGAACTTTCCCCTTTTGAACAGAAAGATAGATCCTTCGTGACACAAAATAACTTGGAGAATTAAATGCTTTCTTCCTTTGTGCTTATTCCACAAGGCTTCAATAAATATGTAACTACAGTATCTTGCATAGCCGGTCCTAGGGAGGGGCAACTCGGGCCCCGCGCCAAATAAAATAACTGTTTACATCCAGTTTTTACGAGTATATATGACACTGGTGCTTCCAATTCAGAAACTAATCTCATTCTTCTTGACTTCACGGATTCTTTTCACAGACTTAACTATATCCAAAATCACTGAAATCATATTCCCAACAAAGAACTACATAAGATTCGTGTTCAAATATTTTAATAAAAAGTTCTTAAATTGTAGTCGTTTAAATAAAGAATTAAACCATGAAGTGAGATTATAATTTTACATGAAAGAGCGTTTCACAACAGCGTCAAAATTCAATGCAAAGTAAACAAAAGAGAATTATGATAAAGAGTTATTGGTTATGATAAGAAATTGCCACTTTGTATGTAGAAATGTAACCTGTAAGAAAAGGAATGTGAAATGCTGTTTTGAATGACACCTGTTTTTTGAACAATGCCAACTTTCTTGGCGGCCCTGAGATTTGCGAGGTCCTAAACCTTATAACATTGTGTACATTTTCTATTTCATTATTCATATAATAATACTCTACCATAAAACACCAAAACTAATGTACAGTCACGGACACTTCTGGATTGTAACAGCCCCATATACTTTCAATAGGATTTAAGTATCCGTGACTGTACTTGTTTGAAGTTAATTTTCAGTCATGGTGGAAAGAAATATATTCTAATCATTTATCAAAAATAAGTACGTATAAATTATCGATTTTGCTAGGCCCCTGTAAGAGTAGGCTCTAGGCGACTCCTTATTTGCCTATATACAGAGCCTTCTCTGACCAACCTGTATTGAAGTGAAAGAAAGTCAGAATTTTCGCGAGCATATACTCTTGGTGAAAAATAAAATGTTTAGTAAATACAGGTTGCATTCATGCGACAAACGTCTGCTTTCAGTATGTGATACTTAACAAGATGTTCGTATCCCGCACGTATTCAACAAGTCAAAACCAAAGACAATTCAATTCTGCTTCCAAATAAACCTGCTCTTTTAGCCTTCCTTGGACGTCGAGTATAGTTTACATTATTACATAGATTACATTGTCTGCATGTATTCCATATATATAGTCACATCAGAGCCGGCCATAGGTGGGTTTGAGGTCTGAGGCATACAATATACACTGGACCTCTAACTAAATTTTATTAAAGATCTGAAAGAAATCAGATTTTGGTTAATTAGTCTGAAGTACAAATGCCCTACATTATCACAAAATCAATAATATTATAATGAATAAACAAATAATTTATGTACATATTTCGTATTATTACATGAAGAAAAAAGATGAACACGTTGAAGATTAAATGGGATGCTGAGTTTCTAAATTAGTCTTCCTTTTCATTTCAATATCAAACTAACAAGACAGCACAACAAATTAGAAGACATGTTCTGTTCTATAGATGAAATCATGTGATTTGGACTAAACAAAGGATACAGAATTGAAGTGTGAAAACCGTATGCTTCTATCACGTATCATTTTTACTGGATAGCCACCTGATGCATTGCTACAAGTATGTGTGAAAGGCGTATTACAATACGCTGTACAGTAACAAAGCATAGTAACAATACCTAGGAACATGACGTTGTGGAGCATTTACGCTTGTACATATCTCTAGGGAGTCTCCCTGATGATGACCAATAATAGTCAGGAAGCATACTGCCGTTCCAACGTCTTCGGAAGGGCTTTTCAAACACCGCAATATCCTGGTGGAACCTTTCCCCATATCATCACTGACTCCTCCCAGAGTTTGCGAGGAAAAGCCCACATGTGAGTCCAAGAAGTGCAATTTAAGTAACATGTGGCACCCCATAACATGAAATCAGTGCAATGTCACGAACAATGGCTTCATAATTTTGTGCTTTCAAATTATCCAGGAAATTAGAGCACACCAACTCGAATTCCTGCCATGCTGCTTTGCTGGATCAGAAAGTGTAGAATCAAACTCACCATCATGAAGGACGGTTCTAATTTGTGTGTTAATAAACACACATAACCTTTGATTCACTTTAGTGTGGGAATTTCGTCCAGAGGTACCTGAAAGCATCTCGGCCTAGTGCTTTGACGAAGACTTTCATCAAACCAAGCTTGTTGTGTAATGGGGGAGAAAGACATTCTGATTGATTGATTGTATTAAAATGTTTGGTTGCGTCGGCACGTGTGGCCAACTCTTCAATATATGCAGGGAAATATCTTCTTATAAAAGATTTTTACTTAAAACGTCAAAACAAGGGTTGTAAAAAGCGCAAGGTTGTAGACAAGACCGAAACAACACATTAAAAAGTCGAATTAACTAAAAGCTTCCTCTGAGACCAGCTAAAGCTAAAATCATTTAATAAAACACTGTCATCATCTTCCAGGGATGAGAAACAGCTGGCGAGATTAGAAGTTTGCCGGAGGAAAGCAAAATAGGCACATTCAAAGAATATGTAGAATACTTAAAACGACTTACAAATACAGCACATGAAGGGTCCAACCCTTGCAGCAAGTGACCATGGGTTAGACGGCTGTGTCCAATACGTAGTCGAATAAGAACTTCTTCTTGACTAGAGAGAAAGGGAGGAACGCCATGCACCTATGGTGGGTTTAATCACGTGAACCTTCTTTCTCGTTGTCGCATCCCACATTTTGGGGCTTGTCAATTGGATCTCGTCATATGTTCTTGACGCCTGTCGTGGCGGCCTGTGTTTACGGACATAATGATTATCTCTGTCCCGACTGTCCCACTCACAGAGGAAGCAACAGTATTTCACGTAAAGTTCTTGCATACCTCTGATCCTGTCATACCAATGTATAATTTCGAGCATTCATTCTTTGTAACACAGGAGAAACATACTTTCGGCCATTGCACGACCATGCGTTTCTTATGTAACTTTCAAATTTTGTGTTTTTAGCTAAATGACACGTTTCTGTTCATTGAATTTTAAGGCTGAAGTGAATTTACGTGGTTTCATATAAAATAATATTTCAACTCCTTGAATTCACGAATAGTACTTACTTAGTCGATCCTCTTCTACCGTCAGGTGTAGAGGTTTTGCAAAGAGATCTCCATCCTTCTCGGTCCCTGGCTAACATTTTTGCCCTGTTGGTATCCAATCCTCTTCTCCTCAAAACTTATTCCATCCAGCCGTCCCAGGTCTGCCTTGGTCTTCCCTTTGGTCTCTTTCCATCTACTTTAGCTTGCCATATCTTTTTAGGCATCCTTTCTTCACTCATTCTGTGAACATGACCAAACCACCTCAACTGCGACGCTTCTATTTGTTGTTGTAAAGGTTGGGTCTTAAGGCTCATTCGAATTGTCTGATTCCTTACTCTATCTCGTTTTGTTTTTCCTTCTATTCTTCTTAGGCATCTCATTTCAGTTGCTTGAAGTTTGCTAGAATAATTAGTTGTTAGTGGCCATGATTCACACCCGTAAATTAGTGTAGGTGCATACGTTGTTTTGTAAACTGTCAACTTTGTTTTCTTCGTAATTTCCTTTTTATTTATGAAGTTTCTATTTAGAGCATGATATAATCTTACTGCTGCAGCAATTCTATTATTTACTTCTTCATCTATTTTCCCACTGCTGCTTATTATAGACCCTAAATACTTGAACTTTGTTACTTGTTCTAAGCTCTCGCCTTCTATCTTAATTGTATGAGTTCTATGTTCTCTACTTATTATCATTGTTTTTGTTTTACTGGTGTTAATTCTCATATTTACCTTTTGTAGTTCTCTGTTCCATACATCTAAATTATATTGTAAGTCCTTTTCAGTTTTAGCAAATAAAACGAGATCGTCTGCAAAAGCTAGTTCTGATATTTGTACAGGTCTCATGAGCCAATTCCCAACAGTAAAGGGTTTAATCTTTCTTTTGCAAGTTTTTGTAATTTCATCAATTAAAATTATGAACAGAAGTGGACTTAAAATGCAGCCTTGTCTTACTCCAGTTGATGTATAAAATTAATCAGATTTTATGTTACTTGTACGGATGTAGTTACAACAGTTATTGTAAAAGCTCTGTATGCTAGCGATCAGGTTATCATTCACTTTTCTTCTTTGCAGCACTTCCCATAATTTAATCCAAGGTACCCTGTCAAATGCCTTTTCCAAATCTATGAAACACATATGAATTTCTTTATTATATTCTATCACTTTTCCTGATATTTGTCTTAGTGTAAAAATTAAGTCCTGGCAGCTTCGATTTGGTCTAAATCCACTTTGGCTTTCTTCTAGTTGGTGTTCAATTTCTTGCCTGAGCCTGTATTCCAATATTCTTGCATAGATTTTACCTGGGACACTCAACAATGAAATTCCTCTGTGATTTGAACATAATCGGTTGTCTCCTTTTTTGAATATTGGTGTGATCACTGCAATTCTCCAGTCTTTTGGTGTCTTTTTGTATTTCCAAGCAAGGTTAATAGTACGGAGTAATAATTTCTTTCCTGTACTTCCCATATATTTAACCATTTCTGGTGTAATCCTGTCATGAACTGCAGCTTTACCGATTTTTACCTTTCTTATGGCATATTAAGTTCTTCTTCCTTAATTGTGTCATCTTCTTCCAATATAACTTCTAGAGTTCTTTCTTCAGCTTGTTCCTCCATATGTGTACCTTCTAAATTCACGAATAGTACATATTATTTTTGATTGAAATGTTTGGATCCGATTTTTATGTAGTACTTTGATTAGAATATGGTGTCAGTAATTTTGATATTTTAAAGAAGGCCAAAACAATCCATGAAGTCAGGAAAAATCAGATTAGTTGGAAACACCGATGTCCCATAAACTCGTAATAAACCGCATAGAAACATTTTTTTTATGCTGTGGGGCACCCTGAAACACGGAGCCTCGGGGTTGCCGACCTCTTCCCCCCACCCGCCCTTGGACCGGCTCTGATCTACATGTGATCTACATTTGATCTACACTGTCTACGCGTAGATGTGCGACGTGCGACACTGTTTATGATACAAGGATGGGCATAACAAATCAGAAATTTACCTTTTTTCTCTTGCGAATTCTACTTGCTATACTTCAAAATACAGGGTGGCTTAATAAGTCACTTAACACCCTCAGTACAAGGCCTCTGCGGCATGGAATTTGAGATTGGCGATGACCAATCATTGCCTGGCCAAGGGGGAACCACATTGACGCCACCCACACGGTCGGCGGCCATCTTGATGTCCGCCATCTTGAATCCAACTTCAGAATTTTAAATGGGAAGGGGGTCGTGTGATATATCAAAATGGGCTAGAATTTCACGAGAAATGCAATGGTGAAGGTTTTTTCGACGTATCTTTCACCAGTAAAAAGTTATGACTGAATTCTTGTACCAATTTGCTTCTTTTCCAGGTGTTAGAAAAATGCCTTAAAATTTGTTTAGCGCATCGGTAATGCATCGAGATCAAAGTGACGCCTAGGGAGAGAAGTTCGCATGCCATTGCACACGATTTTAATCGGATACATCCATGAAGAGCTGCGCATTATGAATGGTTGTCGCGAACAAGGCTAATGTTTATGTTCAGAAGGAAGTTCATAAACAGAATACACTATCTGGCCATTCGTCACCGGACACTTGGAACGAGTACTTTAATCCGGTTTCAGGCGTCCGTCAGTATCGTGTGGGGCCACCTTTCGCAGCAAGTACAGCCACAACCCTCTGAGGAAGACTGTCCACGAAATTGCGATAGGTTTCGACGGGAATCCTGCTCCATTCCTCTTGCAAAGCGGCGAACAACTCTTTAGTGTTTTTTGGGCGGTGTGGCCTGGCTCTCAACCGGCGCTCCAACTCGTCCGAAAGATGCTCAATCGGGTTGAGATCAGGACTTTGGGCGGGCCAATCAAGTTTTTGCACACCCATATCCTCGAACCACGTGTTGATCACACCTGCCGTATGACATGGGGCATTGTCGTGCTGAAACAGATAAGGACCACTACCGAATTGTGCCCACAATGTCGGTAGCGCAGAATTGTCCAGGATCCTTTGGTATGCATCTGCATTCATGTTTCCACGCACTAACACAAGAGGACCAAGACCATACCAGGAGAAGCACGACCACACCATGATGCCACCTGATGGACTGTCCGGTGACGAATGGCCAGATAGTGTATGTGACCCTTGTCATCTGATAACTAACTTTGGACAAAAACTGGTTCATAACGTTCCCATAAGTGTTCTGGTGTTCTTCCCTATTGAAAAAAAACTCTGTAAAAAGTACCTTCTTCCATAAGCAAGGATGAAAAAAACTGTTTATTTAACAAATCCAAGTAGCTCTAAGCATTTAAGGTTCCGTTGGTGGAAAATTGACTAACGAATCGTGTTCCACACAGCACGTCACACCATTAACTTACCAACACTAGCCATTCAGCTTTGATCTGTCGAAAATGGATTATCAGAAAAAAAGCATCGAATATTCTGTTTATGAACTTCCTTCTGAACATAAACATTAGCCTTGTCACTGTGAAGGACTTTTAATTCAATGGAAGTGTCACACTGGTAATTGTTCGCGACAACCATTCATAATGCGCAGCTCTTCATGGATGTATCCGATTAAAATCGTGTGCAATGGCATGCGAACTTCTCTCCCTAGACGTCACTTTGATCTCCATGCATTACCGATGCGCTAAACAAATTTTAAGGCATTTTTCTAACACCTCGAAAAGGAGCAAATTGGTACAAGAATTCAGTAATAACTTTTTACTGGTGAAAGATACGTTGAAACAACCTTCACCATTGCATTTCTCGTGCAATTCTAGCCCATTTTGATATATCACACGACCCCCTTCCCATTTAAAATTCTGAAGTTGAATTCATGATGGCGGACATCAAGATGGCCGCCGACCGTGTGGGTGGCGTCAATGTGGTTCCCCCTTAGCCTGATAACGATTGGTCATCACCATTTCCATGTTGCGCGCTGCAGTAGCCTTGTACTGAGGGTGTTAAGTGACTTATTGAGCCACCCTGTATAATAAATAACAGTAATACAATAATTATTTGGCAATATGCTGCTTTCAATTTGCTGATTTGTGTACTGTGTCTTAATCGTTTCATTACAGCCGAACTAACTTGTAGTTTCTCAGTCCACTTTTTCATCCCCCGAGTCGCTATTTTCACAGCGACAGGTGTACATGACGTTAAAACGTAGCAATAAAATGGAAACTCGCAGTTCAATGCACCGTATATATTGCCTGCAGCAAATCCGAAGCGTCCAAAACTTCCTGGTTGACGCCGAAACCTTATTTTCAGTATGGCTGTGGGTGGATGTTTGGAATGAAATTTCCCTTTTCCTTACCTCTCCCTCTCTTTTTCAACTATTCAACTGCAACTGTTAATGAAATTTCCTGGCCTCTTGTCCTTTCTCAGATCGCGTTTTCTGTCGGCGAATGGAATGGCTGGGCCATCCACGCCTGTTAATTTCGTTCTGTGTTAGCTCGCCTCTCTGGTGTAATCAAAATTTGATTATTTGTTTGTTTCCAACCCAGCTACTGCAGACATGGACATAACCGGCGTGGAGAACAGGCAATAAATAACACTTAACTTCCCGGCTACTTCTCAGTTGTACCGTCTCAGGATTCTTAAGGTTTGACTAAGTGATTTGCTAAGTCAAATTTCTTAGCTCCGGAGGGGGTTGGTGAGTATGAAGCACTATTTTAGGCTCTAACAGAGTGCGCCCTGTACATTCTGTTTCGGGAAGCTCTGGAGCAAGCAAACGAAAACAAGTCCTCTGCGCAAACGACTCGAGAGGGCTCGACCAATGAACACGCGAGCGTGCATGGAGGGGAAAACGCTGTTCCAGTCATGGCCTTATATAAGGGGAAGGCTTGACGGCGACAGTTGCTGCCGGTTCCCTTAGGTCACGACTGAGTTCCCAGAAAAAGAACCTATAATGGTACGCCCCTTCCTCGTAATTGATTAGCCGGCCCCAGTGGCGAAGTGGTTAACCATCGTGCAACGACGCCAGGGGTCCCGGGTTCGAATCCCGGCATGGGCATGTGAGTGTTCATTCATCAATTTCATCATATCATTACTCATCCCCATCTTTGCAAATTAGCCAAAAGTGGCACAAAAAGCGAAGTAAAATAAAGCAAATCAATCAATCAATCTTAATTGATTATGTTAAGCTACTTAACTTACATGTTTATTACGCGTATAATTGGATTGTTACTTGAAAATAAATACACCCCATGAGTTCGAAAAAAAATCCAAACCATCCCATTGGTTTAGTAAACATTTTACACTAATTGTATAATCGAATAAACATCTCAAAATTATTCAAAACACTACACTTGTTGACACGGTTATAAATGTTTTATTAATATCTGTAACATACTCGTTACGAGGTAATCAAATTGTGGCTCAATTATTTAATCATATTTCTAATAAACAAGCAGATAATCCAAAATTAAATACATGTTTTAATTAATGAAACAACAAGACATCTGGTAAAATATTCATGGGTCCACTGCCATACTTTGCTATCTAGTGTAGTTACCATTTGTATCTACCTTTCTTTTGTTTTAAGGTGGTTACATATCACACACATACAATAAGTACAAGTTCCATAAACACTAAAGTAAAATGTAAAAATATTGTTACGGTAAATATTATTAATGTACAATGTATATCACGCCAATATTTATGTCCAAATTGATTGGAGAAAAAATTTTATTCATTATATTTGAAAAGTGTTTATTCATAATAAATAGTAGCAATTACATTATAATTATTGAAACTGTAGCATACTTGAGCTGCTAAGTTGAACCTCACCCATTATTTCTACGTATACGACTATGGCTGCAGCTATCACCCGTTTGCAGCAGAGCACTTTGCTTTGCTCCGTCCACTTGCTTTCTCCCCTTCTAGAGGGTGTAGGAAGTGAGGTGCAAAGTAGCAAACTAAAATTTGGAGTAAGCACCATCCTTTCGTATTGATACGAAATTGACATTGTTCAACGACAACTTTTGTGTCATGAATGAAGTTGTACATTATACTACATTGCATTTCTTCCATTTTTGGCTTATAGCGACGAATAACATGAATTCTAAAATGGACAATCACAAACATATGGGCAAGACAACACAAGCCGCACAGAGGGCTAATGTATACTGACTGTGGGTACACTCGCCACAGCCTCGTTGGTCTTCATAAATGCAATCAGAAGTGTACTACGTCAAAAAGATAAACACTTAAGTGCCCTTAGAAAATATCACCCCTCAGACTCTCCTAGGTGTCTTACTACTCTATTTTACATCAATCAACAAGCGAGGCCCTGGCGTCTAGATTCACAGCCAGTATAATCGTCCGTGTGGCTCGTGTTGTGTGCTGGCCTTTTGTGTATGTGATTGTTCTTTCATCCATTTCATGTTGTCATCATTCTTCCTCATTTTCGCGATTAGCGACAAGGAGCGTAAAAGAGATCTAAGTAAATAGCCAAATCAATCAAAATCAATCAAGTTAAGAGGCCTTATCACGTGATTAGTAGTTGCCAAAGTTTGTTTAAAGTTCACTTTATGCACATGTAAGCTAGTTGGAACTCGACCAACAGCTTAAAGTACGTAGAATCCGATTCATAATATTCCTCCACTGGATATCGAATCCGGAAACCCTTGATTACAAGTCGACAAATTTACCACTACGCAATCAACGAGGGCCTGTTTAGATGTTGCGCTACACCAATTGCGGAACAGTACTTGATTTATTGATTGATTGATTTGCTTTATTTTACTTCGCTTTTTGTGCCACTTTTGGCTAATTTCCGAAGATGGGGATGAGTGATGACATGATGAAATTCATGAATGAACACTCACAAGCGCCTAGGCCAGGATTCGAACCCAGGACCTCTGGCGTCGTAGCGTCATGTGCAAACCACTCCGTCACTGGGCCGGTGGAACTGCATTTAAGTCTATACGCCCATGTAGTGTAACCTTAAAGACTTACAAGGTTATGACGACTGAAAAAGCCACAGTTAATGACTCACTCCTAATTGTATATAGAAGAGATTGTCATTTCATCCTGAAGCATCAACACACAGCTCAAACCCCTGAGGGTAGTGGGCCTCTACGATGGCGCAGTGATAGCGTCGTCGCGTGTAATCAAGGAGTCGCGGTTTCGATTCCTGGTTTAGGCACATAGTCATTCGAATCCCACTTTAAACTGTAGGTCTAGTCCCGATTACCCTTACTGTGCATCAAGTGGACTAAAGACAACAATTCAATCAATCCAAACCCTGAAGCTAGAAACCTGTCTTTCCCTTATGACGTAAGCACAAACGAAGAATTGATTTTCGTAATTCAACCCCTAAGGGGAAAACTTTTGCAACAGAACGAACTGCTTCGCTCCACCCACTCGCTTTCTCCTCTTCTCAGCCGTTATGTGTAGCCTTGCTCCGCATATTCCCCAGACAGTTGTAGCTTCCCTGCATGGCGTTATGTGGGTTGCCTAACTCCACGTCAATGAACGAGCTTCAGTTCCAAGTTTTGAATATCAGGTTAGGCAAGATAACCATTCACGGTAGAGAGTATTTCAGGAGGTGTCCCATTTTTATTACCTTCTTAATTATTAAAAAAAATGACAGTCTGCACTAAATTGCTCGATATTATAGCTGATTGCCCTGCGTGGCCCGGATATTTATTTATCCCAATCTTCTATTAGAAAGGAAAATAATTAATTTTAACTATAGTGTAAAATGAACTTGGAGTTGAACGGCATTGGGAGTGTCACTATTCATCTTAGCGATCCCAAAAATTGTTTACATGTCACCCCCTTCCCACCCCAACCCTCTAGGGGTGCCAGGGTGTATTAGAGTTTAACGGCATTGGGAGTGGAACTATTCATCTTAGCGACCCCGAAAACTATGGATTCCACACTAATATTGGTCGTTTTACATGTCACCCCCTTCCCACCTCAACCCTCTAGGGGTGCCAGGGGTGTCTTGGAGTTGAACGTCATTGGGAGTGTCACTATTCATCTTAGCGACCCCGACAACTATGCATTTCACACTAAGATAGGTCGTTTTCGATTATTTTCGCATATCACCCCTCCCACCTCCGCCCCTAGGGGTGCCAGGGGTGTCTTACCCCCCAGTATTTCTTTCCAGATTGTAAGTCATACGTGTAACAAGTTTGGTTGAAATCGCTCCAGGCGTTCGAGAGTTATGCCGGAACAAACAAACACACACATATACACCCATTTTATACTGATTTTAGCCGATACCGATTCCTATTAAAGCTTACGTAAAGAATAAAGTTTGGTCTATATCTCGAAATACGGTTTGAGTTGAATTGCTATCATGGACTAGCGTGGATGAAGTAATTGATTGCAAAGTCCACCCAGTGGTGAGGAAACCTCAGACCGAGTGCTCTCAATCATCTCTGACAATGCAATTGTTCCTAGAGTAGTAGACTCTCCACGGATGCATATAAAGTGATACGGCTCAGTTGGTAACGCGTCTGACTACCATGCTAAAGGTCCCGGGTTCGATCTCCGGCCGGTTCAAATCCGGGAACTTTTCTAACGTTGGAAGTGGCCCCGGCGCCCACCCAGCGTCGAATAACATGGGTACCTGGGGGAAACCCTGGGGGGTAAAGGCGGTCAGGGGCGTGACTCTGATCACATCACCCCCATTCACGACCGGATGAAGAAAGTGTGGGGCGTTACCCCCACACCCCCTATGCGCCTTCATGGCGTGGTGCTAAGCACAGGAGAGCACTTTACCTTTACTTTTTTTTACTTCTATCTATCTATCTATCTATCTATCTATCTATCTATCTATCTATCTATCTATCTATCTATCTATCTATCTATCTATATATATATATATATATATATATATATATATAGATAGATAGATAGATAGATAGATAGATAGCTAAGATAGATAGAAGATATGTGTGTGTGTGTGCGTGAGCTTTCCAATCATTCGCATTCTCCTCTTCTCTACCGTCATTCATGGTTTTTCTCCACAGAATTGAGAGACAGATAGTAGTGATAAGCTGCTGCCTCCAAAGAAGGACCCGCAGGAAAGAGTAGAGTCCAACCCTGATCAACCGGCAACTGTGCCATATAGCGTCGTTGACTCTCCTCGAAACGACAATAATTTTCGGCTCTGAAAGGCAAATCTAGACAGAACTAGATGTTAGCCCTCCAGTCTATTCATGGACACATGCACTACTACATTTTGATACACGATCTGGGATTTCTTTTAACCTGACTTCGTACTTGAAGAGCATTCGGTCAGGCGGCTGAAACTGAAAGATGTATAAATTTTATGGGATACCCTGTATGTATGTATGTACGAGTTCATACATACCTTCATACATACAGGGTGTCCCATAAAATATATAAATCTTTCAGTTTCAGCCTCCTGGCCGAATGCTCTTCAATACACACACACACACACACATATCTTCTATCTATCTTAGCTATCTATCTATCTACTTTGCCTTTTTTTTTACTTGTGGGGGTGTTCTGTGTTTGCGTTCACACTACCTCGTTTCATTTCCTACAATTTGAAGTTTCAATCTCGTTGTAGGTTAATCATTTGAATCATTTTCTTCTCCTTTGATGAACACACTCGGGGGGGGGGGGGGTATCTCGCCATACATACAAATAACCATGACAACAGACGTACGTAACTTTTCATCCTTGCCAGAGGTGAGTAAACCCGCCCTACTCATAGAGAATAGTCACATAGAATATAAAATACATCCGTTTACATTCTATATTAAAAGCTTCTTCTGATTGGTTGATTTGGTGTATTTGGCTTCGCTTTTGGGGCGAAAATGAGGATGAGTAATGAGTGATTGATTGATTGATTTAGTTTAGTTTACTTCTCGTTTTGTGCCTCTTAACTAATTTGCGAAGATGGGGATGAGTGATGAAATGATGAAATTGATGAATGGACATTCACAAACATCCAAGCCCGAGCGGGATTCGAAACCGGGACCCTAGGCGTTGCAGCGCAATGTGCTAACCACTCGGCCACAGGGTCCGGCAGGATGAGGAATGATATGATGAAATTGGTGAAGGGACTCTCACGAAGAACATATATTCCCAGGTCGGGATTCGATCACGGGAAGCTTGGCACCGTGGCGCTTGGCACAGTCCGACGCGGAGGTCAGCGTTTCCGTCCTGGAATCAGGCTTAGGGCAAAGGCGGCTTTTCTTGCCCTCGCGGATAGAAGCACCTTACGACCGGATGCTGTGTCGAAGCTTCTATCTGGCATGGATCACCAACTTCCGAAAAGATGCATTGTGTACGGATGGTACAAACCACACGGTGGCAACCATATGCACCATGCGTTCCGTGCTAAAAGGGTACCCAAACTGCTTTGAACTTGTGGGCGGATCGGCCCTTGTAAGGGCCACGACAATCTTCCTGTTCTGATCTCTCGCTGTTGTCCATATCCTTCACGTAGGACTTTAATACACCCTTTCACATGCGAATATTTATTCCGTAAACTTCTGTGTACCCAATATAATTTGCGTAAATGATTTACGTTATGTTCCTTCTGCACAGTTAAAAATTGCCCTCCTCTTCCCAACTCCTGCTGTCGGGAACAAACTCGCTATTCTCAGGATCATAGATTGATTGATTTGGTTTATTTTACCTTGCATTTCTGCCACTTTTGGCTATTCGCGAAGATGAGGATGAGTGATGATATGATGAAAGTGATAAATGGACACTCAAAAAACACCCATGCCCAGGCCGGGGTTTGAACCTGGAACCTCTGCCATTGTAGCACCGTTTGCTAACCACTTCGCTACGGAGGTCGGCCTCAGGATCATGAGAATAGGAAACTCGAAAACAACTGCTTCAGTACACAAACCAGTTTTATTTGAGAAGATAACTTACATCCACTGGATACTGGAGATGGAGGAAAAACTCGGATACTCCCACTTGGATTCAGGATCTGAACTGCTTCGTCAAGGAGTCGACTAGAGATTCCAGTCGGATAAGAATTTACAATACCGGACCCTTCCGTAATTTCTATCCTAGATCTTATACTCACGAAATACGTATTCTCGATGAATTATCTGAGGTTAACATCTGGAGGTGACGTGTAGAAATTGTTCATTAACGTGTAGAAGTTGTAAAATAAGCTTCACAATTTTCGCAATCATTATCCGTATACAAGCATGGGAACCATGTTTGTTGACAGGGGCGGCGCGTGCCTTTTTCGTCAGGCAGGGCACATTTTTCTTTTGGGTGGGGAGGTGGGGGGGCAGTTACCTCTATATTCCTCTTTAAGGTTTTTGAGGGGAGTTCCTTGATATGGTGTAAGTAAATTGTTCGAACAATTTGGAATAAAATTAACATTCTGATCAAGATATCTCTCCAAAGAGCATTAAATACTCACTACGTAGGAATACGAAAAATCAGCAACATATGGAACAAATTACATGAATAAAAAAAACTCGAATACTGACGTCGGAACCCTATACGCTTGCAGTAACTAAACTTTGGGTAGATACTGGAATGATTAGGAAAATGTTACACTGCAGTTTCTCTTCCATTGTCAATGAATTGAAAGGCGTAGATATTAAAGTTTCTACATGATTCAATGTCATATTCACCAAATATCCATTAATATCAATGACTAAGTAGGAATATGATGCAGCGTTAAGTTCAGTTACAACACTTTACATTGGCCATGTGCCCCCAAAAATTTCGTTTATACTTACTGAAGATATTCTGCATGTCAAGTTCCTGGAACACAGACACAATTACACAAATAAATATACACGTACAGTAACTATAAACTCGCGAAAAACTAATTATTTCATAAGCGACCAATACGCACAGACGGAACGCAACGCAAACTCACACATTAACTCAAATACAAATCCAAATATGTATTACAATGGGAAGAAAGGAGGAACTTTTTGAAAATACGAGGGACTAGTTTGTGCAATAAAAAGTGTTGTCAACTTTTCAGGTCGCCGGAACAAGCGCGAAGAAAAGCATTCGAGGGATTTTTTTCTATCTTATTGCTGCAGGCTGGAAGAACGAATAAACTGCCTGCCAAGCGTTGGAAACACTGAACGGTGAACGAGGCAAGCATGAATGGGCAGGGCACCTCGTTCACTGCCCAGAAACGGCTACGAATTTTGAGCTTTTCCATTGTGAGGGGACCGTCCCTTGGGTCCCTTGCCTATGCTGTAAATGTTTGGATCAGTCAGTGACGTCACGTCTCCGGGCAGAGCTGAGATTGAACTCTCTCCAACAGGACGGAGAAATATATTAACCTCGCACAGGGTGCATACCCTGTAAGTCTGGTTGCAGCAACGTAGGGGTTGAGGGGGAAAAACAAAAAATTTGGTTACGCGTATATACCGATCGTCTCGTCAGATGAACTTTTTATGTTAAAATTGTTGTGAGGCAGTGCCCTAGTTGCCCTTTATGTAGCATCGCCACTGTTTGTTGATATGAACAATTGACGTTCGCAATCAGTTACGCTGTCTACAGCGTTGCCACACTGTTGCTTTCATACTTGGAGAGCATGCATCGTGTAAAAATGGCGGAAGAGAACAGTAAAAAAGTTGTTAATGTTGTACAGATCGTTAGGTTTGGCTACAGGTCATCGAGCGTTCAATTGCAGGTTACGAAAATGGCGTCTTCAGTGAGGAAATTTTGCCGTTACAGTGCTACGAAGCTAACATTTTTGATCGGTCCGTTATCGCAATTGACCCACAAACTAATCACGTATAGCCCCACGAACCATTTTCGGTAAGGTTAGGTAAACAAGTTAACATTTGGGGTCGTAGAATTATGCACGGGTAGCCCCACAAACCATTCACTGATAGCCCCAAACCATTCACGGTAAGGTTAGGTTAGGTTAGGGAAGTATAGTTAAAATTTGGGGTCGTAGTAATATCAGGAATATATAAATTTCGTTCTAAAACGTAAAATATTGCAATAACCATTGTTTTCGTGGAGAAATCCAGGGTTTCTGTTCCGATCGCGGACCACTCAATTTAGCTTATTTTGCAATTTCTACACGTGACCCCCAAATTGTATCTTCAAATTCGTGATTAGGAGGCCTCAATTAGTGAGTATGCGAAATATTACAAAAATCGGGGAGGGTCCGGTATGTAAATTCGCTCCTCCAGTCGAAATGATTCTTATACTGGAGAATCGTCTGAAGTAAACCAACCTCGATGTTCCAGGACAACTATTTCCTCTCACGCATATTACATACTTTAAAAAGGAAATAGTAGTACACACTAAATTGTCGAAATGTCGATGTTTTTATACCCGAGGTCTTACTTTCGAACCAATTTGATCTCAATTTGATGACATCGTCTTTAATTAACACCAACCGAAATTAATCGCTTATACATTCGTTGAACAGTATCATTTTGACAAGTTAAGATTACACACATTTTCATTTACAAAATAGAAGATAATTTTCCCATGCTAAGCCATTGTAGACTATATACAGGCTGGTCCACATAAAACAAATGAACATCGCTTTCTATCACATGGAAATTTCCACCATAACAAAATGTCAAAACAAGTGCTGCAAACTTCGCAGACCTGCTATATATGTACAGGGCCATAACAAGCATTGCTACAATTCGATGGCATTATTAGTACCTCAAATTTTCAATATCGAGGAAAGCATTTGTATCTAACCAAATATTTTGATACTATATGATATCTGGTACAAGGACCTTGGTACTATTCGAAATGTTGTGGTGCATATCCGTACAATTAGAATACAACTCGATGGCACCAAAAAAAATCAAATTTCAATTTTCGGTGATACATCCTGTTATTGGAAGGAGTTAGGTGCTGATAACTAATGTTTCTAGATATGTTCAACCAATCTTCATGCTCGCAACACTTACGTATAGTCACCGGAAATATACATGGGACATTTGATCCTGAAATATTCGCTTGCCCACAATTCCTTATGTCTGTTACATTACTATACGGCGATAAGTGGATTTTAATAGTAAAATATTGAATGTATATAAAATCCCACCGGCTTTTATTGCGAATCCATTCTCAGGCTATGTGAGAGCCTGGTGGTACACTTATAGCCTGGGGGTAATACCCCGGACACATAACGTTAACCGTAAACAAGCAAAGGGGGTTCACCCCTGTGGAATGGGAGAACACGTAAACATTAGATTTTCACACTTCGATGATTGATTGGTCTGGCAGGGTTGTGAAAAAGGGAATAAAAGAACGTTAGATTACCTCTGGTGTCCTGTAGAGTTGATGCTCTCGTTGAATCCGTAGACTAGGCACGGTGCTGAAAAAAAACTCCTTTCGTAGCGCATCTCCAGTGGTAACTCTGTACGTAACAATTTATAAAATTGGAGGCAACGACCGTTTACGCGATAGATTTCTGAGTACAACTGGGGCTGAGAAATGTTCTCTCGAACTATTTATGAGGGATTCAAATTTCTGATCGTTAAAACCGTTGACGAGTCCGCGTCTGCCGTTAACGGTGTTTTTAGCATAAGGCTGAGTTTACTTTATTTTTCATACGAGTTCCGGTAGAATTCGTGTCAGCGGCGTTTTAAATATCTACTGAAGATTGCCGGTGTTATATGCTTGTAAGAAGCTATATCCAGCACCTCAGCCGGACCCCTTTGGTGAAGTGATTAGACTGTTGTGCTATGACGCCAGAGGTCCCGAGTTGGAGTCACACCTTCGGGGTTATATGAATGGTAAGTTCAACCACCGCTGTAGAGTTAGGCAACACAGACAACGCCTTGCAGGGAAGCGAGTATTTCAGGATCTAGGTGCCCCATTTGTATTGCCGCTGATTGTACATGAATTACTAAGGGCTGTGGAGGAAAGAAACCTTTTCTTAGAAGCTTTATGACACCGTTCCTCTCCAAATCGTCATTGTGCTAATGAATATAGATAGCTATTTAAGAATTATTTTCTCATGCTAATAATATGCTAACGTTTGGAAATTTAAAATTTGAAAACTTCAAAACATGATTGTGGACTTCGGTCTGATTCCACGTGACTTCATAGTCCACGCTGTAAGCTTGTAACCAACGATTCATTGATTCAAAGATCACGCTAAACTGACTCAATCGCGTAGATAAAACGATCTATACCAAACTCACAAAGTCGGTGATATTGGGTTTCACAGGCCGTGTGTTAATAGCATTAATTTTGCCTGACAAGAAAATAACATTTCATATACTGAACTTGGCGTTAGCAGCGAGAAACCACTCTAACCCCTACCGTCCAATCAAGTAGCCTTCCTTGTTGGGATCTCGACTGGTAATTAACTTAACAGCTCTGGACTTCACACTTTTGCCGCCACGCAGGTGGTAATGTTAGCCAAACGATTGTTCATCTACTTACTGGAACGATACGCGGTATTCTGCATGATTTTTGTGGAAGTGAAGAACGTAGAGCGTTATTAACAATAGCCTCGAACCAGGGTTTCAAATAATATACAGTGTGACCGATGACGGCTGGGAAATATATAACCGCCGTGTGAATTGCACTCCGGATGGGTGCGATATATGTGTGTGTGTGTATTGAAGAGCATTCGGCCAGGCGGCTGAAACTGAAAGATTTATATATTTTATGGGACACCCTGTATGTATGAAGGTATGTATGATCTCGTACATACATACATACATACAGGATATCCCATAAAATTTATACATCTTTCAGTTTCAGCCGCCTGACCGAATGCTCTTCAAGTACGAAGTCAGGTTAAAAGAAATCCCAGATTGTGTATCAAAATGTAGTAGTGCATGTGTCCATGAATGGACTGGAGGGCAAACATCTAGTTCTGTCTAGATTTGCCTTTCAGAGCCGCAAATTATTGGCGTTTCGAGGAGAGTCAACGACGCTATATGGCACAGTTGCCGGTTGATCAGGATTGGACTCTACTATCTTCTGCGGCTCCTTTTTTGGAGGCAGCAGCTTATCACTACTATCTGTCTCTCAGATCTGTGGAGAAAAACCATGAATGACGGTAGAGAAGAGGAGAATGCGAATGATTGTAAAGCTCATGCGCACACACACACACACATATTATTCTATTCTATCTATCTATCTATCTATCTATCTATCTATATACAGGGTGATTCTAAAGGTATAGTACAAACGAAAACCACAGATACCTCCCATGAAATAGAGACGAAAGTTCCCCTTCCACTTTGCCGAGAGATGCCTCCGTGAGGAGCTAGACAACGCCGAAAACGTGTGAAAATGAACTTCACACCTCTGTACAGCCAGTACCAGTGAAGATAGAAAGGCGGAACAAACGAAGTCAAAAGGAACACCAAAGTCGCCCATCCGAAAAACACTAGGCGGCAGCTGCGCAACGCATGCGCATGGGGTTCCACAAAGGAAATAGGAGTGTCCCGCAAGACAAGTGAATGGAAAGGGTAGCGATCGACAACGGTAGGGAGAAAAGAAGCTATGAAGCATGAAGTAACAATTGCACAGCGGGAAAAAAACACCATGACTGAAGCAGTGCAGTCGCGAAAAGTAGTGCGGGGTTGCAGAACCACGGGAGGACGACGTAGGATGTAAAAACACACCGAGAATGCAAGCAAAGTGGTCCGTGACACTCGACAGGCAACAGACGCGTACATGGTTCGGGGCAGAAATGGCGGCGCTGGCGGTGCAGCGCAAGGGGAGTCCCCAAAACACAGTGGGGAGACACCGCAACAAGAACAAAGCACGGTGCAACAAAAGAGAAAGAGGACCAGACGAGGACCTGCCAAGGAGACAACAAATGCGGGACGAGGGATTCCCCGTAGCAGCACCGAGGGGATGTCACACAGAGGTCGTGCGCCAGCAGGACAAACACAGCAACTACGGGCACAGGAGGTTATTGCTAATAAAAGGTGCACGTACAGATAGGACCACGTACCCCGTACTGACGTTGTAACAAACGTCGTGATGGGGCCCAATCAGCCTCTTAGAAATGAAGCCGGAAGCACATCGCTGGGTGGGAGCGGGCGAAAGCCTGCTGGAGTGTCGTACGGACCCCACCACTCCGTACGGTGGACGACACTAATGGACGAGGTCGGAATGTTTCCATCCCGATCACCAGTTCCACCGTTCCCAGACCGGACGCGGCTGCTTGCTTCCGAGCGCAATCCCAGCCGAACAACTCGAGTCCCTCCTCGGCCGCAGCCTTCCGCTCCGAAACCAAGCGTGGCCTCACACCACCGGATCCGCACACTGCCGCGTGGGTGTGAGACCGGGCCGAGCAAGGCTGGACAGATAAACTGCGTGGGACAATCGTGTAATGAAGATACGTGGGGGTATGCACGTCTGTTCAACTGCTGGGTTACCCCACATTGGTGTACACAAACACCACACGATCGTACGTAGTGCTCCCCGTCGGCTCGAGCAAGACGGACGAAGTACGTGTTGTGGGTGAATGGGGCAAGAATGAAGGACGCTACATGTGTTCCACGATGACAAGGCCCCAGAGTACATGGCCCCACCTGACGGCAGTGGTCAGGTAGTGAAGAGCACAGGCACGGGTGGCTCAGGAACGTCAGCTGATTGTACCACAGCGCCGTGCGGACGTGTGGGCTGATTGGAAGTGCAGCGTCAGGGAGCGTGTCAGTGAAAGAGCCGGTGCGGTGGTGGTGTGCTTGACTTACGACAATTGAGCCGTTGTGACCAGTGTGTGTGTCTGTGTGCCACCTGTGCACTGCAGTACAGTATTCCATAATTGGCACTATCCTCACCGTACCATGGAACGCTACACATTTGTAGAACTGAGGGACATGCATTTTGTCTACGGCCTTGCAGATGGCAATGGCCGAGCAGCTGCACGCCTTTATCGCGGACGGTATCCGGAGAGGCGACAACCCGACAGCAGGTTGTTTTCGAACGTGCACCGTACCCTTGGTGAATCGGGTGTGTTACGTGCAGGTCATCATGTCGGTCACCCAAGACATGTGCGCACCGCGACGGTCGAGGAGGACGTACTTGCTCGCGTGGACGACACACCGTCCACTAGCACCCGTAGCATTGCACGTGCAGTGGGAGTATCACAGTCGACAGTGTGGCGTGTCCTTCATGATGATCTGCTGTATCCCTATCATCCACAGCGAGTCCACGCGTTGCAGGCTGGGGATTACCCACGACGTGTGGAATTCTGTCAACGACTGTTGCAGTTTTGTACCGACGATCCCCGTTTTTTTGCGCCATGTGCTTTTCACGGACGAGACAACATTCACCCGTGAGGGCATCTTCAATTGCCGAAACAGCCATGTGTGGGATTATGAAAATCCACATGCAGCAGTCGAGGTGCACCATCAGACCCAGTTTGTAGTGAATATCTGGGCAGGTATCATCGATGAACAGATTATCGGTCCATACCTGCTGCCACCACGTTTAAATGGCGCCTCTATCGCACCTTTCTTGCATCAGTCCTTCCAGAGCTGCTAGAAGATGTACCCCTCAACGTGCGATATCGTATGTGGTTTCAATTGGATGGAGCGCCTCCACATTTTGATGGCACAGTGTGAACCCTTTTGCACCGTAACTACCCACAGCGCTGGATCGGCAGAGAGGGCCCCGTCCCCTGGCCCGCCCGTTCGCCTGACCTCACACCAATGGATTTCTTCTTGTGGGGTCATGTGAAAACATTCGTCTACGAGACCCCGGTGCCTGACAAGGAAACATTGGTAGCGCGGATACTTGCAGCATCGGCCGAGGTGTGTACCATGCCAGGGATTTTTGATAGGGTTCGCCAGAATTTCCTGCGACGCTGCAATGCCTGCATTGAATGTGGTGGTCGTCAATTTGAGCAACTTTTGTAACAACGTCAGTCCGGGGTACGACTACGTACTACGTACTATTCCTATCTGTAAGTGCACCTTTACGTGGCAATACACCTCCTGTGCCCGTAGTTGTTGTGTTTGTCCTGCTGGCGCACGACCTCTGTGTGACATCCCCTCGGTGCTGCTACGGGGAATCCCTCGTCCCGCATTTGTTGTCTCCTTGACAGGTACCATTCCCCGTCCGGTCCTCTTTCTCTTTTGTTACACCGTGCTTTGTTCTTGCTGCGGTGTCTCCCCACTGTGTTTGGGGACTCCCCACGCGCTGCATGTGTTTGTTTCCCGCTGTGCAATTGTTACTTCATGCTTCATTGCTTCTTTTGTCCCTACCGTTGTCGATCGCTACCCTTTCCCTTCACTTGTCTTGCGGGACACTCCTATTTCCTTTGTGGAACCCCATGCGCATGCGTTGCGCAGCTGCCGCCTAGTATTTTTCGGATGGGCGACTTTGGTGTTCATTTTGACTTCGTTTGTTCCGCCTTTCTATCTTCACTGGTACTTCCTCTACAGAGGTGTGAAGTTCATTTTCACACGTTTTCGGCGTTGTCTAGCTTCTCACGGAGGCATCTCTCGGCAAAGTGGAAGGGGAACTTTCTTCTCTATTTCATGGGAGGTATCTGTGGTTTTCGTTTGTACTATACCTTTAGAATCACCCTGTATAGATAGATAGAAGTAAAAAAAAAAAGTAAAGGTAAAGTGCTCCCCTGTGCTTAGCACCACGCCATGAAGGCGAATAGGGGGTGTGGGGGTAACGCCCACACTTTATTGATCCGGTCGTGAGTGGGGGTGATGTCATCAGCATCACGCCCCTGACCGCCTTTACCTCCCAGGTACCCATGTTATTCCACGCTGGATGGGCGCCGGGGCCGCTTCCAACGTTAGAAAAGTTCCCCGATTTGAACCGGCCGGGGATCGAACCCCGGACCTGTAGCATGGTAGTCAGACGCGTTACCGACTGAGCAAAGAAAAAACAAATGCAGGCATGCAAGTAAAAGAAAAACAGAAGTCCGAGAACTCTCAATTTTTCGAGATTCTCTATATTTTCCATAAAACTTAACATTTTTACCTAAAATTGGACCTCGATTCCCCTTCACCAAGGGAAATTTCCCTACATGTAGCAACACTGCCTCTCCCTAACAGAAAGCAGGAAGAAACAAGCAGTGTTCTCCAGCCAGCGCTGTTTGTAGCGGTAGAACTGACTATACAGGTCGCGCTATTTTTTTAAATATCTACTCGCCCACTTTTCATTTCGGCTCCTTCGCCTCCTCGCGTACAATCGTGGAGGAAACTCGGTCGTCAGAAGGGTGCGGGAAAACGATCTGTGACGTATACACAAATCAGTCTACTTCTTTACGTAATATACTATAATGATCAAATACCGATATATTAAAGCTAAACGTATAAAAATAAGTATGAGAATCAAGTTGGTTTACCACCTGCAAACGCGGTAACATGGAGAGTACGCCCCTGGAAGAAGACGAAAAAGAATCATCTCTTGTACTATTTTTCCTTGCGACTGGACGATTGCCGGACAAGTCACTAAAAATTTATGGTGAGCTGCAGTCTTTTCGATATGCTTTCATTTTCCATGGCATTCTCGGAGGAATATGGCGGAAAGAAAATGATCGCGTATGGCTATGGAGAACAAATTCTCCATAGTATTCACAGAACATTTCACAGTCCCATTTCAAAAGTCTGTGGAATGCTATCTAGCAGACTTCCTCAACAACGAAAGTAAACAGTGTATCAGGATGCCAATATTGAGAAACAAATATTTGAACACGACTACCAATCCTTCGACCAACAACAAATTGTAAGATATAACGGAAGTATAGGAGAGAAGAAAACAAATTCGGAAAACTATTTATTTTTTGTAGAAATTGCGGTTTCTGCACGACATTAATTTAAATGTGTACAAAGGCATTTGGCAATATTTAATTTTGTAATGTAAGTGTGGTACCATTGTGTGTACGTGGGGGAGGGTTATGACTAAACTTACGAATTTTGATCGTCCATGAATTGACCATTGTGATGTATAATTGTTTGCTAACTCTCTCTCTCTCTCTCTCTCTCTCAGTGTGTGTGTGTGATCTACGTATATAATAAAGATTGTCTTACTGGACAGATGCGCTAATTCGGACTGGATCTACAGTTTAAAGTGGGATTCGAACTGCTATTCCATGTTTTTCCACCAGGGGTCGAACCCGGGACCCCATAGCCACGTCTATGATCCTGAAGATTTAAGTCTCCTCTCCCTGTGCTATCCTACATGATCACTTTCCTGTATTTTCAGAATTCCTTATTGTAAAAAGTAAAGTGCTCCCCTGTGCTTTCCATCACGCAATGAAGGCGTATAGGGGTGTGGAGTTAGAGCACCACACTTTCTTGATCACGGCCGAAGGTGGGTGTGTTGTGATCAGCACCACGCCCCTGGCCGCCTTTACCCCTCAGAGTTTCGTCCAGGTACCCACTCTATACGATGCTGGGTTGGTGCAGGAGCCGCTTGAACAGAGGATCGAACACACGATCCTCCACAATACGAAAATCTTGCTTTCTTTACTATTATATTAATTTTTACGCGTATAGCCAGTCTGAGAGATTTTTTCAGTGTGTCTTGCATGTAAATTATTTTAAGTGTTCGGCATATTATTCTCGAATGTGAATATTTTACTTTCCTCAGACAAACTTTTAATCCTCCCAAATGCTTATCATCCATGTTGGGAGATGATGACAGTGTTGTAAGAAAATTTATTAGCTTTTGAGAAGAGCGGTCCTCTTTGACTGTCTCTGAGGAATTGTTTTAGTGTGGCCTTATCTTTTTAATGTGCTCTATATGTCCTGTGTAGGTTCCTGTACAACTTTGCACTTTTAACCTTTCTCAAGGGTTTCTTTACAGCCCTTTTATAGCTTTAAGGTAAGGGTTTCAGATCAGAGGATATTCCCTCGTATTCTTTGAAGGGTGCAAAATGGCCATATGTGACGACACACTCCAAAATTTCAACTCATTCATTCATTTGTTTTTTCCACTTTATGCACAGATAGGCTACTCGGGACTGGACCAACGGTTTAAAGTGGGATCCGTATCACTATATATCTCCACCGGGTATCGAACCCTTGACCCCTTAATTACAAGACGATGTTATCCTTTTCCATTATGGCTTGTTTCATAGAAAGAGTAAGTTCGAAAATGGAATCACTTCAAGATGGGGAAAAGCTCTCTTTCCATACGCATTGTTTGAAAATCTAAGAATAAATATAATATATTAATGATCACGTTTATACTCTAAGTAGTTACAAATAGAAGTATTCGTCATTAATTTGAATTAATATCTGTCGACGGATTAGGTGCTGCTCCTTTTGTTCTTATATCAACAGGCCGGCCCCCGAACAAGCGACTGTCTGGAGCCTCCTCGCGCGTTGATGTTAATCAAACAAGGATTATGGATCACTTAACGACGAAACAATAACCTAATTGATACTGGGAAACGCAATACGTCACCCGAGCGACGCAACTTGTTGCTGTTTTCTAATTAGCTGAAAATGCATAATGAACAAATACATCGAATTAAGAAGTCCAGTATTTTTCCTTGTACGAGGAGGCAATGGGTGTTGTCTTCAGAGGAAAACGAATGTCGAGTGGGATGTTGGACGGATACTGTCATCTGTGTAATTAATTGAGGATCCTTCTCTTGTTACGTTGATGCCCACACAATTAGTAATGGAGATATTCAGCTTGTTCTCAATGATTAGGTTAATTGATGCTCATTTACTGAACACTTAACAAATACACATTTCTCGATGTTGTGTTGTACGTTATGCTTCATTTACTCGTCTGTCTATTAGAGTAGCGGTTCCCAAAGTGGGGACCGTGGCTATCTTAAAGGGGCGTCGCGAAATGTTCTAATGTTTTCACTGAAATGACACTTACTTGTTCGTCTACACATTGATTTAGGCATGATTGTTGCAAATATGGGCTTAGTTAGTACTTTTTACATTTAAAACATTTCTGAATTTGAAATATAGCTATGTTTATTTTTTAACTTAAGGCAAGCAACCTAACTGAGCGTTGCGATTGTTAGATAGACCTACATTCTGGCGCCGCTGAAAAATCTTGGGAACCCCTGAATTAGATTGAAGGGGTAGGGTGACAAACTTTTGGCCATGAACTTGTGGTAGATTTTGAACTTTCGACATTGAATTTACGGGAGATCGAGTCGCGACAAATTTTGCACATTTTTAGCCCACGTTATCATTGCAGAAAGTGCTTATAAAGATGGATAATATTAAACAGAAAAATTAATTTATATTTTGTGTAATATATTAAAAATTTACAAATTTGCATGTTTCTCAGTCCTAACCTAAATGTATTTGTCCACTGATGCTGCAGAACCAAGCAGCTAGCATCAATCAAGTACTGCAAGATATCTGTATGTCCCGCCGAACTCGCATTATGTCGGAATGAATTTAATTTTATGATCTTGATTGTTAATGAAATATACGAGAGAAATAGAATTTCAATACGGGAGCCGGGAGGGTATAAGAAAAATAGCTCTAATACGGGAAATAGGGGAGAGTTAGTCACCCTAGTGAAGGGTGATTCTTTTTTCATCTGCACAAGCTGTAATTTTACATCTAGAAACTGCGATTATACTACTAATTGTAGCAAGGAAAATGCATGCAGATTTTTAAATGTAAAATCAACAACATAACTGCTATTCGTCCACAGATTAGAAACAAAATGATCTTCTTACCATATTTTTTCCGTTTATGAGAAATACCATCTTGGGTTATTTTTAAGGTGTGAGATTAGTAAACGAATACTTAATATTATTGGAAGTTCAAGTACCCTGCATATCACTGTTTCATACAATTGAACATCTCTGATAGAGAAAAATAATGTTTCTCAATCGAATTAAGCAATGGACTAGTTAATTTTCTGCTATTTTCTCTTCGAATTCTATGCATAATATAAACTTTAAACTTCCAGAATATTTTAAGGATCGCAGTAATACTTTACAGAGAACTTAGACTTAAAAATAAAAACTACATTATATGATATTAAAAAGTAGAAAGAATGACAGGCAGGATTCTTAATAAATGATAGAATCTAAGCAACATTCACTTTCCTAAATATGCGGTTATGGCACTTGGTAAACCAATTTTTTAGATCAGTATTGTGACATGGATTATTTTGTGGTTGTGTCGGAAGGGACAACATACAAAATTTACTTCTATCTTATTTATATTTTAGGGCGAAATTGTTTAGATTCTTATGTAGTTATAATATTTTTTTGGATATTCTACAACTTTAAGAATTTTCTGTTAGAAGAAAGAGTAATGATTGCAAATTGAATTTTTCAAGTTGTACAATATTTTACACGCTCTCATATTCTATTCCATTTTACATGGAAAAATGTTTTTTTTTTCCTTTTTCAATTTTTCTCATTCGCTTCTTTAGATACATTTTCGCATCTTGTTTCTCAATTAGATTAATTCAGGAACCCAACAATAGCTCACCTCTCCGTTTCTAGAAATCTCTGCGAAGAAGAGAGATACTGAAGATGTCATGCTTTAACGTTTGTTTGTTTTGCCCTTCTGAAGAACGGCGACAGAGAGCCTGAAAGGTACCGGAACCCGCCTTGGAAAGCTGATATTCGTGTTGCATATGTTTAAGGATACAGACATACCATTGCTTAACTGTTTGTTCATGTACACTGAACCGCAAAAGAAATAGGCAAATTGTAGATCACAACTTTCATTTATTGTATTTTCCACAACGTGATGATCACGAATTGAAATTAAAACATCAGTGGACAATACTTCCTTCCTATTAACAGAATTCTAAGTCTTAAAGCAACATAGGATGTAAAGCAAAAGAGTGAAAATTGTGATGGACAATTTGCCTACTGTTATTTTTGCCGTTGGCTTTAGCATTATTACAATTCATGTAATTTCGTGTTGCTATAAAAAGAAGTTTCTTCTAGTACACAGGTAATGCAATAGATGCATGTATATTTCTCTTCCTTTAAGTTACATTTTGCCCTTTTGACTAATCGTGAGGATGAGGACATCCATCTTCAAGCCAGGACTCAAACCCAACTCTTGCAGCAAGATCGCGAGTAGACCGCTAAATGGCCTCGGTCACCAAGGCCAGATAAAGGGTTGAAATTTACATTGACCTCGATATTCTTATTGCCAACTGACTTACATAATACAATATAGGGTGTACATAAAGTCCCGTTAATTTTTCCGGGTAACCCAAAGTTGTCAACCTCCATGGCAGACTAGTACGACAGGAATCTTGTGTTTCTTTAATAGTAGAGAATTTAATTGATTGAAGAAAGAGAATGACACAAAGGAGAAGTGGTTAGCACTTATGATGACATCATAAGAATATGTCAAATGTATACCTTCTCGTGACCACAGTCGAAATCATCGATGAGTGTCCAAAACTACTTTTACGGTCAATATGGAAGTATCCTTCTTAATGTACATAATACTAATGCACGTTCTAACACAGACAGAATAATTACAACCATCCATAATTTTTCAGCAAGATGGTGCGCCAACTCTTTTCTTTCTTTTTTTTAAATGGGGGGCCACGAAACAATTTAAGTTGACGAGAAAGTTCCTTCAGGGAGGCCAGTATGTTACTGGTGAATGCCTGTATTTTGATTTGTGTAACCGACTGCTGAGAGTTGGATGTTATCAAAGTGGATGTTTTACATTTCTGTGTTATGGAAAGTATAGTGCAAAGATGATTCCACTTATTGTAGCAGGATTATAACCCCTGAAACTTGAGTTCCTGTAAGTGGAGTGTTGGTTTCACTACTCCCTAAAATATTCTCGATAGCATGGGTGCATCAAAAGCAAGGAACATTTTGAAATGGATGTTTAGAGAAGAGAAAAATAGTTGCAAGGGATTTAATTATGGGAATGAATAGTGCAAAGGATGATATTTATTTTATTACGTGCCGCTGAAGAGATCGGCAAGCTTATGATTTGAAAATGGCGTCCAGTAGATAATGACGACCATTTCTGCGAAAACATTCCTTCAGTTTCCGAGGGACATCCTGTATAGCTGCGTAACATGTTCGCAACAATCCTGGCGATTTTTCAGTTGTAATAGATGGAGCCGAAATAATCCGTAACAAAATTGCCCAGATTCCTGTGGACATGTTACGTAGCTATGCAAGATGTCCCTCGACGACTGAAGGAATGTTTGTACTGAAATGGTCTTCATCTACAGGAAGTCATCATCAAGCCATAAACCTTCCTATCTCTCCCTTGGTATGTAATGGCATCCTCTGGACTATTCATTTCCATGATAAAATCTCTTGCAACTATTTTTCTATTCTCTAAACCTCCGTTTTAAAATGTCCCGTCTTTTCGATTCACCGTTTATATACTACCAATTAGTCTACTTGAATATACACTGTTTAAAATCTTTACTATGCAAAGTAGCCTGTAATTACATTTTAGAGCTTATGGGTGGAAGGGGAGAGAAATAAAATGTGTTCTTCATTAGAAAAAAATACAGCTGATTAGGGTCCACGCAAAATTTGTTTTATTTAATTTAGAAATTTCAATATACTCCTGCTCTCCAAAGACTGTTTAGTGAAACTTTTAGCTTGTTCAATTTTTAAATTTTCGCTATTGTAGAACACATATTCTACCTTTGCGAATAAAACTCAATCAATATCCATACAGCCCTAGGAAGATTGGTGTGTTTCAAGAGGAGCTGCCCTAAACTTATTCCTGTTTTTGTTAATCAAAGTTTCGAGCAACATCCGGTTGGATTCCTTTGATTTCCGGATAGGACAATACGAAATTAACCTCGGTTTTGTTTTTAATTAAAGGCTCGTGGGCATAACTCGGAATACAGGGTTGTGAAGGACAACATTCTAATTAAACCCTCTAAATGTGATCTTGACATATTATGTGGGGGTGTTCAAGTGTCCTATATACACTTTGATTTATATTCCAAAGTCTGTCTTATGTGCTTTTTTGACTCAGATGGGCTAATCCAGACTGCATCTACAGTTCAAATTTACAGCCGAACCATGTTCCTCCGCCGGAATTCGAGCCTTTAATTCATTGATTACAGCGTCAGCAAGAGTTGCGGAGTGATCCATTCTGGGGTGAATATGTGTGGAAGATCTGGGTGGGACACATTTTCACATACTATAGTAATTAGTATATCGAAATTGAACGGTTTGGTGATCGAGGACATTAAGTGGTCGACCTTCAATCTTGCCAAAGATCCCAGCGTGGGTATGGTGTTCTTTGTCAGGTCGCTTCATCAATTTCATCATATCATCACACTTCATCGTCCTTGCAATTGGCCAAAAGTTGTAAAGTCAGCAACACAAAATATGAAAACTGTAAATATTCATATTGTTAGTATGTCACCTAAACAATAATTTGTAATAATGAAGTAAAACAGAAGAAAAGGGGGGAAATCCCTGGAAGACGCCCGCCTCCACCGCATATATTCGAGGGCATGCGCTTATGTTGTGGTGCTTAAAAAGACCAGAAAGTCTTTTCCACGAAATATCGGTTCCCCCGTTTTATTTTTCTCTTGACTTTAGTTGGCTAAAAAAATACATATAGATCCAATTCTGCAGGTTACAATGAAATCCGCAGAATCTGGTACCCGGGTTGTTCAGTAGTCCAGAACAAGCCCAGGTTATAAAATTTGTTAATTTGATACTTGGATTTGTGGTCGTTTTCTTGGGTATGTAGAGGGTGTTTCAGTGGTAGTGTTGTATTGGTAGTTGGTGAGTTTATGTGTGTGTAGTTTTGTTTATGCGTATGTGTGTGAAGGGAGAGTGAAAATTATTTGATTAAATGTGATAAAGGTAGGGGGAAGTTAATCAAATAAGATGATTGAGAACTTGAATTGTGGCTTAAGTATGAAGTGTGATAATAGTGTCAGCTATGAGGGGGATATATGCTGTGTGAGAGTCTTAGGGGGAAGGGTATATTGAGAGAGCATCAAAATTGACAGACAAACCAACTAACAGGAACTCGGTTCCTTAACTTTCCGAAGTAACTACGACCAATATATTCATGCCAAAATAACACCAGATGGACCAGAATTCACGTGGTTTCCTCAAATAGAGACAGTCTATTACTTTTCACATCGGTCTTTTGTTGTTTCAACACGAGGCGCACGAGGTGAATTCTATTCTGACGGAACAACTGAAGAAAGCGAGAAATTCATCAAGCGTAGAAAACGGAGAGGGGGTTAAAGCTGGGAGGGGGTGAAGTAGAGCATTTCCAGAAGCAACGTGCGTAAAGTCGCCACAATCGACATGGAAAAGCTATTCCGAATCGGACAGAGGGAGAAAGGAGGGGTGGAGAACTGGGGGCGCGGTAGACTTTCATCGACCAGCCGTATCTTGACATTTCTAACACATTAAGCAAGGTCTGCGTGAACGGACAAAGTAATTCCATCACACCGTCAAGTGTTGTTTTCCCTTCTCAGCAGACGAAGAGTTACTCAATCGACGCACATGTTCTGACAGGGTAATGACGTTAGTTTCTGTTGATACTTTCGAGCTGGCATAACCACGCTCTGTTGCTTTGCGTGCTGGAGAAATGATTACATGTTTTGTTCCGCTTCAATAGTTTCGCACAGGACTTCTTATCTAAGGGGCAAACTCACCGAGGGATTATTTTACGTAGCATACGACGTGCGAATTTCTATCTGCCGACATCATTAGAGGCTAGTATCGTGGCCACTGTTTAAAATTGAGACAACAGCATGACCAGAATCTTCGAAACTTGTCGAGATGAGTCCTAGATTGAGACATTCGTTTACAAAATCTAGGCGAAGGCAGAATTTACTACTCGGTCGTATGAGTGCAAATTGCAAATGTACTTCAATTCGTATGATTGAACATACTGAGAACAACATAAATAATCTATTCATTCACTGGGAAACTGCTCCTGTAGTAAGTGTTCCCAAGTTGATTAAATAAAAAAGATCACGTTATCAGAATCGTAGCGTTTTTTAGCTTCCTAGCGCGATACGTTGATCATTCCGTCACGAAGGCTAACAAGAGTGCATAGGTCAACGACATTCAAATGTCTCTTCCACTTAACTACGGAGGAGTGCATTTTGCAGACTAACGAGGCTCTGGAGTCTGGTCTCACATACAGTATAATCACATGTGGAACTTCAATTTTGTGCTGTCCATGTGTGTTTGTAATGGGGCCTTATTTACTTATGTATTGAATTTCAACAGAAATGAATACATACATATACCTCCCCTACCTTTCTCTTTCACACATACACACACGCACACTCACATTTCACATAATTGTAGACCATATAGTACATACGTATATATTGGTGTACAGAACAGCATTACTACTTAAATATATTAATTTTGTATATTGTTGAACATATGCACCACATATTATCAGTATCACAGATCACAATATAATACATACAATATGAATAATAAGTTTATTATTAACAATAACATCTTTTCAACATGTAACTATTTTTATATATTTGACATTTATGCAGGGTGTCATTTTAATGGCACCCACGGACCACAGATTCGTATAGAGGACATCAAAACAAACAACTTTTCTCAGTAACATTTTTCTCCATACACACACACACATACTATCAACTACATCCTGAAATGCAGATACACCAATTCTTGTCATAAAATTGCGTGTTTACGTAAATTTATTTGGACCAACAAACGTGGTGAAACATTTTGTGTATTCAACAGACTTCCAATATGTTTATGACATTTCTACGCCAAGGTAACTCTTTACGCTGCGTTACATCCTAATTAACTTGTTAATTGCTTTCGTTACTTTCTCGTAGGAACTTTCGTGTGGACTTGTTTTGATTATATTTGTACAGAATCAGCTGGTCTTGTTTCCAAAGCAATTAGCTTTTCTGATTTAGTGAAATTGTAAACATGTTATGGATAAACTCAAGCTGAAATAATATTAATAATAGTATAAATGTTCTCACCTATTCTGAAAGGCCATTCCCGATGGCGTAGTGTCTACATTGTCTACGTAGTGTCTACGATGGCCACTCAGTGGCGTACTTGTTATTTCATTTCGGGGGGTAGGCTTTTTGAGTGTGTACATTTCTATATGTTACCAGTTAGTAAACTAAAATATTGCCTTGTGGTTCTAAGTGCCTTATAACATTGGTCAAAATCTTGGTAATAAAATATTATAACTTTTGTACATACTTTGGAAATACTTAATACATTTACATTCTAAGAAATCCTAAGTCATACACAAATATAGCCATCGAACTACTAACAACGAAAACTGGACCACATCTCTATTGCCTAGTTCAAACTTAACTCCCATCTGACTTACCTGCACGTTTCTTGTGTGAACACTTATCAGCACTATGCCATGAAAACGTAAGTGCAAAAGTGGAAAACAGCCTGGTGTTCTCTAGGCTCGATGTGATTGTCAGTCGCAGAATTATGTCCTCCTTTAATCCACAAGGCTGCATACCCTTTGGCAAGAACATCTTTGATGAGTGGATTATTAATGGATGCGAATTCTGTTTCATAGTCTTTGAGGGTAACTTCGTCATGAGACCGATAGATGCCGGTAGGAGTCACATGCTGGTGGAACAAAGGGAGTGTGAAGCCACACACGTGAAGTTGTGGAGCGGACATCAAGGGAGGAGGTGTGTTGTGTGCAAGTGCATTGTGCGTTGGCGCTGTTTGCAGAATTTCCTCGTGATCGGAAAGGGAAAAATGTCATATCATTTTCCGTGACGATCTTGCCTCTTCATGGGGATAATTTTGACCTGCTAGGAAAGTAAGCTAACGTATTTGCCCCCCCCCCCCCCATGTATTTTGGAATTTCTTTGGTATTCCTTCAGTACATTTGTAAAGGACAAAGTGTTCCTCGCGTATAATTTTCGTGTTGTCACTCGCCACGGATTTTGCAGGACACATTACAATATGCCAAAATCTGTAAGAAGTTACCCCATTTGACGGTACACTATAGCCTATGCTTTGAATTCCATTTTCTTTGAGGGTGATAAAGACGTCTCTGGCAAAGATAAAAATAATTTTCTTTTGCTGCCGACATTTTTGTAAGAGGGAAATCCTAGGTTTCGCCCCCGTTAATTCACACACTGGCTCCCATTTTCGATTTCTGGTCGAGGCACATTATATAGTGATTCGGATCCCACTTTAAACTGTAGGTAGAGTCTCGATTAGCCCATCGGAGCAGAAAGTAAACTTTACCGAACTTTTAAAAAAATGTTATTCTTCAGGAACGCCAGTAGCTTGTCAGAAGTTCTTGAAAGGAAGAAATGGATGGACTGAAATCATATTTAGCTGCATGACAAAAGAAGCTCGTGGACAACTAAGTGAAGAAAGTATGAAGAAGCCAAAACTTTGGAACCTTCCTCAATTGTGGATAAGCTAGAAATATTCTTTGATTAAGAAACAAAAGAAGGAGGAAAACCAGCGACTCTCGGTGTGAAACTTCGTCATGAAGTTTGAGGAAGTAACAAGGGGCATTGAAGTGGGAACTTCATTTGAGGTGGGTGTGTTGTAGGCATGGACTCCAAGAAACAGAAAGCTAATTTCTTTAGAACTACAGACCAAGTGCCCTGAGTGTTAATTAGTGTGGTAAACTATTCTCAGTGTTTCCAACTGTTGGAGAAAATATCGGTAAAATCGAAACATTAAAGGGAACTAAAGCAAAGAGCTTTTGGAAATATGAATGGGTTGCTATATTGATTGCAGTACTTGATTAATTAATTTGATTTTTTTTCAAGTATGAAAAACATTGTTTCAATAATTGTATTTATATATGTCACCAAAAATGTACAAAGTATAATGATTAGGAATTTTTATTCATTAAACTCCTACTGTAAATATTACTTTTAGGTATGTTTCATTCTTAAAGGACATTAACTTAACTTTTTATATTTTACATTCAAGTCTAGAAAGCTTGTAGGGAAATCTTATTTGGTTTGAAGGTTAGGTAACGAAACTGCATTTGCAATGTTACACACTTAGGTATTTACACCTAGGTCATATTATTTATACAATTTGGCATTAATTTTATTATGTTTACTACAAGAATCAAAAGAAAACTATAGGAGAAGAAACCCGTATTTTCATTTGATAACAAATTTCAACCTCCTATCAACAGTTGACAAGTGCCAGAACAAAAATTCACTGTATCACAAAGTTCTCTCCAAAATATATTTTAAAGCTAACAGCCTTGCTGCTGAGGAGTCTTCTCATAATCACTTTAACGAAGGTTTCAGGTTCGGCATTGACAGTAATTTGTGAGTGAAACTGTATCATTTTCATATAGTCATCCTTCATTATGAAATAATCTAAAGGTACAGAAAATACATTTTTATTTTGGGATGGTACTTTCAATGAAGGTTACGGACGCTTTGTACGATTTCCTTCCCAATTCCAAGTTATCACTCCCTCTACACCCCATATCTGTTAATTTAATTGTAGAAATGAACAACGTTAATTAAATCAATCAACCAGCAATCATATGAGATCGATTACAAATATTTGTAGATGATTTACACCATTACAAACATAGTCACCACTCAGTCGTCGCCTTGTAATTAAGGGGCCCCGGGTTCAATACCCGGTGGAGACACATAGTGGTTCGGATCCCACTTTAAACTGTAGGTTCAGTCCCAATTAACCTATCGTGCATAGAAGTGGAATTAAAACAAAAACTATGAGTTCTGAATTGTTTTCTGTTTCAATAAATATGCTTCTTTAGTATGTGATTTGGTACTAATTATTCAAGTTAATTGTAAACTTTGACAGGGGTCAATTGCAAAATGAAAAATGATACTCTAAACTCTGGTGGAACCTATCTTGACAGTGACGTAGTAACAGCATTGCAAACTTCCATCGTTGATACTTTCACTGTTAGCACTAAGAAAAAAGACAAACAAGGGAAAGAATTTCAATAGTTTGAAATGCAAGGGAAGGAAGTCCAACATGTCGCAATGCGAGGTTTCTTTTAGAATGGAATCATGTAAAATAAAGAGCAATTAAAACGAGCACGATGTATAAATACAAGAAAATGAACGGAATCGGATAATGAATACGAGATGGCAACGCGCCTTTGAACGGAAAGTTCGCGAGGCTTGAGCGCAAAAATATAGTTCCTTAATGAAAACATGTTACAGCGTATACAGAGCATATAAATGTGTTAAAAATATTAGATACTTAAAAACTTGTTGAAATGTAGAGTATTCGGCACGATTATTTTGTTACAAGTCAAAGTTAAACCCCCGGAAAATATGCGAACTAAAATCCACCCTCACTTGTTTCTGTCGCGGTAAACGGCAGCAGACGAGAATATGGGGGAAATTCTTCTTTTCCTCTGCTCTCAAATGGCACGCTGTTGCCACGATGCCTCACAGCTGTTCTCTGACAGATGAAATTCTGGCGGACCTGCCGCAAAACGCGACGTTCAGGGTGGCGCGGTCAGTGGTTGAAGAAGTATGGATAGTGTTCGTGACGATTCCCGATTTAAATAATTAATAACAATAAAATCTATTGTCATGGTTGTGATTCTTACTATGCGGTAGTAAATATTACCATCTAAGAAACAGATTTTATCTTCAATTTAATTTACTTACTTACTTACTTAGTCGCGTCCTCTTCTACCTGCCGGTGTCGAGGGGTTACAGAGAGTTCTCCAGACGTTTCTGTCCATCGCCTTTTCCTGTGCCTCTTTCCATCTTATGCTTCGTTTCTCCAAAATCTCTTTGACACTCATATTCCATGTCTTTCTTGGTCTTCCTTTTGGTCTTGTTCCTTGTGGACGTGCTTCCCATATCTGTTTTGGCAGTCTCGTCTCACTCATTCTGCTCAAATGGCCGAACCATCTGAGTTGATTACGTTCAACTGTTTCTTGTAGTGGCTGAGCATTTAAAGATTGCCGGATGGTTTGATTCCTTATCCGATCTTTCCTGGTTTTCCCACTTATTCTTCGAAGGTACCTCATTTCCATTGTTTGTACATTTTGCAGGTGTTTTCCAGTCATTGTCCAATTTTCACTGCTATATGTAAGTGTTGGTATATAAATTGTTTTATATACAGTGAATTTTGTTTGGGTAGATATTTCTTTTTTGCCTATAAATCCTCGGTTTATCATTTGATATAGCTTTCCTGTCTTCATGATTCTATCTCTTATTTCTTCCTCTTCTTTTCCTTGACTGTTTATAATTACTCCAAGATACTTGAAATTTGTCACTTGTTCTAAAGGTTTGTTATTCAGTTTTAACTTATGGTTTGTCTTTTCTCTGCTAATTATCATTGTTTTAGTTTTCTCCGTATTTATTTCCATATTCTTTTTCTTTAATTCTTCATTAAGAATATTTAGGTTATATTGTAAACTAGCCTGTGTATTAGCTATTAGTATAATATCATCAGCGTATATGAGCTCTGTTAGTTTAATTGATTTCATATTCCAGTATCCTACATGAAATTGTTTCATTTTTATATGGCATTCCTTTATTACTTCATCTAATAGGAATATAAATAGATATGGTGATAGTATATCTCCCTGTTTAACTCCTGTTGTTATTTCAAATTCCTCTGACTGGTGGTTTCTCGTCCTCATGTAGCATCTGCATCCTTTGTACCAACTTTGGATTGCTTTTATTAGGTTTTTATCCACTCCTTTCTTCTCTAAAGATTTCCATATCTCATTCCAAGGAACTCTATCAAAAGCCTTTTGTAGATCTATAAAACATACATGTGCCTTTTTATTGTATTCTATTGTCTTGTCTGTTATTTGTTTGAGGGTGAAAATATGGTCTTGTACACTTCTTACTGGTCTAAAGCCTGCTTGACTTTCTTCCAATTGCTCTTCGACATATTTTCTGAGTCTGTTCTCCAGGATTCTTGAATATATCTTCCCTGGCACACTGAGCAATGAGATTCCCCGATGGTTTCTGCATTCTCTATCATCCCCTTTCTTGAAGATTGGGATTATTACTGATATCTCCCATTCCTTCGGTACAGTTTTCTTTTCCCATATAGCATTCAATAGGTTCAAAAACAGTTGCTCTCCAGCATTTCCCATGTATTTAAGCATTTCTGGTGTTAAACCATCATGTCCACTGGCCTTACCTAACTTCATTTTCTTTAATGCTGCTTTTAATTCTTCTACTTTGATATAATTTATTTCCTCTTCTTCATCCTTCATTTCTGTATTTTCTGTTCTTTTGTTTCCTATTTGAACCTCCGTCCTGTTAGTTTGTGTTTCATCCTTCAGCAATTCTTCGAAGTATTCCTTCCATCTTTGCATGATTTCTTCTGGTTTTGTTCTTAGTTTACCATCTTTTCCTTTTATGTATTTTAATGGGCTTTCTTTATGTTTTCTCATGGTCTTTAAAACTTTGTAGAATAGTTTTTGATTTTCTCGGCTGTTCTCTTCCATACTTTCCCCAAATTTTCTCCACGAGTTCTTTTTAGCCTCTAACACTTTCTTTTTGACTATATCCCTTTGCCTCCTATACTCTTCGAAGCTTTCTAAATCATTAACTGATAGGTACTTTTTCCACAGTATTTTCTTGTGCGTGACTTCTTCTTTCAGCTCATCTGTCCACCATGCCGTTCTTTTCATTTTGTTTCCGATGTATGTTGTCCCGCAGCATTCTTCTTTTCCTCTGCTCTCAAATGGCACGCTGTTGCCACGATGCCTCACAGCTGTTCTCTGACAGATGAAATTCTGGCGGACCTGCCGCAAAACGCGACGTTCAGGGTGGCGCGATCAGTGGTTGAAGAAGTATGGATAGTGTTCGTGACGATTCCCGATTTAAATAATTAATAACAATAAAATCTATTGTCATGGTTGTGATTCTTACTATGCGGTAGTAAATATTACCATCTAAGAAACAGATTTTATCTTCAATTTAATTATTAATTATAATTATATCCTCAGAGACAGTGGCGGCGATTGGTGGGGACCAGACCAGAGGCGCTAACTTAAGATACATTTGGGGCGGTAAGGTTCGCATAAACAATATTTATGTAAATAAATAACCCATCAAATATACACACAGCTTACATTTTGAGACGTGGTTCGCCGGTATCCTATCCAAGCTGCAACCATGCAAATTGTCATGGATAATTCTGTCCGCGTTGAAAATGTACCGAACAATGGTTGGAGAAAAAATGACATTCAAGAGTGGCTTTCGCAGAAGGGTGGTGGACAAACTGAGGAAAACAAATCCAAATTTTCGGACATCTTGCATGTTAAAAGCCGAGCTGCTGCAAATTGTTAACAATGTGAAACATTTGTACAATGAGTATAGAGATGACCGCCTAGCTCGTGAAGCTGGGCACACCATTCTTAGGTTGCCTCGATATCATTGCGAATCAATCCTATTGAATTAGTGTGGAGTTAGGTGAAACGGTATGTGGCATCCAATAATAAGAAGTTTACATTGAATGAAGTTGAGCGGTTGCTTTGGGAGGGGTTACGTAAAGTAACGCCTGAAAAATGGAAGAATTACGTTAAACATACATTGAAAGAAGAAGAAAAGTTTTGGGAGCTGGACAAACTAATTGACGAGACTGTGGATCCACTCATTATTGAAATTGGTGCCGACAGCGATTCTGATGATAGCAGTTCGGACGACGGGGATCTGAGTGGAGTAGAGGAATTACAGTGATCCTAAAGGTAAGCTTACTCTTTTGCTTATTAAGTGCAAATTGCTTAACATGTTTCTGGTCGTAAAACAAGGTTTACTTTGCTTTGTTTATTAAGTGTATTCAAAACATTTAAGTTCGTAGTTTCTCAGTTCATATATCTATTTTTCCTGTGATGGAGAGAATCTTTCATGCTTTGCGCGGAGTGATACAATGGTTTCGCATCAACCTGTAGTGCGGTCCCAGCTAACGTCACTGTCAAGATAGCTTGCACCTTAGTATAGTTACATTGTTGCGTGTTGCCTAACTCTACGGCTGTGGTAGAAGTTGCCATGGAAAATTCGATATTAAAATCCATTTACTGTAGAGTTAGGCAATATACATAATGCCTTGCAGGGAAGCGAGTACTTCAGGATTTGGGTGTCCCATTTTTTTTGCCGGTGACGGTACACTCGTAACTTTGTGTTGAAACCACATATTCCCACCCATGGTTTCTGTTGGTTTTTTTTACACAAAAATAAAGTAAATTGATTCAACGTTTAATGCTTAACGCCCACTGAGATGCGTAAATGCGGACAAAGGCTGCAACAGAATTTCCGTTGTTTGCTTCTATTGATATCAAATGGTGTAACGTCCACTACAGAGAAACACGCGGAACTGAAGCACGGAATTTCCATGCCAGAAGTCTGTAGGTTATCGCCCACTGAGACGCCGGAAACGCTTTTATTGCGTTCTGTGTAAGCGTATTTTCCGCACCTATTGTGGAGGCCACCCAGGACTTGGTGCGGTGCGAGGTTCCCGCCTGCAAACTGCACCTCGAGGCCAGTAAGCAGCAGAGCAGGAATGGGAGAACCCTTTGCGTTGCAAAGTAAAAATTCAGTGGGGAAAGGCACCCTCCGTTTTCACGGATACATCTCGGTTGCTTCTGCCATGGTGACAATAAAAGGAAATAATTTGAGGTGTATTTACTTCCAGAGGTAAATCTAATCAAAGATCTCGACGTTTTCATTGATTCTGCTTTGACCTTCAAACAACACATATTAGCCTATATATACGCGTAGTAAATAATGCCTATAGATCATTAGGTTTTGTTATAAGGAATTCTAGCTGCCCCCCCATGGTGGAGTGGTTAGCACATCGGGCTTCGAATCCCGGCCTAGGCATGGGTCTTTGCCCATTCATCAATTTCATCATATCATCACTCATCCTTATCTTCTAAAATTAGCCAAAAATGGCACAAGAAGCGAAGTAAAATAAAGCAAATCAATCAATCTTTCAATAAGGAATTCTAGATTTGGATTGGATGGATTTGGTGTTTTAAGTCCACTTTATGCACAGTAAGGCTCATCGGGACTGGACCTACAGTTTAAAGTGGGATGCGAACCAATATGTGTCTCCACCGGCTATCTAATCCGGGAAGGAATTCTATAGATTTAAAAAATATACATTGTATTATAACTCTATGTAACAGCATAGAATTAGACACGGTACGCATCAATTGTTTTGTCTCCAGGGTATAGATCATACGAAAACAGCATAGCAAGAATTCAATAAAGTTTGTAAGATATATATCTGCTTTACAAAAATATGATATGTCTCCACGACAAAATAACGTGAATTATAATAATCTGCTTGACATATTTGGGTTTAAGAGTCTTGGTAACAAGAGGAAAATATGTGATCAGTTGTACTTGTATAAAACAATTAATGGTATCTTAGACAACAGCTCCTTTGTAGGTCAAATACAATTCAATATAAGAAGAAATATTCGCCCAATAGAAATATTCTGACTTCTAAAATTTCAAAAATTCAGAAATATAAAAACTCACCAATAAATAGAATGTGTCACAGTTACAATATCCTTGTTGAAAATGTAGATTGTATATCAATATCCTTGTTGAAAATGTGTAGATTCCTCACTGGCACTTTACAGATATTAAAGAATAATAAACTCAGTATTAGAAAACGAATTTCTGATAGAATATAGATTGCTATATATAAATGTTACCATTTACAGTGAGCAATGCTTATGAATTACTTAGAAACGCCTTTCCTAAATGTATGTAGGTAAATGTATATAATAATGTTATCATGTGTTATATGTATGTGCGTGTATGAATATGTGTTTGTATATTCCCATATAATTTTTTACTGTATTAACTAAACGCAGTCTACGCATTCTGTAATCGGGGGTTTAACCTTTGTAGAAGTGCAAAGAAGAAATAAATAATACATTACACTGTAACTCAGATGACGAGAGGTTTTCGATTGTACAAACGCGAACGACGAAGTCTCCTGCCTCGCTCCCCCCCCCCTTTTCAGCCCCTCTTTCAGTACTGATGTTCGCTCTGCAACCCCTACGTGTATATGAGAGTTTTCTCACACACGGGTTTAGAATGCCTGGCAGTGGCGTCTCGTCCCTTGGGGCTTCCGGGGCTTAGCCCCTAAAGAAAAACGGACGTATTCACGTAATTATCAATCACCATAACGCATAACTATCACACAGACTTTTAAAAGGTGATTTTTACCCAAGGTCCGTTGACCTGTGTTTGCCGCTCGCTTTGGAAGGTCCGTTCATAACGCGCCTTTTGAGCAAGCCGAGGTGGGGACAGATCGCTGGGGAAAGTTTAGTATCCGCTAGTTTTAGCAGGGGAAACGTGTTTCTGTGTTCTTTCCTTGCTCTTGTATTCGTGTATTCGCGTGTACTTTTAGTCATTTTGTTGTGTTTTTCATATTGTAGTGTGAGTGATAATAATAATGTCTAACTGTGCTGTGAGCACATGTCGAAACTATCTCAGGAAAACTAAACATTTTGATATTATTTACCATAAATTTCCTCCCAACGAAAAGTTCCGAAAAATCTGGGAGAGCAAATGTTATCGAAAAGACAAATTTCAGGTTGCTAACTCGAGTATTTGTTCTTCACATTTTTCACCAGAATGTTACGAACGCGATTAAAAATCGGAATTATTAGGAATTACACCAAAGAAGAGATTATAAAATTAAAAAAGAAAGATGCCATTCCTACATTGTTACTTCCAGTCACACACGTGCAGGTCAGTGACGACAACAGCGTTCGTGCAAGACGTGCAAAGGCAAGATGTGCTAGGAAAAAGGTTCTCTCTAAGGTAAGTGAACAATTATTTGTGAACAGCAGCGTACCACCTCAAGAACAAAAGCCTTTATCTGTGTTGTCATTCGCTTGTTCAATAGAAAGTGAAAAAATCGAAAACACAAAACAATTGGAAGTGCTTCGTGGGGAAAATGAAAAGCTAAAGACAAATATAAATAATTGTCATGAGGAAATCAAAAACCTTAAAATTAATTTGCAAAAATGGCAAGCAAGGTATAAGAAGGTATTGCAGTCAAAAGTGGCTTTAAAAACAAGGGAGCAGAAGAACTATCGTGAAGAAAAAAGTGAGACAAATTTTGAGCAAAACCTTTACTCCAAGGCAAATCAACCAGTGGCGTGCCCAGGATTTTCGAAAGGGAGGGGTTATGTATACTTTTTCTTGGTAGTCAGCTCTCATTTTGTCATATTTTCCTACCTTTGACGTTCTTTTTTTTTAGGAATACTGGGCGAAAGAGGGGGGTTATAACCCCATTAACCCCCGCCCTTGGGCACGCTACTGAAATCAACATGTTAATTAAGGGGAAAAGAAAGCAGAGGCGGAAACAGGAAGATACAATTCCTGCATTGATACAAAGGGCGATCACATGAGATCGATCAGAGGTCGGAATTCCATTACCCAGCATTGCAAAACTTCGTCGCTGGGCGCAGAAATTGAGACTCCCACCGGGAATTCTTGCACCAGTTTTGAATATTATGAAACAGCAGGGACAGTGTTTGACTGAAGTGGAAAAACTGAGTGTCCTGTTGTTTGATGAAATGAATGTTAACGGACGAGTGTGCTACGACAGTGAAAATGACAGAGTTTTGGGTCCCCATAGAAATGTTCAGGTTGCAATGATTCGAGGATTGACAGGGGAATGGAAACAGCCAGTAGCTAAGGCTTTGTTGTTTGATATTATATCATAGGTTGGGGTAGCTGGGTATAAAAGAGTTGCTATAGTTTCGGATCTAGGTGGAAGTAATAGAAAGCAAATTAAACAAAAACAATGGACCCAGAGCTGCTGCTCTTCCAGTTCTTTCCAGCACTAGCCGTGGGCAAGTTTATGCTTTTACATACTTACAATTCTTCTATACACCATTACTTTCATGTATTCTGTGTAAGTTGCTTTGCGATGCTCTTCAGTATGTGTTTTTCCTCTTAAAAACAAGAGCGTTGCATGCTTTACAGTGTTGAAAATAGTATACACGCAGAGAGTATCATGCTGATGACGTCACAGAACCCTGCCGACGTTGTAAACACAAGGATTGACGAAAAGGCGCGTTATGACCAGACCTTCTAGAGTGGGGGAAAGTGGGCTTCGACGGACCTTGATTTTTACCCACGTAAATTCATCGTCTGTTGCAATGGATACGACAGCGCTCCTAGCGGCATTGATGTCAATTATCGTTTTCCGGGGCACGTCGCAAAGGAGGGCGTGGCTTACACCCACCAACGCTACAGTGAAGGTCACATGCTAGCAGAGAGAGGAGGGAAGAGTGCAATTGATTTGAGTGCTGATTCGGGGCTAGCTCCGTTGCGTCGCGTTCGATCTCGCGTGTTGTTCTGTAGTGTTTTGGTGGCTTTCATTCGCTATGTTTGAGTGAGTTTGGCAGGGTTGATGTTCGAACACAAATTGATGAAGGACATAGGCTGTCAATTACAAGACACAATGAATTTGTCCGGGACAATAGGCATATATTAAATAGAATTATCGATTGCTTAAAATTCTGTGGTCGACATGAACTTGCTCTACGAGGACTTAATGAAAGAGAACAATCTTTAAACAGAGGCATCTTCCCAGATTTATTATCCCTTCATAGAAGAGGGAAAACTAAAGAGGGAACTTCGTGTTGTTTATTGTAGTGAAGAGTTGAAAAACATAAACTCTATCAGTAGATTGCATTCATTCTTTATTTAAAGTTATTTAGAGGGTACCTTTTCAGAAACAGTAAAAATGACAAACATAGTTTTAATAACTCCAGTGGCAACAGCTGAATCTGAACGATATTTCAGCACATTGAAGCGTATTAAAACCTGCTTAAGAAATGCAATGGGACAAGACAGACCAAATGCCTTGGCACTTGCTTACAATAGAGATAGAATACATTTCAAACATAGAGGGCTTCAACGAAAAAGTAATAACAAAATTTGCTGAGCAGAAGAACAGGAGTCAACGATCGTAGAAAGGTATGTTTCACAATAATACCTGTTTCTTTTGAAATCATGTGAATTGTCATTATATTTTAAATTCTTTAAAAAAATAAGTCCAGTTTTGTAGTTTAGAAGATAAATACCCGTTTTTTTATAATTCATGTAATTTGTCATGAAATTTTAAATCCTTTCAAAAAAAGTAAGTCCAGTTTTGTAATCTAGAAGAAAAAAATACCTTTTTTTTGTAATTCATGTGAATTATCATTGCCACTGATGCCTGGATTATGTTTCAAACGACATCTGTGTCAAGGATATTTTCAAAAGACTTACAACGTTTCAGGGCCACACATACTTCGTAGCACAAATGAAAGAAACACCTTTATCTTAATTATCTGTATTGAAACAGAAAACCTTGAAGGACTGAATGTGCACGAGGAAACTGGATCTCGTTTCGCAGATGTTTCGTCTCGTAGAACAAAGAAACCAATCTCACCTTGAACATCGTAGAAGCTTCATTGTAACCTTACACGTGACTTGGAAGCTGTAAAGTGTTCGTCACCAGATTCTTCCCGTTTGAGTGAGCGTATTCGTGTTTTGAGTTGTTCAAAATGAAGTGTTTCTTTCTGCTTGTTCTTGCATTCCTTGCTGCAAGTCAGAAGCTGCCAGCAAGTAACAAGGCGATTGTTCAACTGTTTGAATGGCGATGGGACGACATTGCTGAAGAATGCGAACGCTTTCTGGCGCCATACGGCTATGGTGGAGTACAGGTAATATCCACTGTCTTACTAAACGCACGACCAAGATATTAGGCGGGTGGCAGAAGTTCGCGCTGTTGCCACGTCGAAGCACAACCCCGTGTGCTTGGATGTTTAAGAGAATGAAAGATCTCTTTGTAGAGTTCTAGAGTTGGTCTTTGTAATCCATGTGATGCTAACTGACAGTATTTGCTCGAAAGAACTGGGATGACACAGAAGTGCCCTGGAGAGAGAGGTCGGTCTGACAACGCAGCCAGGTTGACGTTGCCACACAGTGCGCGGGAACCGGCGTCTTTTGTCCCACCCTCGCTTTGTTTTTCTCATATGTGGTACCAGCGCAATTCTGCCCAGCCGCCTGTTTTCATGGCCGTGCGCTTAAATACGTCATTTGCGCACACCCTGTCTCCGGGATATGTGGAGGAAGGGCGTTCCTAACGGTAGAGAAAGGGAGAAAGCGAGTGGGTGGAAGAAGCAGTGCGTGCTGCTGGCTGCTGTAAACGGTTGATAGCTGCGGCCGGGTTTTCTATCCATGCACTCACCTCCCCTCACGCGTTCATTGGTTGAACGCCCTCGAGTTACTACTTGCGCAGAGGACTTGTTTTCTTCCGCATTGGATTGTAGTCATGAAATATTAAGCTTTTACTAATTGCAAGAGACCTTAATATTTGGTTGCTTAGTCTGTTGGTTGGGCGTCCTCTGTAGGAAACAGAATTTGATTCCCAGGTGTGATGTTTCACCCAATAACTAGTACCGTCGACGTATACCTTCATTGATTGATTGATTAATTAATTTGCTGTATTTTACTTCGCTTTTTTGCCACTTTTGGCTAATTTCCGGAGATGGGGATGAGTGATGACATGATGAAATTGATGAATGGACACTTACAAACATCCATGCCCAGGCTGGGATTAGAACCCGTGACCCCTGACCTTGATTGATTGAATTACTGTTTTAAGTTCGCGTCATCAGTAAGGCTAATCGGTACCGGACCTACAGTTTAAAGTGGAATCCGAACCACTATGTGCCTCCACCGGGTATCGAACCCGGAATCCCTTGATTATAAGGCGACGACGTTACCACTGCGCCATCAGGGAGGCCTTAATCGACGTACCTGTATATCGGTAGTTACGTGTATGGTGGAAAAGGCGATGAGAGTGTGATGTTGTTGATCACGTAACTACCATTATGGCTTAGGTCCAGAATGTGTGGAGCTCAAGCGACAACTTTACTATATATGCTCTATCGCAGCATTCTTTGTACAGTCAAGAGAACATGGGAAACACTCTTACAACTCACATCCTTACCCTGAAATACCTTGTATCTTACACTGCCTCTTGTGTTTTTTTTTACCATTATCTTGTCATGTCTGCAAAAAAGAAATATCAATTATTGGAATTCTATGGTGTTTTTGTGTGATTTCATGACAACGGTAATTTTCATTTTAATGTACAGGCACGGACATTTCTGGGTTGTAACAATCCCGAAAGCTAATAGTATCGTTACAACCCAGAAGTGTTCATGACTATACAATGATGTTTCTCAGTATTTTCCTGCTTGTCCCTCTAGAGAACTGCTGGAAGCATATATTAAATTTGAAACAAAACTCCAAGGTTACGTATTGTAATTTTAAATAGAGGAAAGCAGCTTTGATTTAACGCTAAGGTGAAAGCACAGGGTTCAGCGACCTCTACACCTGACACTCTCCCTAGGCAAAAATGTCTCATTTCTGCGCGTAACGAAGAGACTTGGACGTTCAACGTTTCATAAGAGTAATGAGAGTTACTCACCGTGGGAGGAAATTTATGTTAGACCATCGGGAAAAATGCTCACATAGAATTTCATCAGAACTTGCACTTCAAACGAGCGAATCTTATCATCACATAGAGTTTGGTTATAACTCTGCAATACCAGCCTGAAAATACGTCACTCAAACTTTCCATTCACCTGTCGTGGTTCACAGAGAGCCACTGACGTCATCTAAACTCGGTACCTGTCCCTTCCTTTCTTGATAACTTTCTACCCTTAGGGAGGGAGGGGTCTTAGCCCGAAATTGAATTTTCGCGGTTAATCCGTTTCGCGGTCGTTCCTTTCGCACTTATTCTTTCGCGATTATTCCGTTCGCGTTTAATCCTTTTCGCGCTTATCTTTTCGCTCTTATTCCTTCGCTCTTATTTCGTTCGCGGTTAGTCCGTTTCGCTTTAATCCATTTCGCGGTTATCCCACCGCCACAACGAATATATTGATGTGGAAATATTCTTATTAATTGGAATATTTCGGTGTCCGAAATGTAACCGTGTCCTCCCGTTTCGCCTTATCCCATTTCGCCTTATTGCGTTTTCACCTCCCCCAATTCATTTTCAAATGATTTATGTGACACGAACTTTCTAAGGCGAAGCGGGACATCCAATTTCGCCTTATCCTGTTTCGCCTTACACACAAAAAGTTTCCCACCAGGGAATATTATCGACATGAAGGATCATTGTTATTAATGTAATAAAACACCATGCTACATTGATATATATATATACTTTTTTCATTATGTAAACGGATTTATATTAAATGTAGGCCTATTAGTAATTTTGGTGCTATTTATCCTGACATTTGTAAGAACAAATTTTAGGTTAGGTTAGGTTTGGTTTGTGTGTATGGCGAAACAGGATAAGGCGAAATGGGATGTCCCGTTTCGCCTTAGAAAGTTAGTGTTACATAAATCACCTGGAATTGTATTGGGGGGTGAAAACGGGATAAGGTGAAACGGGCCGTAATCAATGGAACATGCCAATGAATATCAACACTTACCAAATCAATTTAATGATATTGGCAAGAGGAAACTAGAATATCCCATTAGATCCAGTCATTGTCAACTAATTTAAACCAAATTTTGAATTTGACAACAAGCCTAGACATAATCGAACTAATACTTCTATGATTATGCTGTAATCTACTTATTAATATTAAATTTCAAGGTTTCATATTAATTAACGAATAAAGTTAAAACAATTAGAAGGGTATTTATTTTAAATTAAAGTGAAATTATTGGGGTTTAGGTATCGACTTTTGAAAAATGGGTCGCGGGCTCGGGAAAGTTGACAACAACTGTCTGATGGCGTAAATTTTCAGAATACTATGTAACTGACAAAGTGTAAATAACGGACATGATGGATGGTATGATGGATGGCAATGTCTGTGGCATAAAATCCACATTGGAAAAAGGGATACGAAAACAGAGATTCAAAATGCCAAATTAGTCGTCACAACTGTTATATCTTGTAGTGAATGAGGAGATATTCACAATAAATGTATTTAATTCAAGATTTCAATTGAAGGTCTCGTGTGTAAGATCCGCCCTAGATCGTACTTGGTTCGATGGGTCTATTGAGCTTCGGCTTCACTCTCAGTATATCTTCGGGGCTTGAGTCTCCTCGGCTCAAAGTTCGGGTTAATCCGGCTGGTTCAGTCCCCGATGTAAGGTCCCTCGTAATTCTGGGTCAAAGGTTCTCAATCTACTTATAGATCTTGACCAAGATTCTACAAGCAATCGACAATCCTTCTTCCCACTAGGTTCTGTCGTAATCCAGTTAAGCATCCAACTTCCTTTTCTCTTTTCAGCCTCTGACCAGAGAACCGAAAATTAATCCGTGACAACAGAATAAGAAAAGGTGTTCCCTGACCAGGGTCACAAACGTTGCTACCAACAGTCTATCGGCCGATCCCGAATTCCGGTATATCTTAAGACAATCACAACCCTCTCAATTATATCTCCTGACCTGGAGCATAGAACAGAGAGAACATAAGCCTTCTGACCAGAAGAGCTAAGTAACTGTCCTAAGGTAATCCCAGAATGAACTAATTCCTAATAACGAAGTGGAAGTAAACGCAGAAGTTCGAGCGTTGAAAGAAAAGACGGTTCGAATACAAAGGTCACGGGCCACCAAGCTTCGCTGCTTATATAGCATTTCTCGGTGCCGCGAAGGATTTACCAACTTTTATCTTTACATCAATTTTACATTACAATAAAATACAAATTAATAAAATATCATTGAGGAACATAATTAGCTACATGTAAAAATTATAATTTTTACCCTTTTGTGAATAATAAATATGCAATATAATTTTAATTGTTACACTCAGTATTTAATTTGACCAGGGAGTATGGCTTCTTCCAACTCCCCTCTCTCCCTGCAACGGCCACGCGATATGACAACAAAGAAAAAGAAAGAAAATTTACGTCAAAATCTTAAGCAAAAATTATTTATATACAGGTTTTGTCTTGCGCGGGCATAACTTTATTTTACCTTAACGTAACTAAATTCTGAATACACTGTCTTGCAGTAAAAGAATCAGGGATTATTATGATATTAGTCTAATTACTAGGGAACGGAGCTTTAGGTAAATAAATGTTTTTTTCTGCCATAAAATAGAGACCCTCGTTTTTGCCAAAATTCTGATCATAGCCTTATATATATAGTCAACTCAGCAAATTTTATTTTACATAAAAACACATATTTTCCAGTTTTTCGTATGTAAATACATATTTTGCGAATTTTCATTTTAAATGCATAAAATCGCTCATTGACTTCAGCTACCTCGAAATCCTCGAAGGAAAAATGTTTATTCTCCGCACCTCTTTCATATATTATGCCCAGAACTTTTAAAAAATGTATCTGTTGTAAATGATCTCGACAAATAAGACGCATATAGAAGTCTATAGAAATTCTGCAAGAACTGTTGAAGGATCCCTCCTTAAAAGTTGAATTGGCATACATCTCAACAAACCTGTACGAAAGCTTGAATCGTCCGCGAACACTTTTGCAGCTTACGTGGGTGAAGTCCGTATAGTAGAAACGAAACTGAAAGAACTCGCTGGATGTAACGCACAAGTGCTAATGTCTAAATGTACAGACATTTTTGGAAAAAAAAAAACAAGGTTTTAAAACTTTGTGCTAAATTGCACGTGTTTTGGAAGGTAAAGTAGAGGAAGAGGAAGCTTTGGAAAACTTCAGCGTTAGTGACATTTCGTGCTTCATATATGCAAGAATTGTTTTTGTGGCATGATGCGCTCTTTCTCACAATATAAGATGCTTTTTAGAGATAACCGTCACAGATTTACAATGGAGAATTTGAAAAAAAACTATGGTGATCCACTGCAACTCTTCCAAAAAAATAGCTCGCTAAGAGGTAAGCATATAGAAACTTATTTCAGGTGTTCAGTAATATTTTGTATTGTTACCAAATGTTTTTTATTTTTGTCACATATTTTCCTGTTTTCATCACATATTTTCAACATTTATGACACATAAAAAATAAATATTTCTGAGTTTTTTAGCACATAAAGTTCCGTTCCCTACTAATTACTGTCCGCCAAGGAACACGACAGATATAGCGAGGGAAAGACAGTCTAATCTTTCGTCTTTTCCCTGTGACAACGTTTTCATAAGGTTGAGTCTGCCTGGCTCTTACACAATAGCGTTAGCTTTCTTGCATTCTTGTTACCGATAATAAACTTCCAGCTCAGCTTGCTGGCAGAAAGAAACAAACTCTTGGAACTTATATTTAACATCATGATGTATAGTTTATATACGAGGTGTGTTCCACATTCCTTGGTAATTAACCACTAACATATAAAATTATAAGTACAAAACAAAGAAAAATATGAAGTTTATATACATATTTGTAACGTGGACGCTGCTACACGTTACACGTGTGCAAAACATGGCAAGTGAAGTTTTGGTCATTTGTGAGTAACAAAGAAAAACGTGCCATCCTTCAATATTGAAGTGAAATTGCCATGTCATACAATTTTGCATTGGACGCAGTTAAGCCTTCCGAAATTGGTAAACACAAGACGAAAACAATTTATCTTCAGTATAGCTTCTAATAGTCTTTTTTCTTAATGAACTCAGAAATTACCATATGTCATTTACCATATTTTACACCCGAGCACATCAATTGAGAAAGGTTCCATAATAAATAATGGGTTGACACTGACATTAATTGAGAGAACGTATAGAATTGCTTTGTACTTTAACAATAAACACAACGTGTCTTCCCGATGCGGCGTGATGTTAACGTCGATGGGTTGTAATCAAGGCGTCCCGGGCGGAGTTACATGGTGGTTTGGATTCTACTTTACACTGTAGGTCCAGTCCCGCTTAGTCTATAAAGAGCACTTCAAACGAATGTTGAATAATAAATTGCAATGATATGAGAATATGAATGAAACCAGATAAGTTGTTCTTAAAAACATGTAATTGGAACATTAACAAGAAAGTAGCGTGTAAATTGATTGAATTGTTGTATTGAGTCCACTTTATGCACAGAGAGGCTAATCGGGACTAGACCTATAGTTTAAAGTTGTATCCGAACCACTATGTGCCTCCACCGGGTATCGAACTAGGGACCCCTTGATTACAAGACCACGACGACGACGCTACTACTGCGCCAACGGGGAGCCGGTAGTGTCTTTAAAAAATGCATTATTGACTCTTTCCTGGATATTTCTCGCCCTTGTTTACCATATGCAAATTCAGTAATAATTTCTCCCTGTCTAAAATCGTTTTTCTATGTAGACAAACTAACAGTGGCTAATTTCTTCCCGATTCAGATTCATTACAGTATTTAAAATTATTTCCTGGTAAAAGAATTATTGTCTTGTCAGCCGTTTGTCCACTGTCCTGTCGAATGGACTGAATGCTTGATTGTCAGATCCCATCCACTTTGTTGACAAGAAAAGGCAACGTCGCCTACATATTCCATGAATAACGATTAATCTATTCATCTGACAGCACGCGTTAGATTGGTTCAAAGTGAGATCACTCGTTTCGACAGATAAATAGGGAAACTGGAGACAAAAGGGAATCAAAATTGTAATGTTCTTCAAGGCAACAAAGATTGTGTTCAGAATTTTTTTCCCCATGTTGGCTGTTGCTGTTCGCTCTTTGAAGTAAAGAACGAACTTTTATTATCAGCATATAAACTTTAAATATATTATGAAATCAACAACTTACGTAAAACTTTTTTTGTAATTATTTCACTTATGCGGAGATAACTCGATATGGAATCTGAGACATTCCCTGATGGCGTAGTGGTAACTTCGTCTTGTAATCAAGGGGTTCCGGGTTGGTTCGAAGCACAGTGGTTAGGATCCCACTTTAAACTATATTCTCAGTGTCAATTAGTTTTTGCCGGCCCTCGTGGCGGAGTGGTTAGCACATGGTGCTAATACGCGAGGGGTCCCGGGTTGGATATGGATGTTTGTGAGTGTCCATTCATCAATTTCATCATGTCATCACTCATCCCCATCCTTGCAAATTAGCCAAAAGTGACACAAAAGCAAAGTAAAATAAAGCTAATCAGTCAATCGATTAGTTTCTCTGTGTATAAATTGGATTTAAAAATCAATTCAATAACAACAGAACACAAGATGGAATCATTCTCCCTGACGACTTGATACGCATGGTTCTGTTGAGTCTACTTTATGCACAGATAAGCTAATCGGGACTAGACTTACAGTTTACAATTGGATCCGAAGTAATATATGCTTTCACCAGATATCAAACTCGACACCCCTTTATTACAAGGCGACAAGTCAGTGTGTTTGTGGATAGAATATACAGTAACATCACAAATTACAGTGAATGGCCTAGCTCAATGGCCTAGCGCGTGCGTTAAGGATTCGAATTTCGATCGCGTTACCGAAGTTCTCAGATTCAGTGGCGCAACCACAGTAGGTGCAACCTTCCACAGAAGTCAATTCTAGGGGGAAAGGGAGGGTAAACATTGACGCCCAAGGGCACCTGCAGGGGGGCACAGAGAAAATTGCCCCCCTTAGATTTCAAATTATATGCAAATAAAAATACATTTCGTAAATTTTTCTTGCTCGCAAGTTCTACTTTTCACAGTTTCGTCAAATTCAGAGCCGTAGCTAGGGGGCGGCGGGAGTCGGCCATGGATGCCGAACGATCTAAATGTAAAAAAGTTGTAAAATAGAGAATGTCTTGGCGTCCAGTGAAATTATTTGTGCTCCATTAAATCAATATTGTTTTCAATTGCAAAAATTGGATCTAAAAATGTTCTTGCTCGCTTCGCTTGCAATAATAATTGTTTTCTGTAATATAAGGTATTTAAATAATATGTGTTGTATACATGTATTGAATAAACTTTGAATACGTACACAATTTAGTGTTAGAATGTTGCATATGTATTTTCTTATTTTATGTCGCTCCATGTTGCATATGTGTAAAACATATGTTGTGTATGAAAGTTATACATGTTATATGTACAAAAACAATTATCTTCGGAATGCATTTATCATTCATTTTCTGCCATTCAAAAATACAGTTTGTGTTGTTTTGCATTATTAGCTAATGTGATATTGACGGTGTTGAAAAAAACATTTCAATCGTTTGCTCCAAACAAATGCTATAGCACCGACCTTTTATTGCATATATGAGGATAATAAGTTCTTGGAGACAACCTCTACTACCACTAGTAATAATAATAATAATAATAATAATAATAATGCCATTATTATTGTTATTATTATTATTATTATTATTATTATTATTATTATTATTATTGGTACGTTTATCATGGTACTTGCCGCCCCCCCCCAAGACAAAAATTCGTGGTTGCGCCTCTGCTCAGATTCGAGTTCGGACGTGGCATGGGTAATTTTTTATAAGTGTCCCTCATAAATTTCATCACTCATCCTCATCGTCGCGATTAGCCAAAAGGTAAGATGAAATAGACGCTAAAGTAAAAAATACAAATACAAAATTCAAATATATTTCCCAGCACACTGATGTTTGTAATCCATATTCATATTTAACTCTGCAAGTAAATTATAGCAATTGTTACTTGACTTATTGAAATATCTCCGCCAGCAACATATTGCACGGTATAAATTTTCAATTTCTGATAATCTGTGACAAAGTTTTCATGTCACGTTATTGCTTCTGTATGCTTCTCCCATTTTGTTCCATTCCACCAATTGAGTCTGAAGTAAATAAAGTTGCACAACTTGGACAAACACAATATTTGAGTCAACAAGACAAACAAATTGAAATTAAGATTCAATATTTTATTAGCATTAATGCATAACTAGCGTCACGACCTGATATGGGAGTTTGGATGGCCATACCATCAAGGAGTGCAATATGTTTTCATCGAAATGAACACAATCATTCTTATATTAATTTAGTATAGTCAGATTATGATTTTTATTTCAATATATTATACAGTTTCTTTCGTGAAATAATCAAGTAAAATTACTTGACAATTTGTTTTAATTTGCTATTATCGCAATATCAGGGAAATTTAATAGTCGATAATGTTTGTCACTTCTACTCCTATAGCGTCTCATTTTTGTGCGCTTCCCCTAGGCAATAGCACAAGATTACGTAGTGGCAAATCCCACCTTGCAGAACAGACCGTTTTCTACTCATGTCCTGTCGTGTGCAATAGAACTCTGAAAAGCGAATTATGTTTTTTTCAACGATGCCCTGTGAAATATCAAGCAAGATATGCTACTGATCGAGATGAATTGGTTGCCGACAATGACAAGTTGGTGGAAATTTTTCAACATTTTCGGGAAAGAAGCTTCCTGTTTGAAAACGCGTCTAAAAGTAGATTTTGGTTTGTGTCTTCCATATAAACTGGGCCAACTGAAATAGTAATGTCAATAATGAATAATATTTGAACAGCCGATAAATCTAAAGTATAAATTGACGAACCTTTAGGTTGTTGAAAAACAATACTTTCCTACGAACAATGAATTCTAACGACAAGTATGTTTAAGAGGTTCTTGTTGAATGCACAATTCTTGTGTACTATATATAAGTACAGTTATAAGTAAGTGAAAATTAGTTAATGTTTTGTTAAAGACACTTTCCTATACAATTCCATAAGAAATTCCCTAATTGACTAACTCTCATTTTTTTTATTTTTGTTATGCACAATGGCTCGTTTGTTTATTTATAATGGGGGGAGGAGGAGAAGCATTAGCAAAAGTGCAGAAAACTACTGCTTTTGTGCATGATGCCCTGGAGTTCTTTTCTGAAAATCAGGTCGATATATTGGTACAGAGTGAAATATTTCCCCACTAATTTTAAAACCAATTTAACAGAAACGTTCTGATTACTAGGGTTCGAATCCCGGACTTGGCATGGGTGTTTCTTGTGAGCGTCCCTTCATCAGTTTCATCATATCATCACTACTCCTCAACTTCGCGATTAGCCAAAAGTGGCAGATAAGCGAAGTAAAACCAACAAGATCAATGATCAACTAGTAATGTTTCATCCCACAGTGAAAATTTTCAGGAATATAATTCTTAGAGAAAAATTGTTCATTTTATAGGTTTCCCCACCAAACGAGAATTTGGTTGTTGGTGATCGGCCATGGTGGGAGAGATATCAGCCCATCTCATACAAGTTAGAAACCAGATCCGGGTCCGAAACAGAATTCCAAGATATGGTTAGAAGATGCAACAGTGTGGGAATAAGGTGAGTTCTTGAAGGATTCTTTCGATATTTGTTGTTTGCGGGAAGATATTTCAAAAAAATTATTAAGCATTTCCAGTAGGAAAGGATACACTTGGAGTTGCAATTAGCCAAAAGTAGCAGACAAGAAACGTATTATTGAATAATAATAATTAAAAAAAATAGAACCAAATATGAATAACTACGATGACGCCTATTTTACCTTTTGCATATTCCTTATAATAGGAATAGTAGGTTAGAATTCTGGATAAGGCATTGATGTTTCATTGCCAAGAGTTAGTTTGTTTCAAGAGTAATCGAGACTGCATCCACAGTTTCACGTGTGATGTGAAGGATCACTGTCCAATGAGAATCCACCTATCGGATCCCGGACTTCTTGATTACAAGGCAACATCATTACTATTGCCGAGCTGCTGCCAAAATTAAAATTCCATTAATTACACTGATAAACAATGAAATACTCCTTTAAATAAAACTAAGTGATCTTTATCTATTCAGATGTGCTGATAACGAATATCGCATCCGTTTTCCTGTATCACCTAAAGTTTTTGCAGAACACCCACATTTTATAGTTTTATGGTTTCAGGTCTCCGCACCCTGCTCCGCATACGGCTTAACGTTTGAGTTGGTGTTTTAAGTCCACTTTATGCACAGTAAGGCTAATCGGGACTGGACCTACAGTTTAAAGTGGGATCCGAACCACTTGTGCCTCCACCGGGTAACGAACCCGGGACCCCTTGATTACAAGGCAATGACGCTACCACTGCGCCATGGAGGAGGCGGCTTAACGTTTGGTTCCTAGCAAACGGATAAGAACTTTTTAGCGACCTTGTGTGTTTACTGGCACTTAATATTTCGTGGAGAAAACATCTGGCAGTAGAGTAATTTCCTGTTTCTCTGTTAAAAATTGTTCTTTTGTGGGTTAGTCGAGTCTTAACTTTCTTTCCGATAACTTCGCGAGTAGCCGTATTTCATGTTTGTGTATGTTCGTGAAATTGTGAATGTAATATTGTGTATAGTGAAGTGAAGTGTAAGTTGTATTTTAACAAAACGATCAGAGCATTCATAATTGTTTTTTTTTTAAAGAAATATATTAATGAGTTCGCCATGTCAGGCAAATGTGTGAATAACCCGAACTTGTTTTGTTATGTTTGCGGGGAATTTACTTCGAAGTCACAGAGAAATACTATCGCTCCTATAGTGAAAAAAACACACGAGTAGTATTTTGGAAGTAAAGTAGACGAGGGAAAAAGCTGGGTACCAGGTAAAATTTGTTGTAATTGTTCGCGAACTTTACGTGGTTGTCTTAATGGCACTCACAAATCAATGCCCTTCGGAAACCCTGTAATATGGACAGAACAGAAAGATCGTACTACGAATTGTTACTTCTGTTTAACAAACATAGTGGGATATAGTTCAAAATCAAAACATTCTATATTTTATCCTGATGTTCCTTCAGCCAAAAAACCTGTGAGTCATGATTTTATACCAATTCCTAAGCATCCTGAAGAATGGAAAGTGGATGAAACAAAACCAAGCAGTGCTTCTCCAGATGACGAACCTGGACCCTCATATTCAAACACCGATCCAAATTTTCCTGATCCAAATATACCTCACTTTATTTCCCAATCCGAACTAAACGATCTAGTCAGCGACCTCAACCTTTCTAAAGTTCAAGCGGAATTATTAGGTTCTCGTCTCCGAGGGTGGAATTTATTACAAGATGGTGTTAAGGTGTCATATCGGAAACTCCAACAATCACTGACACATTTGTTTTTTCTGTTAGTAATGAGTTAACATACTGCAATGATGTAGAAAGCCTTCCGCAAGAACTTGGAAGGAGTCACAACCCAAACGAGTGGAGACTATTTCTAGATTCATCTAAGAATAGTTTAAAAGTAGTATTGTTGCATAATGGGAATATATACCCATCAGTACCCCTTGCCTGTTCTTCCACCATGAAGGAAACATATGAAAATATGAATACAATATTAAAAGTGATAAATTATGAAAAATATGGTTGGCAGATATGCCGAGACCTCAAAATGATTAGTATACTGTTAAGCATGCAGTCTGGGTTTACAAAAATTTTGTTGCTTTCTTTGCGAATGGGACAGCCGGGCAAAATATAAACATTACAACATTGTGGATTGGCCCATACGGAAAAACTTAATTCCTTGAGAAAAGATTGTTAGGAATCACCCTCTACTTGAGAAAGACAAGATTTTATTACCACCGTTGCATATAAATTTAGGGCTGATGAAAAGTTTTGTTAAGGCTTTGGATAAACACCGTGAGGGTTTTGGGTACTTGAGAAAAACATTTCTTAAACTCAGTGATAGTAAGTTAAAAGAAGGGATATTTATTGGGCCGCAAATCCGTGAGATCATTCATGATGACAACTTTGTGGAATTGCTAACAGAAATAGAGAAATGCGCATGGTTAGCTTTCAGACATGTATGCTGTAATTTTCTTGGAAATGTGAAATCTGACAACTACAAGGAACTTGTTAAGAACTTGTTGAAGTGTTATCAGCGCATGGGGTGCAATATGTCCTTGAAAATTCACTTTTTACATTCGCATTTGGACTTTTTTCCCCCTAACTTGGGCGCGGTTAGTGACGAATGCAGCGAGAGATGTCACCAGGATATTTCTGTCATGGAGAAACGATATGCAGGAAAATCGGTACAGAACATGTTAGCAGACTACGTTGGAACCTCAAGGAAGAGGTTTCTGGTGGCAGTTACAAACGGTAGGGTTCAAGAAAGACATTTTGAAAATGTTATTAAAAATGTGTGTTTTTCCTTTTTTTCGAATGAAATTTCTTAATTGAACAGTCAAAATCGGTCCTATATATATTTTTTATTTTTTTTATATTTCATAGTTATTCACTTCAATATTATAATCTCATTTCATGAGCAAACAAACAAAAATAATTTCAAATTTCGATGTATTATTACAAAGGGAATTAATTTTTTTATTAAAAAGAAAATATGAAAATCCAGGGAAAACTATAGGTGATACAGCATTTCTACTTTCAGATTTCGATTCAGCGGGGTCGAATTATAAATAATCACCTATTTTCGTTCAAAGGAGCAAAAAAAAGTTTAAATTTGTTCATCAGTGTTATTTTCTGCTCGCTGCAATATGACCTTTCTTTTCTATTTTTCGTTTGTCTTTTTTATTCGTTTTAAGTGCACTTTATGTACAGAGGAATTAATCGGGACTGGACCTAGTGGTATCCGAACCCATCGTACCCAGAAGCCCTTGATTACAAGAGGACGATGTCACGACTACATAATGGGGATGGCCCTATTATCTTTCAGCCAATCGTCTGTGCCAGTTCCCCAAACTTAAAATGATAAACCTGTAGGTCACGATTAGTCTATCTTCGTGGACTTAAAACTTTTCTCTTCTTGATTATTTCCAATACTGCTTTTTTTTTCCAACTCTTTCCAGCACAGATATGGATAATTTTTTATTTGATTTCTGAAATTTCCATCTTTTTGTTAGAATTTACGTAGATCTGGTAGTGAACCACATGTGTGCAGATAGCAGCAATCCAGTGGGTACTGGAGGAAGCACGGCTGACCCTAGCAACAAGCAGTATCCAGCAGTTCCGTATGGGCCAAATGACTTCCACAGTAGAGAGAGTTGTCCCTCATCCAGTGGGGCAATTGAGGACGGTACCGACCTCACGCAGGTATGTAGTCATTGGCGGATTTAGTAGTGGGGAGGGGGCACGGCACACACGGTCCACCCAAAAGGAATGACTAAGTACTGGGTGTCCCAATTAAAAGTAGCCCGGCTCAAAGACATTTTCTATGAGGCAAATGGCGGCTATATTGCACCTGTAAACTGGAACTGTCCATTGTAACATGAATCTTGGTAGGTATTCAAGATCATCAGTACACACACTTCATTTCTTTTCATGATCCTTGGCATGCAACTGTTGATCGGAGCTGGGCTACTTTTAACTTGGACACCCTGTATTATAAAATATGAAAAGTACTGATAACATTCTATTACAATTAATAAAAATGTTCTAGCAATTCTTTCCCAGACAGTAAAATAATAAAACAAAGTTGGGCACAAATGTATTTATCAGAAATAGATTTACTAGACAATTAAGACTACACTGGAAAGCGAATCCGGACTTGATGATTATAAGGCAGTAACGTTCACTGATGACACAAAACGAGAGAATTCTAGGTTCTTTAGGACGCCAGGGGCCCCGGGTTCGAATCCCATCTTGATCATGGTCGTTTGGTGTTCCTTCATTAATTCCATCATCATTCATTCATTCTCATCTTCGCGATTAGCTAAAAGCGGAAGACAAGCAAAGTAAAATAAATCAATCAATCATTCTGTAATCATGGTTAATGACAATAACATAGAGCTACTTCTATTTTACAAGATATTACTAATGCTATCATCTTATAATCGAAGGGTCTTGGATTCGTTTTATGGTGGAGGTATATTGTACTGTGGTTGGGATTCCACTTGAAAAGTCCTGATAGGTCCAGTCCTCATTATATAAATATAACCACGAATTGGCCTTAAAACTAACCCTTGTAATTGTCTCGATGTGAATATGATATTCTTGAAGCTGTTTTAATATGTAGAAGGGGCATTCAGACATATATTTTAAGTTCTAAACATGAGATTGGATCAAAATATTCAGAATGAACTGATTTCATATAGTTATGAAGTAGTTGTTGTTGTGTCTGCTAACAAGTAAAGAAAAAACTGGAGTATGATTACATAGCCTGAATTGCATGAAAAATATTAACGAAAGTGTCTTACATGTGCGATGCTATAAAAATGTAACAAAGTTTGAATTCAATTGTGTGTGAAGCACATAGGCTACATATGCTAATAGTATTTGTTGGTGAAATATGTAAATTATATGAATTCATAATCATTTAAACCTTAATGCAATTTGAAAACAATAATAATATCCACATTCATACATTTTGTTGTTTACATACCCCAAGAATATGTGTACACTATATTTCCAGTTTTACATGTTATCATATGATTAGGACTACACGTAACACTCAGACAAAATATCTAGATCCGCTTATGTGTACAGTAATGAATATAATGATTAGAACAGTAGCAAAATAACGTGTCGTTATTTTTAAGGGAGCACGTAGTTGTGCTATTATTATTTAACACTTAAAAGGAAAATATACACACTGAAGCTGCCTGTAGCTTTATGCAATCTCAGTGTGAATTTATTTACTTGTTTCTGCGTGTTTTAAATATGGATGGTACTTTCATGAAGCATGTGGTATGTAGTAGATGAAAGTAAGATACTTAAATAATAAACATCAGAGATTAAGGCCAGGCTCAGAAGTTCAACGCTTCGATTGTTACGCCGAATGTTGTGGGTTCGAGTCCTTCACACAGCGTAGGCATTTTGACGAAGGGAAATATGGATTCCAAAATAAGATAATTTTAGTTCTTTCTCAAACTGAACAGAAGGTCCCTCACAATAATACTGATTACTGTGAGCGTGCGTATTATTGTTTAACGTATTTAAACCTCAGACTCGTCTCATCATTATACAGGATGCACCACCGCAAACGGTGAAAAGTACACGATACTAGAAGCAAAAAAGTCTCATTAAACATGGGGTCTTATAGAACCGTTTGCGAGATAATTGCGAATGTGTGGTTACGATCCTCCACTGACTTGATTGACTTGATTGAACACATCGTAGGCTTGTCTTCTTACCCATTCCAAAATTTCGTTGTTTAAAACTGAACGCTGCCGAACATGTATACATACTGTACAGTACAATAGTCCTTGGTAATAAACGCAACAGAAATGTCTATCGAGGTGAACGTTTTAATTATGAGGGCCTCCCTGATGGTGCAGTGGTAGCATTGTCGCCTTGTAATCAAGGGGTCCCGGGTTCAATGCCCGGTGGAGGCACATAGTGGTTCGGAACCCACTTTAAACTGTAGGTCCAGTCCCGATTAGCCCTACAGTACGTAAAGTGGACTTAAAACAACAAATCAAATCAACTTTTATTTATGTTATTTGTTACTAAGTAAGACTATGGCACCTCACACGTGAAAAGCATGCAAATTATCAAGTTTGGTTCGTTTGAGACCACAAGTTTACTGAGACATTATTGCTTCTACTAACGTGTACTTTTTCCCGCTTCAGTTTACTCAATCACTTCTGGTACACTCTGTATTATGTGAATGCTTAATTTCTTTTGTGAAAGTGACGTTTCAGAAGTTATAGGCTGATTCACGAGTGTGTCACGTGATCGACGTTCGTTCTCTAAACCGAAGTTCCCCAGTTCGAGCCCCAACATATGTGTTCTTTGCGAATTTTACTTCATTATCATGTAAACACCAATTCGCATTGTCACAAGTAGCGCAAGTGGCAGAAATGCAACTTAAAAGAACAAAAATACAAAGTGCGGAAGTTATAGATTGCAACACTGTCCAGTTGAAGGAATTCTAGAAGTATTTCATGAGTACGTTTCCTTCCTTCTTTTATCTCGGAATCGTCTTTGTATTCAGAGAAAAGTAACATTCTTTCTTTGAATAATAAAACATTCAGCAGTATTCCAATTATTTCACTCCAAGCACTTCTCCCCTTTCCCTGCTGCGATAAATATTTCTCTGTTGTATACACCCTACGGAAAGAAAAATATATTTCCTGTTCATATTCAAAATTTCACTTCTACATTTCTCTTCCTGCAACTTCAAAAATAATTACTACTTTGGATGTAATACCAACTCGCTTCTTCTCGGGGGGAACTAATTTTCCACATTTAGACATTGCAGAGCAGAAATACTTCAAGAAATGAACACAATATTTCATTTACGTTAATTTTAATGGGAGCAGTGGGTGGGATTAGGAGGCGAGGAGGGGCCGTTGCCCTCACCACTTTTCGCCACTTTTGCCCCCGCACTATGCTAAATCTTTTCTACAAAGGAAAATATACTGTCTTTGCACCCCTAGTTTTGGCACCCTGCCGTCCCACCTTCGGTTTTGGGACCCGATCTCCGCCACTGAGTGGAAGTATGATGTTTTTAGACAAAGTTGTGAATGAAATGGTCTCAAACGTTTAACAAAAGTTCTTTCATGATTTTTTTTATTTAAATAAGTGATGGAAGCATGCACCAAGATAAAGATGATAATAATAATGATGATTTTTATGCAGAGTTAGAACAGGTATTTGATAAATTTTCCCAGTATGATATGAAAATTCTGTTAGGTGACTGTAATGCACAAATTTGTAAAGAAGAGACATTTAAACCCACTATTGATAAAGGAAGCCTTATGAATTAAGTAATGATAATGGTGCAAGAGTAAATAATTTTGCAACCTCAAAGAATTTGATTGTGAAAAGTACCACTTTCAAACATAGAGCTGACAGTTCAGCTAGTCTCTCATTTAATGGATTTGACAGGTTGTGTAGCCTACATTTATCGAGGAATTCTACATGCTCGCTTTTGCCAAATTTCCATTGATCCAACATATTTGGATAAAGAAAGAACGTCTAAGTCTCCGTGAATAATAAAACAAGCTAATGTGATGTGAGCTGGAAAGCCATGACAATATTGCTACATGCATAAAATTCTCAATTAAAAGTCAAATTTTGGTACAATATTATGATTTATGACAAAGACATTTCATATAAATGACAAATTTCATGGATAAATTTTTAGAATTTTATGTATGGTTTAGTATTGAAAAGTATGTCAAGAATGAGGCTTTATAATGCAGAAACCTTGGTGTAAATTATTCGTACTGTTTTCGTGTTGTAAACTATCAACATGTGGGTTCTGTGACTTTTGAAACACTCTGTATTTCAACATGAACCGTAGGACTCCTCCACTAAGAAAAATTGATCAAGTATTTACGTAATCACATAGTCACTTCATGTTTACTTTAATTTTTAACAATCCATGCTTAATTTCCACTTAGGTAAGTTGAACGATGAATGAGGCTTGACTCTTAAACGTGAGAATCTGTATCGTGATATAAATATGTACAACCAATACAAGAATAAAATGAAACAGTAACAACAAAACTGTATTTGTTGTACTAGATTTTAACTTGTTATCGTTTACCGATTTCTTTCATGGACAAAATACGCCGTAAAAGGCTACATTTCTTCATCACCGACAACAGTTATTTGAGCACAGTTACCTGTTAAATAATTTCGTAATTTTTTTTATCTTACAGCTAAGAAATTGTGAACTAAATGGACTGCATGACCTTGACCAAGGGAGCGAATATGTTAGGGAGAAGATAGTCGAGTTTATGAACAAACTTATTACCTACGGTGTAGCTGGTTTCAGGTAAGCTGGACACTAACAAACTAACTCTCAAACCTTCTTAAACCCGAAGGTTTATGGCTGCAGCAGCACGAGACTTCAATCTGTCCCTATCCTGGACAAGATCAATCCAATCTTTTTCATCCTTACCGATTTTCTTCAGGTCCATCTCAACGTTATCCCTCCATCTTCGTCTTGGCCATCCTACAGGTCTCTTACCATCAGGTCTCAACCAGAATCCTGTAAACTCTCCTTTCCTCTCCCATTCGTGCCACATGACCTGCTCACCTAAGTCGTCTAAATTAAATTATTCTAATAATTTCTGGACATTAATACATATTATGCTGGACATGCAGCATTAATTATTTTTCTTAATATAAACTCAAGCATGATTGCTACGGGGCATGCATAAGTACAAGTTCTGTAATTCTTTATGATTGTTGAAACTATTCCAGTTACTTGCGTAAATCTAATGGAGCTTTTTTGCAGAAATAAATCAATTTGGAAGATTTCGTTTATTTCATTTCGCTTTACTGCCACTTTTCGATAATCACAAAGATGAAGATATGTGATGAGATTATGAAATGGATGAAGGGACTCTCACAAAGAAAACCCGTGCCGAGTCGAACCCGGAACCCTTGGCGTCGTAGCTCGATACGCTAACTACTCCGCAGGTGGGGTCGGCATGATTTCTATTATCTGATGTAGACTAGAAGTACCAATTAAATTAGGGGTATAAATGGTGACAATTTCCAAAGACACCCACATTTCAACCTTTCTTCCACGTAGTACACACTGGGCTGCATTTTGCAGACTAACGAGGCTCTGACGTCTGGACCTGAAGCCAGAGTAATCCTCCTTGAGCTCGTGATGTGTCTTCTCTACATGTATGTGATTGTCCCTTCATCCATCCAATCTTACCATCAAACATCCTCATCTTCGTGATGTGGCAGAAAAGCGAGGTAAAATAAACCAAACGAATCAATCAATCAATTAAATGACACCATAGTTTAAGTCTTTAACCACGTTCTGATAAACCAACCGTCCATGGTGCAAATTCCAATGTTTATCTCGTCTTCCAGGGTAGATTCGGCAAGTCTCATGTGGCCGGAGGACTTAGGAGCTATTTATGACAAGCTGGACAACCTTTCACTGGAACATGGCTTCGATGCAGGGCAAAGGCCTTTCATTGCTCAAGAAGTCATTGATTTTACAACACCAGGTATGAAAATCATCGCACTTCTCTGCCCCGCTTGTAGCTGTTCTAAATTTTGTTTTCGCTGTGTTTGAGTTCGTGTGTTAAGTCTGTTGGTAATATAAAAATAAGTCATTGCATGGCATGCTATTCGCACACACGAACAAACACAAAGTTCTTGCACGTTACGTTACTGCATATAACTCATGGTTCACTATACTAGATTTGCTATCATCTCTGAAAAATAAATACCACTGATGGTCAATACATTTGACTCAGTTTAGTGTGTGTCTGTGTGGTGTAATTCAAGAAGTGTGGACTTCCTTGGAACACTGCTGTAACTATCAGCCACTAACATATGCAGAATTTTGTTTTCGTAAGGAGCTGGAAATGTAAAGGTGGATATTACGTAGCTTCGTTTTGAGGGGGCGAATACGATATAAAATATATATAATTATAATTCTTAACCTTCATTTTAAAAGTTGTTTAAAGACAAAGATGATAATCGTGGGTCATTTTCTACCTCGTTTTTTTCAGAGTTCTTTGCTGCTTTCATTTCAAAATTTTGATTTTCTCAAATTTCGAAGGGGGCTGTAGCCCTGTCAGCTCCCCTACGTACGCTAGTACTATCAATAACACTGCATATTAAAATTTTGCTCCCTCTCCTCTGCTATGAATGCCTGGTAGCTAGAAAGTAACTAGAAAGCTTCTTATAATAAGAAAGACTGGCAATAATTACGTTCAGCTTTGAGTAAAAGATCATGTCTAGTGAAACTGTATGAAATATGAATCCAAACTAAATCCAAAAACACAGATTCATAATTACCTGATATAACGCTCAGAACAGAATGAACAAACCCCTAAAAGAACCTCAATTCGAAGGTGGAAAGGACCTTTTGCTTTTCCTTAAGGATGATGATCATACTAGACGTTATTTATGAAGCAGTACTTAATAATGCATAAAGTTATAACACAACCTCATTATAGCTTTGAAATCAAATAATCCCTGGTTAATCAGTTTAGTTTCATGGTTTCCTTTTATTGCACTAGTTTCAAGTATACAATGTATGTGAGTTCGCCGAGAAAGGCTGCCAGAACCATTTAATTACGCAATGAAGCTTTGCAGTAATTCTATGAAATGTATTTAATTAGCGTTATATCATTTTGCACTCAAAGATGTTCCTGGAGTACATGGACAGCAATACACCAGCATGGGCCGTGTAACTGAGTTCAAGTATGGAGCATTCCTAGGGAACGCCCTCCGAGGAGGAAATCCAATCAGATGGCTTCAAAACTTTGGTAAGTACTATTCTTCTTTGCTTTTTACCAATATTTACCTTTAGACTAGACGATGATGCAATGTGTCTATTATCGCAATGTACAGAATAACATACTTAGAGTTATGTACATATTTATTATCAGAATTATCTACTATAAACACAATATCAAAATTCATGTAAAGTAGGAGTTTGTATTAGTAACAAAACTCAGTTAAAGATAATGAAGGGACATGCCAATACTATCAAGATGACGCAAAGTCTCATATTATTAAAGTTCTCTTCCTTCAGAAGTGTCAAAATATTTAAAAAAATATTTCTGTAGGGCATTAAAGATAGATTACTTAGCGCCTGCTGTTGGAATAATTTCGTCTCATTAATGATTTTGCATAAAACTGAAAATATATCTAATTTTGATGCTTGTAAAAATAAACTCTTACAAGTCTGGAAATTATGTATTTAAACACGAATAAGTATAGTCTTGAACCGAAACATCTTCCACCTGAAAAAGATATCTAGTAATCTAGTATTAGTAACTGTTAGCAGTGCTCCCTTGTAAAGAAAATATTAAAGATATGAGAAACTTTAAAGTATTTTCAAGAATGCTAACGTGCACGATATTCAAAAATTGCCATAAAATTATATATAATACAAAGTTGGAATTTGTATAATTTCAAGTCAAGGTAAATTAATTCGTAGTTCTTCTCTTGTTTTATGTGCCTATTCTCATGAATTGTCCATCTTAGATACCAGGATCGAGTTTTGTCCTAGCCAAGAATTCCAGCTACAAATTATTTATCATAATCGTTTTGGCATAGAAAAGAAGCACAGAAGAAAGATTCATGTACAAATTGTTAGGATTCACAGCAACCATTCGGTAGCAGAAAATGTCGATATCTTTTGTTCGTGGTAGTCAAAATGTATGTGCCTGAATAAACTTGTTAAACAATTTTCATAACGAACCTACTGAGAAAATTGTTTGGCAGAGAGCAAACACTCTATTTACTTCTGCTTTATTATTTTGTTTCAAAGGAGAGGAGTGGGGAATGCTTCCATCCGAAGATGCGTTCGTCTTTATTGATAATCATGACAACCAAAGGGGCAGTGGAGATCCAAGCGTTCTTACTTACAAAGACGATAGACTTTATAAGGTAAGGCTTCATACTCCTGTTGGAATAAAGTTATGGTCTGCGTTCGGTGAAGTGGAGATTTGCACTGTTTAGTTCATCACGATGTTTTGTTTTCCAGATGGCCGTAGCATTTATGTTGGCTTGGCCGTACGGTTTTCCAAGGGTGATGTCCAGCTACTACTTCGACAGCTTCGACCAAGGACCTCCAGCGGACGCGAACGGGAACACACAACACGTCACCGTGAACGATGACCTCACTTGCGGCAATGGTTGGGTGTGCGAGCACCGTTGGAGGGAGATCTACAGCATGGTTAAGTTCAGGAACATTGTTCAGGGTAAGATACCATCTTTTGTATGATTTAATGAAACGAACAAGAGACAAGTCACATCAAGTTGTCTAGCGTGTAAGGGATGACCTTCTGGTAAGCCACCCAAGTGTCAACCTCACTCCCACCTAGTACACCATTGTAACTGCAGTCTTGTAAGCCAACGAGGCTCTGGCGCCTGGCCTACATCCTGTATAATCCTCTGTATGGCTGTGTACTGGCCTGTGTTTTGTCCACGTGTGTGTTGAGTGCCTCTTACAACCTCATCTTTGAAAATAGATAAGGAGATCTTAGTCCTCAGAGACAGGTAGTGATTTTAGTTACGGTAAGGGGCTGAGGTCCGTATAATGTGACTGGTGCAAATAAGCCAAGTATTAACTCACCCACAAGAAATAATTCAAATTCAAAAATGAAGTTGCCATCCTTTTCTTCTGGATAAGATGTGTCAACAAGCTGATTGTGTGTGGTTTATATGCACATCTGGATGTGATGAGCCAAAACTGGAAGTAACTAGAACATGAAGGTGCCCTCGCAAATAACCGACTGAAATCAAAGTTTCTTTGAAGCAATCGAATGTATTGTGATGTCTATGTCTCCACGTTGGATTCTCTCTCTTTCACCATGTCTGTCTGGTCGTCTGTCTGTCCGTCTAATAATATATCGTCAATGTAATCTTTCTTTTCAGTCTGTTATTGCTACTGTTAGTAATTCCAACGATATGACGTAACATGTATGGGCAGGTTTCTCTTTCATTTCCTGTTTTTTTTAGTCACTTTGGTTTCTCCTTAGGTTAACCACGACGGTGATGGCTAATGCTGTTTTGACGAATATGCTGAAGGGACACACGCAAATAAACGCCCACACACAAAGTCCAGAACTCGAGCCTGGGAACTTCAGTGTGAGGCATGTTTCAGAAAGATGATGTTCCCCTTTCCGTGTGTGTTTTCGTTTGATTCGTGGTGTTTCGTGAGTTAGTTTGAACAGACAACGCAAATAAACCAGACAGGTGGAAGTGAATAGAGAATCGTAGCTATGGGACCTTCTCGATATGATATCCTTCGCTTCGTTACTAGAGAACCTCTATATCCTCTTGTGATAGAGGACCTATGAGAAGAATGAAGTGACAGATTAAAAGATCAAATTTGATGTGTGTCCTTTCGTCAAATGCCTGGAAATCAACATTACACACTTCTTCACTGATATAAAAGAAGAAGAAAAAATGACCTTGGTCGGGACACCTGAAGAACAAAATGCATAATTTCTCTAAATTATTTCATTGTCTAGTCACAGAGACAACGTATGTTAAAATTAGATGCATTCTTACTGTGAAAAATCCCATTTCCAATCTTGGGACATTCATTTGGAAGTTAAAACTTAGATTTGTGTGTTTGTTTTCACGTGCATGCACACAGAACTCAAAGTGTGTCAATTGACACACAAAAGTGCATCATTCTTTGACTCCAGTGACACATTAAAAATGCATCAAACTGAATTATCCACCTAAATGCATCAAAATAAATGTGTCAAATGATTCACTAAAATGCATCAAACTGACAGATGCACCTAAATGCATCAAAATAAATGTGTCAAATGACACATTAAAGTGGATATTTCGTTTGATGCACCAAAACGTGTCGTTGGAGTCAAAAAATTTGATGCACTTTTAGTGTGTAGAGTGACACGTTCAAATGCGTCTTTTTTCCCTTTTCTTACTCAAGGGGGTTGCATACCTGCAAGGGAACAGTTCCAATACATTTCTCCACTGTAAAAAATATTGCATTTTACAAATACTTTCTTGAAGCACTTCATATTTAATGTGCTTCAGAAGTGTAGAAATTGCTGAAAAAGTTATAGAAAGGAGTATTGTCAATATTAAATATTCTGCAAGTGTGTAAAGTGCATTCTAGAAATTATTAATTATTTTTGATCATTTATAGTACATTTCACACATTTAGAACATGCTGAAAACACTTCTTAGCACACAATGAACAAATTCCTTATTACTGGAAATTTTTAGATTGAGGGATGCTTAGTGTAAATTTCTCTAGTGCAAGGGAATTAGTGTGTTAAGCTACACTTAACTAAATATTATGCTTTTCTTGTTCACATTTCTGCACATATAAACACACTGTGGTATGACCTTGTGAGTTCATGGTTGTATGTGCAAATATTAAATTGAATACATAAAAATAACACTTTCAGAACATACTGAAAATAACTTTTGCACAAAATGAGAGATTGTAATAATTTTTAGGCTGAGAAAAAGAAGTAAATTGATTTTCCTTTCCATTTATTCTACATGTTTATGTCTTACCGTGAACATGCAGATTAACAGTCACAGAAAAATCAAAAAAGCAAATAATTTTCAATTATGAACAAGAATTAAGTGACGTAGGAGTAAAATGCATCGTCATTAAACAGAAAAAAAATCAACACCCTGTAACCTAAAATTAATATATGACATAGAAAATCTATGAATACCATTTTCAATCACACCAATGTTGTTAGTGAACAATAAAAGAACTTAGGTGCTATTCATACTAACAAATGATAGCCTACAGATGATCTTGAGACAGAACATTTATTGTTTGACACAGATACACTGATGCTTAATGCACATTCTGTTTTAAATCTTTGCACATAAGATAGATGACTTGGTGCGACAGTCTCTATTTATGACCTAATAGTATGTACTCGACTACTGCCATATATGTACCACAGTTTTCAGAGTAGTCTAATTCAAAAACGTAGTACATGCCAACAAGTGCACAGATAAATTTTTGTAAAGTGGCACATTGCACTTTCTAGCATCCAGCTACCAGGACAACTTTCCTCCCACTAATAGTGCCAGTGAGATAAGGTGCTTCATTTTCAAAATCTTCTGTTCGCAAATGGAGATACTTCCTGAAAATAAACGAATGAAGTACTCATAAGTATAATATTTTTCTTGAATTTTATTACAAAACATCACATTTCAATTGACACTGGGAAAACATTACCACATGTAGGTGGTGTAAATATATTAGCAATAATAATTTTGTACTGTAAAGGAGACAGATTCTGATATATGATAATGCTTATAGGCCAAAACGAAGTGACATAATACTTTACACCACACACATAGGTTAAACAAACACTTTCATATTGATAACACGTTCAAATCAATTTCCAAATCCAACGAGTTACGAAGAAGATTAGCAATTGAAAAGCACAAACAGGAAACAAATAGAGAACATTCAATTCAGTTAATGTACATTACTTTTCTGTTCATAAACGTTTATCCTCATCAATATATAAAAATATGATTTAATAAATGTAAGACAGCAATTCTTTCTGTTGTATATGAATGTGAAAGAGTGGGTACTTTATCACAGAGGAACATGATTTGGAGCTTTAAAAATAAAATAATTATGGACATATGTGGACAAATACAGATGAGATCAAGCAGAACTGAAAATATTACATAGTTTTAAATGGTGTAATTTGTATACGATTTACAATCGGAAACCCTTTATAATTCATCCATCTCTTCCCTCCACCATTCCATCCTTTTCCTTCCCACCACCTCTCTATCTCCCACATAACAAGCATAAGATATTAGAGAGGGAGAGAGAGTTGATCCTCTCTCAAATACACATATTTCTCTCTCCTCTCTTGCAATCTCTCTCTCTCTCTCTCTCTCTCTCTCTCTTGGAGAGACTGAAAAAGGAAAGAAATGCAGTGAGAGAAAAAGGTAGAGGGGAGAGAGACATGACAAGCACATATATTTATTTCTCTCTCTTTCTAAAAGAGAGACTCTCATATATACCATGCAGAAAACGGCATTTGTGCACTCCTTGTTATTCCAGCAATAAAAATAAATCTAGTAATTAATATTATATCAAAATCAGAAATTAACTAAAAATAATAAATATAGTTTCAAATGCCATAATTTAATATTCAAGCAATAGATAGTAGGGGAGACCGGGGTAATTAGAACATGGGGTTATTGGAACATGTTAATGTAGAATAATTTAAAACGAAAAGACTGGTGTATATAACATTTCATACCTATGTACCTACACTAAACCTACATGCAGAAAATTTGTTATTGGAATAACTACACAAAAGTAAGTTTTATTTGACTTTTATTATACACCTGCAAAAACTGATGTGACGCATGCTTGGTGTTTCTCTGCTTCTGCATATACTGGATGTGAATGAAAGAACCCATGCAAAATTTTCTGCACCCCTATAATAAAACATAAGGGCACACATCTTTTCATGTGAGTTTGGTTGTCTATGGGCAATTTGCCTGGTTTTTATAAGCAAAGTTCTTATTACCCCAAAAATTTCTGCAAAGGGGTTATTAGAACATTGCGTAATTTGCTTGATTTCGCTTGGGTATACTAGATTGTACATGTAACTATTAGAAGTTTTTTCTTTACTACATTGTAGAATGGCCTGTAACCTTTGAAATAAATCATAGAACACTTATTTTCATTCACACATGTTTGCTTCACAGCTGGGAAATTGAACTTTATGAAAAAAGACTTTAACTTGGGATTTTATTTAAACAAGCATTGATAACTCCAGAAGAAATAGAGCTATTGTGTTCAAATTTGCAGGGTAAATGGGATATTTATTTATGATGTTCGTATTACCCCAACAGCAATCTAAAGCTATTCAGTTGAAATTTCTAACTTATGTTCCATTAACCCCAAATGGGGTAATTGGAACAATTTTATGGTGTCATGACAATTTTTTTTTTGGACGAGTATTTGCAATGCAGGTATGGTCATTATTTTTTTCAAAAATATGCAAAAGATGTCCTTTTAAATGGTAGAAATTTTTAAAAAAATACATCAGTAACTTTCTGAGTAATTTACAGTGGAACTTCTACAGGTTGTTTCCTGTTCTAAATACCCCGGTCTCCCCTAAGATAAATACATCCCCAACTCGATTCAAATGACAGAAATGGACTAAGAGAGAGATATAGGGGGAAGAGGGAAGGAAAGAAATAAAAGAGTGAAGGAGTCTATCTCTCTCTGACAAAGAGTGAGAGAGGAAATAGAGAAAGAAGGTGGAAAGAAAGAAAATGGAGAAAAATAAGAAAGAATGACAGAAAAATAAAAACAAATTAAGGGAGAAAAAGATTCCTCTCCTCCTGTACCGCTTTCCATGACTTAATGGCATTGTAATAATTAAATTTCCAAGCCTTTCATGGGTAGCTTGATGTGCTTAAAACTATGTATGCTAATGAAAAAATATTAAAAGCCATTCATTGCTTATCTCAAGCAATTACGAAAATGAAACAGAAAATACATGACAATCTTGTGTTAACCATTATGTATATATAGTTACTTAAAATTATTTATCAGTTGCATTAAAATAATATTTTCAGGGATGTGTCCTGAATTTTCCATATGTGGGTGTAAGTTTGTATTTAGGGGTGGTAGGGTAAATTTAGAGCCAAAATGGCCTTATGTCATTAGCAGATAGAAAGCAAAATTAAACATGAAATTGACACAAGGTTCTTATTTATAATGCCTATAAGTATAGAAATCATTTTCCACAAAAGAACTCCACCACTGAAACAAACATAACATCAACTCTTTGAAATTTTGTATACAATATGAAACTCATGTCCAATAATAATTTACACACACACATAGAGAGAGAGAGAGAGAGAGAGAGAGGGGAAGGGAGGGAGGGAGAGAAAGAAAAGCAACAAACATTAACAGTTAAGCATATTGAATTAACCACAGTCTCATATAAAAAGCTAGGTATCAAAGGTGATAAGGGGCTTAAGAGCTGATCATTATGTTATCCAATGAGAAGCTGTTTGTATTTTGAGTGATGTTATCAGTTATCAGGATTTTAGAAGGGGGGTACATATACTTATTTTTATTATTAAGCCCTCAATTTGTCATCTTTCCTGTCTTTGATGTTCTCTTTTTTTTTTTAGAAATACTTGGCCAAAGAGGTGGTTATGATCCCCAAAAAAAAACCTTGGGCACGCCACTGGATGTTATGTGAAGCAGTTTATTTAATGAGCCTAAAATCCATGAAATGAAAAAAATATTCTGAAGATATTATAAATTAATTCAACATGGAAAAATTATATTTACATGTGTTAACTTGAAAGTCGTAATTTGAAACATGAGCAACACTTGCACCATGGTAAATTTTCTGTGGAAAGTGAGATTTTCTTAGCACATATTCATGTTACGGATAACAATATGTAACACACACTAACCTTTTGCTTGCATTGTTGGTGGGTATCAACAACAACCAGAGAATAATCCCTCTTCAGTCGGTTCATTTGCTTCATTCCTCTGCAAAAGAGCTTCTGAATATTTCTTTATTGTCTTCATGAAGGGAACAACAAGTACCTTAAAAATAAACAAAAAAAAACTTTGCATATAACATCTACTTGGGATAAGCAGAAAAACGAAACTTAGTTTAATATCAAAACAAAATACTAGTTGAGTATAATTTAAATGGTACAGTTAACATTAATGAATAACAGACAAGTAGATCATTCAAAAATAAAATTTTTATACAAGTGCTAGAACGATCATTTCATTCCTAATTAATAAGACGAGTAAAATATCATATTTTAATTTTTTTTATTGTTTGAAATATGTTAGTTCGACATTATCCATTGTGTAGTTCTTGAAACTACACATATTAAAGCACTAGACAATTGATAATATCCAATTAACATTGTATTTAACCCCCCTTCGCCCCAGTACTCTTAAAAAAAGAACGTGAGATGCACGAAAAGATGGCAAAATGAGGACTGACTACTAAAAAAATCACAGGTAGAACTATTGTCTCCAACATTCAGGGATATTAAAATAATATTTCTGAACTTTCGTAAATAAGATTAAGATATTCTAGAGTTTTACTGTATGTACGCCTTCTCAATTTTTATAAAAGAAAAAACAAAAATCCAGCTTATGTAAATTCGATGTGGTTGGTGATTGGTGTAGGCGACAATCGGAACCCGCAGATTGCTTTTCGACATCTTTCTCTGTCTTTCACTCGTTTCCCTATTTATGTCCTCCCCTCTCTCTCCCATGTCTTTCACTTCCCTTCGGCCTCTCCCTCTCTTCCCCAGATTTGCTTCCCCCCCACACACATCTTCACCATATGTCTGTGTATCGCTTATTTACTTCGCTTTATCTTTCACTTATCATTCTCTTCTCTCTACTTCACTCTCCGTCCGATTTTTTCAATCTTCTCTCTTATGAGTGTGATGGCATGTAAACAAGTTAGACACATTGACATCATGTTCCATGTCATCATAAGAAAGAAGCACGTTAAGGGAGATAAAAGAGATGAAAGAAGCGGCAGAGAATTTGAGAAAGGAAGAGAATTAAAAAGCAGACGGAGTGAAGGAAAGAAGACAATCACAAGTGAGGGACAGATAAAGAAAAAAAGAAGTGAGGTGCGCGCACGCACACACACACACACGTTTGAGAGAGACAAGAGGGGAAGAGAATTGTTTTTCTTTTAATCACTTTATGTGCAGATAGCCTGATCGGAACTGGGTCTACAATTTAAGTTTGGATCCGAACCAACGTGCAATGCGTCTCCACTGGGTATCGAGCTCGAGATCCCTTGATTACAAGGCGACGACGTTACCACTACGCCACCGGGAGGCCGAAAGAGAGAGAAAAGAGGCGAGACACATAAGCCAGGCAGAGAGAGGGGAGAGAGAAGAACATGAAAGATCGAAAAAGAAATAGAGAAGCGAGAGGTAAATGAAATAAATAGGGAAGTGAAGGAGAGAGAAGAATAGAGAAACGAACGAAATAGAGAAACAAGAGAGGGAGAAAATAAAAGACATAGAGATAGAAAAGCGAGAGAGATAGAAAGAAAGAAGTGAAAAAGAGCAAACAAAAATAGAAAACAGAGAAAGAAATAGAAAAGAGAGAGAAAGAAATAAGAGGAGCGCGAGGGAGAAATATATATATAAGCAAGGCAGACAGAAAGAGACAGAAGGAAGAGGAATAGTAAAAGATTAATGGAGAGAAAGAATAATGAAGACACAGACCGAAAATGTGAGGAGAAATATAGAAAAAGAAATGTCCGAGACGAGATTAAGTAAATAGCAAGCACAGAGAAGATTCTGTGTATGAAGGGAGAGATTCGAAAAAGAGAAAGGAAATTCGGAACCAAATTTTATATGCATGTATTCGCTTCACGACACTGGGTTTGTCGTCAATTGCAAAAATAATAAATTATGAAATAGGCAGATAAAAGCAAAGAAACATTCAATTCACACCCATGGGCGTCCGGAAGGGGGGGCCGTGCCCCCCCCCCTGGAAAATAAAAGTCAACCAAAAATGATGTATTTCACACATATAACTTCATTTTAGCCACAATAATAGGTGTTAATTATTGCATGAACATCATAAATTCAAATTTAAGCAATGTTTTTTCAAGGAAACAACCCAATTTTTGGAGACAATGTGCTTTGTTCGCCCCCCTCGAAAAAAAATACATTCCTTGCCCCTCCCTGGAAAAAATCCTGCGGACATCCATGTTCACACCTAACACTTCTATTGTGCTATGTTAAATATTGGGTCCTGAAGCTGATCTCCCATTTTAATTCAACTGTTGGGACTGAACACGTGTTTAATTATTACTCGAGCATTTAGAATTAAGTACTGAAATCAGAACTTCAACGGAAAAAGCAAAACGGAAAATTATAAATAACCTGGATAGATACTTACTTTTCCTTACTCCGAAAATCTGTAGATCTTCTCTCCTTGTGCAATCTGCAAACAACTGCAAAACACACGAACACCAACAAAACACGTTATCACCACCAGTTCACAAGACGCCAACTACGGAAACTGAATGGAATGCACGTTTCTGGTGGTGAAAGCGCATAGCGTCAGCGAGCACCCCTCAGTGGTGAGTCAGTCACCCAGGAGTTGTTTACAAAGAATTTTCCGTTTCGGGCAAGTTGAAAGTGGGGGGGGGGGATTTGAAATAACATTACATTTAGAGCCAAAATAACCATAAGTTGGGACTATGTGAAAAATGTTAGGTGGATGTTACTAACATCAAGTAAGGGTGTAGTGAATACCCCAAAAATATTTTGTCTTTATTTGATTTTTGTTATTAACGTCACTTTTCTTACACTTTAGGCTAATCCGACGATGAAGCTAAGTGATGATATCATAAAATTGATGAAGAGACACGCACAAAAAGAATCCCCAGCCCGGGATTCAAATTCGAGACCCCTGAGATCGTAGCGCGTTGTGATAACATTCCGCAGCGGAGCAGATTAAGGGATCTTTCATATCTGTATATCGTAAAAAAGGACAAAAAAAGGCAATGAACTGTTCATGAACAAAGTGATATACTTAGATGCTTATGGAAACAAGCAAAGCGAATCTAGTTTCTACCTAAATAACGTACACAAGTCTGAACTTGTTAACAACGCCAAAGTATTTTCAATATAATTTCAATTTTATGTTTTGTAAAATAATAATAATAACAAGCATCTTTTTTCTGGCACTTTTTTATTTATGAACATGCAAAAAAAATATTTTTAGTATTTTTTATGATGAACACAAAAACAAACCAACTTGAAGAGTAACGGAACTTTCCTCCCAGAAAGAAAGCACTGATTAACAATAATAAAACGGAAATTTTAAGTTTCTATGACTGGAGGGCAAGATGTGACCCCTCCTCAAAGAGTACAAATTACTTACTGTGCAGAAACAATGCATCAAAAGAACATTATTAGTGGCTTGAACATGCAAGTGTGGCACCAATTTTGATATTTCAATTAGCTATAGGAAATATAATTAATTACTTAAAAATAAATTTACTTTTGTTCCTGATACTTTATATTTTTTACTTCGATCAATTTATGAGCTTATAAATTAAGAATTCCTTTCATATTATCGTAATATTAAAATTTATTTTCTGTATAAGTTAAGTAAAATCACTGAACAATTGCTTCGTAATAATTATGCATGCATGTGTATAAATTGAGAAATATGCATTTCGATGCATAAAATCCCCTCGGATGTGCAATTAACACACTAAGACGCATCAAAAGACACACTCCACAGTCGATATTCGATTTGATGCAGTAAAAGTGCATCGAATCCGAAGACAATTTCCAATAATCCAAGATTACACGTTTAGGTGTGTCATTTGATGCACTAAAAGTGCATCAAATTCGCTTTGATGCATTTCGAGTTCTCTGTGTGTGTGTGAGAATTGTGGTGTGCACGTGTGTTGGATGTTATTCTATGTATTATTTTCGTTCAATGCATTATGGTTATAAAATATAGAATTTGCAGTAATGCAAGCAGTAAAAATATAAGGGAAGTCCGTCAAGTTAGTTCCCAAACAAAATTAAATAAAGGAACATAACGTGAACCGATTATTAATCCATGTCGAGAACACGAGACATTACGTCCGACAATCTTCATCTCGTATTTCTCTTTGGCATCACTGCTCAATTTACAAAGATGTATACCCGTGACTGGTATACAAGCCGCAGAATTGTAATGTTGGTTGGGTTGTCTACACACAAGGCGCTTAGTGGTCAGAAATCGAGAACTTGATTCAGTACTTCTTCGATAGGGTCGTTATAACCCGGCAGTGTCCGTGACTGTACCATGCACGTCTCGGCGCCTCGAACATTAAGTGGTCGACTTTCGACCTCACCACCAAAGTTACCGGGTTGGAGTACCGACCTGGACATAGGTGTTCTTTGTGAGTGTCCCGTCTTAGTATCGCCACGATAGCCAAGAGTGGCAGAAAAGCAACGCTAAGTAACGAAATACGCACACAGAGAAATATGTCTGTGATGCGCGTGAGAGAGACAGAGAGAGAGAGAGAGAGAGAGAGAGAGAGAGAGAGTAAAGGAGATTGAGTTGTTGTTTTGAATCTACTTTATGCACAGATAGGCTAATCGTGACTGGACCTTCAGTTTAAAGTGGGATCCGAACCACTATATGCCTCCACCGGATATCGAACCCGGGACTTCTTGATTACGGAGAGTAAGGGAAAGCTTGCTAATTTTGATCCTTCAACCAAAAAAAAAAATGAAATGTTCCGCACTAACCAATAATTTAGTTTTCAATAATGATCGAAAATGCATTGTAGTGGTACGTGTAAGTTCCTGTTCAAATATTTCTTTTTGCTTTCGTAAATTCGATTGTTTATTTTATGGATATTTCAGATGAGGGTGTCAATAATTGGTGGGACAACGCAAACTATCAGATTGCATTCTGCCGCGGAGGAAGTGGGTTCATTGCCATCAATGATGACAGCAGTGATCTTCATCAAACTCTTCAGGTAACTACCGTATAGTTAGCAAGGCATAGACAACGCATTCAACAAATAAGAGAGGATAGTCAACCCTTATTCCGCAAAACTGCGCGAAGAGGAACTATATGGAGGTCAACCTGAAATGCAAGAATATTGGTAAACAATGCGGTAGATGGTGAGGTTAGTATTACAACACCCTCATTCAGTGGGGCAGAAATGGAGATTACAAGGGTATACAGATCTACGTCCAAATCCTTTGATACGAATTATATCCCGTGTTAAAATACTATTTTGAAAGCAGAAAATAAATTTCTTAAATATTTAATATTCTCTTGTGAATCTTGCTTTCTTATTATTGGCAGGATAAGATTAACGTGAATTTATTTTAAAATTGAGAGCTATTTGTGATATTGTAACATGTAATATACATGTTAATAAATATATGTGCGCGCTTGTGTTTACGTTAAACTTTCTACTCCCAAATCAAAAAGCAACTCATGCGCCACTGTCTTCATTCCGTAGTCGTTGTCAACCGATTGCAGTAATTGAAGTATGTGTGATTTCAAACAAAGACAAAGTTTTGTAGATTATGTATATAATTATTGCTTGAAGTTACAGCAAGTGACTTCATACTACGATTTAATAACTTTCGTGTTAATAGGTTCTCATACAAGATACATATAGTATATACACCACAATATGAACACAATTTATACTAAGAAAAATAAAATAGCTTAATAATTAAGTTGGGTCAATCGTCATTGAGGACTAATTCAAAAATATTTGAAAATAGAAATGTAAATGAGCCGACTTCCATAGTAACTTTTCGATAACAATGTAGAGTTGTGCATCACATATACAGTGGCGGCGCCAGCTTGAAATAAGTGGGGGGCTAAAGATTTGAGAGTCAAATTCTGGGGGTGCTAACCAGTACCGAATAAAAATGCTTAATAATTTACTACGGTATAATTTTATCAGTGATATAGTTTACGGTCAGACGGAGAAAAAGAGAGAGAAAAAAACACTAACATGTTGCATTTTGTTCCATCATATGCAAGAGTGCTTTTAGGGACGAATCTTGTATGCCAAATAAAATGCAATAATTATATTGTTTTCCTTTCCTAAGCCATTGAGTGTAATAATATCGCAAACTTACTATTCACATGAACAGTTCAAAGGAACAAACATATTTTCACTACAAATTCAGCTCCATCATGCAGAAGACAAATACACTGACATAAAAGCAATGAATATAGTTGCAACTCTTGCACTGGACATTTTTGATTAGTGAAAATATAATTTCCAAAGATTATAATTTTATTTCAGAATATATTATACATAAATACTAATCAGAATTGGATCAATAGTTTTAGATGTGCTTTAAAGATTGATTCTGCTGCACGGAATCAAATTTGGCCACTGTGTCTACGTCTTCTCAATTATTTGGATAAAAGTATAAATACCACATGTAACACTATTTCTATGTAAAGAGCGTAAATACTTTTTTGCTGAAATGTGAAAATGAACCACAGCAAGAAACCACAATAAGATATGCCTATTTTATGAGCAGCTGTAATATACGAGCATAAAGGCTGATCAGAATTGAATGAATAGTTTTAGATGTGGTTCAAGGATTGATTCTCTTCCACGTAATCGTAATTGTCCACTGTGACGGTACAGCATAAATTATTTTCTAACATTACAAATGATAAGTAATTAACATGTAGGACTAGGACTGCGAGCAATAAAATTGACCAAGCGCGCTGATTTTCGCACCGTATCTGTTGTAAGGTCCACTACATGCACAGAGGTTAATCGGGACGAGAGTTACAGCTTCAAAGTGAAATCCGAACTACTTAATGAAATATTATATCCACTGGAGATCGAACCTGGGAGTTCTTGATATCAAGGTAGCAGCATACTATTGGGGCTTGGAGCCCAATTGTAATCTCTCCAATTCTTAGCATTTAAGAATTAGGTAGTTTATATATTCTTTGATTCTTCAACATTGTATTCCTCCCTCTCGAATATTTGCAGCTATAAGGATAGATATAACGAGGAACTAACAAGCAGAAGAGAAACATAACACTTCTCTAGATTTTGAACGTCGTCCTACTTATAAAAAATCCTTTGTCCCACCTGTTAGACGTATTCCGAAACATAGTGATACGATTTATAGTGGCTAACAATATTGTATACATTTAGCTGTATATGCCAACAATCAAAGAACAATCTCAAAACCAATGAATACGTCCACCTATACCAGCTTTCGTAATAAACAGCAGCTTTCGTAATAAGTTTGGCGAATCATGATTGGACAATTACTTAGTATCAAATGTTCAGTGGCCACTGTTATCCAGGCATATCTGCAGCGCCTCCTACACTTCTCCTGATTTTACAACACATCGTAACAAAGTATCCTTGCGATCTAACCGAACTAGAAAATGTACTTGAACATTTTACTTGCCCCAGTGGAAGTTTTATAATGGAAAATGCAAATTTCTACTTTTTAAGTTTTTGGTCGAAATGCGTCAACCGTACTACACTGCTTTATAAAAACGTAGGGGGCTACAGGGGGAGTGAGACTTGTTTTGGAGGGCTTCAGCCCCCGTAGCACTGTCCCTGCACATATAACGCATTGCAGGAAAGCCAGTATTGCATGATCTAGGTGTCTCACTTATATTGCTGGTGGCTGTGCATAATGAAAAATAATATCGTAATTGTTAACATATTTACTACACGTAACTAACTAACTAACTAACTCTTTAGCCTTCTTAAACCCGAAGGTTCAAGGCTGCAGCAATACAGGACTTCCATCTGTCCCTATCTTGAGCAAGATCTATATACTCTTTTCCATCCATACCGATTTACTTTAGGTCCATCCCAACGTTATCCCTCCATCTTCATCTTGGCCTTCCTACAGGTCTCTTACCATCAGGTTTTCCAACAAGAATTCTGTAAACTCTTCTTTCTTCTCCCATTCGTGCCACATGCCCTGCCCACCTAAGTCTTCTTGATTTAATTATTCTAGTAATATCTGGACATGAATACAAATTATGTACTTCTAAATTATGTAACCTTCTCCACTCACCTGTCTCCTCATCCCTTTTAGGTCCAAATATTTTCCTAAGGATCTTATTTTCAAATACTCTCAATTAATGTTCCTCTTTCAATTTAAGGGACCAAGTTTCACACGTTGATATGTAAAGTGAGATATTTAGAAAATAACATTTTATTAATTGGAAACTGTATAAAGATTATAATAATATCATTATTGACTAGTTTACCATGAGTAAATAATATCCATAATCAAGAGTTATTATTATTAATGTTACAGATATTTAAATGTTACTATCCTCAGAAAACTGAACCCCTCCTTATACTGTGTCTCGGGAATCTGTGGAGCAAAGCCACCCCTAACGGCAGAGAAGGGGAGATAGCGAGTGGAAGGAGAGAAGAAGTACGCGCGGCTGCTAACAGCTGGTAGGTCTCTCAAGTCACTACTTGCACAGAGACTTCTTTTTCGTTCTCTTGCTCCAGAGATTCCCAGAATACAGTATAACTCTTGAGTTGGATACAGATTGAATATCAGTTTCATCAGGGTTTATGAAGCTAGCACTTCGAGAAATTCAAATATGCCTTCATTTGTACATTCATTTGTATTTATCAGTTTATCATTTTCATCTAATCATCATGCATCGCCGTCACGATTAACCTAAAATAACGGAAAAGCCACTTAAAGTAAGCAAAATACAGACAAGGAATATATTTTTCCTTCCTAATATTTCGGAAACATCACAATACTTCGAAATATTTTAAATGAATTGCTTTAGAAAAATGTGGTTGTGTTACTTGTTTGTTTGCGGATGAAAAATCAGGGGGAACATCAATTGCGATGTTATAATCAAAGATTTGCACAATATGCAGCATATAATCATTCTCATCTCAAAACAAGTTTGTAAACGTGGACATTCCTTAGCAGCGTTCTAGGAAGGCGAGATACACAATAAAATATTTAGTAATAACCTTCGTTTTATAACCTACTCGATGGCGCAGTGGTTGCGTCGTTGCCTTGTAATCAAAGGGTCCCGAGTTTGTTACCCGGTGGAGGCACGTACTGGCTCGGATCCCACTTTAAACTGTAGGTACAGTCCCGATTAACCTTACTGTGCATAAAGTGGACTTAAAACACCAAATCAACCAACCAACTTTTGAAAGACAAAAATGGTAGTCGGTGGTCATTTTGAGAATGGGCTTGCATTTATCACTTCGGCTTTTCCCGAGTCATTTACTGTTTTTCTCAAATTTCGGAAGGGGTTGTAGCCTCCAAAGACGTATTTAGGGGGTCCAGGGAGTCCAAATCTCTTCCCGAAAGACTTACCAAGTAATTAAATAATGAAAATATGATTGTTGTTTACCATTTGTTCTATATTTATTTTCGCCGAACTTACTGGAAGGCAATGATTATATTGGGATAAGTCGGCTTTGAGGAACAGTACAAAATAAAATTTATGCATAAAGTGTTAATCAGAAACTTTACTTTTTTCATCTAGATCTAACACCCCTTTGTGTTATTCAATAGATTTTCAATTCCTTCATTTTTGTCATTTCCTTTACAGAACAATTGTTTTAATATAAATTTTGGCGATGTTAGCTACAGGCAAGCTAGATGATGGATAATGCTGTTATATCTATATTCTTATACCAGCATTTTGCCTATTCAATTAATAATAACAATACAATATTAATTAACTTACATGTTGTGAATAGACATAGCTATACATAATACGCGTATTAATGTATTAATTTCAACGTTAATTTTGTTATTATTTCTGTACCTGGTTCGTGCGCCAGTGGTGATACCTGTTACTCGGCGGAAGCATAGACAGAGTTTCGTCCGCTCCCTTGGGGGGTGGGGGGCTAACTGGGGCTACATTTTTCCTTGCCTTTATAAAAATTATCATGGGCATTCTCCGGAAGCAGGTGATCCTGACGTCATCTTATTCGAAAGAAATGGAATTGTGTTGGTCATTTTTATGAAACCTATAAGCACACTATTATAGCGGGTTGCAAATTTATTAAAGCACAAATTTCTTTCTTAGAAAAAAAAACAATATAATTTTAATGTGTTGTAATCTTGCGTTGTTATTGAAGCACTTATAATGCAGCAAGACATTAAAAGCACTATTTACTGTACGTAGGTAATGGAATAGTAAAAATTTCAATTTCCTTAATTTATTTACAATGAAATTTTGAAACCGTGAAAAAATTTAAGACATTAGATCAATTATGGAATTGTCTTATCTAAAAATTCAATAGAGATGCCACCCTTCTTTTTTTCTTTTTTCTGTAAAAATTCCTGACGATTTTTTGCAGGTTCTCTTCTCTACAATATCCCTTTCTATGTTCAACAATGCCAAAGGCGAAAATCTCTCTTGCTCCATGGTTGAATTTCTTTGCTTAAGTTTAACTGTCAGTTTCTCCTTCCATAATTATTTTCTGCACATATCGCATGGATTTGGGGGCTAATGCCTGCTTCTGGGTGGCTTAGCTCCCCTAGCCTCTACCAAACTACGCCCATGCTCCGAAAAGATTATTAGAAATGTTACTCAATTCACTCCAGCTATAAAATTGCCATCAGGGCAGGTTCAGAGGAAAGCAAACATGTTTCAACCTGTCTTCCAACTGACAGCCGCCCCGATAAAACGCCGAGCTGCCCGGTGATTATCTACAGCAAACAAAACGCAAGTACTTGACACAAAAGGCTTTCACCGAAAACAAGAGACTTCCATGGTTCTCTATTTCCAAGAAAATTGTGGGAAGAGAGCTTTGAGAAACTTGGTGAGCATGTAGGATTAGTATCGTACGGTTGACTTTAGAACAATCATGCTTCATTACTTGCAACAAATCTTCGAAAAACAATGAAGAACATAATAACCATTGCTTAGCCTGCATCTGATGCTTAAAATATGAGTATGCTTACACACCGTGGCAGCGATTAGGGTGGCGTGGGGGTAGTTGCCCTCCCACTTTTTGCTACTTTTGCCCCCTCACTATGCTAAACCTTACAGTATGTATAAAGGAAAAGTAAGCCAATATAATTGCCAGTCCCAAACCTATGAAATGCAGCACATGGTCAATATTGGCCACAAATGACAAATTAACATGGCATCAGTCATCATACGTCTACATATTTTGCTCACCCCAAAGTGTCATTTTTGGGGGGGAAATTAAGGTGAATTCATCATTGATTAATTTATAGAATTTCCTGCATTGCGTAAACTGAAAATATTAAGCACTGAAAAATATTTAAATATAAGAAACTTTAAAAAAACTCGGTGTAAATATATCTTCCGGTTTTCATATTACAGGCGATCAAAGTTGGTGTTGAGCGACTTTTGAAATACCCTGTAGAATATGTCGTATGGATCCGAATCGAAAATAATTTTTGAGTGCCTTCGAGTGTCATACCAAGCTCCAACTCGCACTTATCTAAATTTAAACAAATGCATCTAACCACTGAAATGGAAAAAAATTACAGTCAGAGCTTTTAAAGTAGGAATGGCAAACTCAGTAAAATACCTAACATTTTGTGAAGAAATATAAGATTTTGTATCCTGTAACTTGTGACAAATAAAACTGGTCTAAGTACTGACATGGTTCATTTCCTATTCATTGATTCTTATACGTTTTCTGGTACGTCGATTGAATCCATATTGACAAACAAGTATGGAATCACGTGATTACCAGCATCTTTCACTTCGATACAGGACATTTTATTACATTTTATGTTCTACAATGAGTGTGGATGAAGACGATGAAATAAAAAAAGACAGGAAAACTGTTCAGAGTGGGAATGAATTATTGTTTCTCTTCAATGGAGTATTTCTATTCTTAATCCAAGATGTATATATACAAGATATGATTCCAAGATAAGATACTTTAATACAACTGAAATATAATTTTTGTTACACAAGTAGCTACTATGTAAGAAAATCGATTTACAAGATATACAAATTCATCATAGAATATGGCCATGCCTATTTCCATAGTTCCTAGTAAAAAGTAGATTTGTAAAGATATCATTAGAATAATTTAATCAAGAAGACTTAGATTGGCATGCCACGTGTCTCGAATGGGAGAGGAAAGAAGAGTTTACAGGATTCTTGTTTAGAAACTTGATCGTAAGAAACCTATACTAAGGCCAAGACGAAGATGGAGGGATAACGTTGAGATGGACCTAAAGGAAATCTGTAAGGATGGAAAAGATTGGATTGATCTTGTGTTGCTGCAGCCATAAGAATGCTAAAGAGTTAGTTAGTTAGTTTAGTACAAAGTGGATTATTATATATACGCCAAAAAAGTAGATCCAGTCACGAATAAAGACACAGATACTTAAATGAGTGGCTGAGTAGCATGCCAAATGTTTGATGTAGAACGTGGCTTCCTCATAAAGATTTCTAAGGTAATGTAAGTCGTTCAACGCACTGTTTACTTAAACTCTACTTTTATTCAGAGATCATTCACTTGACATGCTAGTAAGACACCAAAGGAAGACAATATTAAACGCGAAAAAAAGTTTGAGATATACTTATTTCAAGATAACCAATCGGTCTGCTTTTTTCCAGACATGTCTTCCGGCTGGAACATACTGCGACATAATTTCTGGAGACGTGGTAGATGGGAAGTGCACAGGGAAAATAATCGAAGTTGGAAATGATGGAAATGCTTTAATTGAAATTCGCACCGATGAATTAGATGGTGTAGTTGCAATCCACAGTCAGGTAAGTAGAAATGTGACATCATAGGCATGGTATTGCGTGCAAAAAGTGACAAAATTAAAGCCTATTAGTTCTCTGACTGATAAATATTTTCAGAAGTTATTTTTTTAAATTCGGGGATTCGGTGCTGCATGTATGTGTGTGTCAGTGTTCGGAAGTAACTACAGTTATTGAAGTATGTGGCTGTAACTGTAACAGACTTACTTTTTCACAACAGAAATAACGTCATCAAAAGTTACTTTACGAAACTTAAATTGTTAACTTGAAATTTTGTAACGTGAGAGAAGAGCTGGCAACTCTCTTTCCAACTGTGTGTGTTCTCTGGATGCTACATTTCAGTATGTCATTTCTAATTGCATGCGAAGCTTTTATTGGTTTGGTTCATTGATGCATTCATTCGGGACGTGGTAATTGAGCCAGAAAGAAGTCATTGCTTAATATCAGGAATTGTTTAAGGCATAGCCCTATGCATGCTATATATAAATTAAAATGAATGATCATTCAAACACAGCTGGTTTGTTCCATAATTTATTTGTTCAATATAAACGTATGGACACTATATTATGTACGATTGATTGATTGATTGATTGATTTGGTGTTTTAAGTCCACTTTATGCACAGTAAGGCTAATCGGGACTGGGCCTACAGCTTAAAGTGGGATCCGAACCACTATGTGCCTCCACCGGGTATCGAACCCGGGACCCCTTGATTATAAGGCTATATTATGTACGAGAAATATAAATAAAACACATGTAATTTTGATTTTGATTTGATTTAGTTTATTTTACTTCGCGTTTTGTGCCTCTTGGCTAATTTGCGAAGATGGGGATGAGTTATGAAATGATGAAATTGATGAATGGACATTCACAAACAACCAAGCCCGACCGGGATTCGAACCCGGAACCCTTGGCGTCGCAGCGCCATGTGCTAATCACTCGGCCACAGGGTCGGGCAAAACACATGTAAGTATTCATATATTTATTTTATTATAATTAAACATTCATTATTCATGTTAATTTTAAGTTCCAGGAATTGTGAGTTAGTATTTAATATGAGTAACTGCAACTCCGCCATCTTTAAAAAGTAACTTGCCCACAATGGTGTATGTGTGTGGCATATGCAGAGTGAAACATCTGATAGAATTGCATTTACATCACCTACTTTAGTTATAAGTAATTCTTCACATTTTCCCTATACCTAAAACTAATATTGTTTGTAAGTTCACCTGCCTGTGATTTTCAAGTGCGAAATTTTTTATACTTGCAGTCAAAACTGTGACCATCTTCGTGGAAGGAATTCTTCAGTCGGCTGAAATGGAGTGTGTGCTATCAATGACAAAAACCTATTGTTAACAACGTCTCTTTTTGTACGAAAAATAATAAATTTTCGATTTCCCGTCTGAAAATATTTTCAGAACTGTACTTCAAATAAAGAAGAAATATGATTTGTTTGTGCTTCTTAATTCTACATCAATTGTTTTTCAAGTACGTGCTAACGTATCAAGATCGTACCTTCTGCGTCGTAGCAAAATACTTATTAGTTGTCTGTTTAATTTATGTTCATGTCTCGTTTGAACCAATGTTATTCTGTATTTGTATAACACGGCCTGTATGGTCAAAGAAGATTTCTAATGTTATCACACCGTTTAGGCAGAGAGCATAGTTCAGGTATGATAATTTTCTGTGTGAGGTTGGCAACTCCACAGATATAAGCGGGTTGGTAACGATGGGAAAAATAGGTGATTTTTCTTTGGTTATCAAGAAGAAAAGAAGAAAGATGTTGTGTTATTTTAAGTCTTACAAAACGTTTATAGCTTTCCGGACGAACTGGATGCATATAGGGAACTTGTGGGCATAAGCGAAGAGGAATTATTGCTTTATCACCTTTCGTTAGCGTTGAAAGAAGAGGCGAAACAAATCTTTCACTTTGCAAGCCCTTTTGAATTGGGAAGAATGAGACGAAAAGTAGTAACAACTTGTCTTCCACCGTCATTCACATAGAAGTGAACCGCGATAGAGAAGTGTTGCAAACCGCCAGAGCCGAAAAGTCAGGAAAAATAAAAGGTTGCCGCCGAAGAAAACAAAAGAATGTGAAGATTATGAAATGGATGACCAAGTAAAGTTGAATAAACTCATGGAAGGGGCTGAAATATCAGATAATAATAGACCTAAACTTGTGGAAATACTTAGGAAACACATTCACGTTTTTCTGAAAAACCTGGTTTAGCCCGTGATTTTAGCTTCAATATTGAGATGAAAGATAAGACACCTTTCAGGTCGAAATGCAGGCCTCTTTCTCTGGAAAAAAGTGAGATAATGGCGAAACTTATTCAAGAACTTTTAGATCAGGACATTATAGAGAAGTGTGATACTCAGTACTTGTCTCCGACTATTCTGTATACCAAATCTGATGATTCGCATAAGATAATTGTTGACACACGTCAGCTGAACACGAGAATTCCTGCACTTAAGAGGTACTTACCCGATATTTCAAGAGGCTATTTCGAAATAATCTGGATCTGCAATTTACAGTTTTATATTTACCGAACGCTTATTATCAGCTGGACATAGCGGAAGATTGATTGATTGATTGACTTAGTCTTTTTGTGCCACTTTTGGCTAATTTGCAAAGATGGGGATGAGTGATGATATGATGAAATTAATGAATGGACACTCACAAATATCCATGCACAGGCCGAGATTCGAACCCGAGACCCTAGCGTCGTAACGCGATGTGCTAACCACTCTGTCACGGGGGCCAGCTGCTCATTATTATCGTTTAATCTGTGGTTTTAAAGCGGAAGAGAGTGGGAATTGCACAAGTTTCGTTACTCATTTTGGAAACTTCAGATTTAAGACAGGCTTTTATTGACTGAAAATTTTGCCATTTGTTTTGGCTGAAATGTTAGAGAAAACACTTGGACCATTGTTGGAGAATGACATTATCACCATTTATGATGATATTCTTCTCAAGAGCCAAGATGAAGAAGAGCAGTTGGCAACACTGGATGAAACACTTCAGAGATTAGGGGAGAAAAGTCTGACCATTAATATCCGGAAGTCAAAATTATTTAAGAGGACAGTGTGTGTGAAACTGATAGCCAGAGGGAGAGTGTTTTTACGGACTTCAGCGGCATCCCGTCAGTCACAAAGCATCTCGATACTATAGCTTCAACGTTTGCTGTTCCGCCGTGGGGCTCAAGTTAGAGAATATGTAAATAATGTAAAATAGAGAATTAATGGAAGAATCGTAGCCTTGATTGTTGTAAATAAATGTATAAAGCCCATTTCTGCATGTTTTCAGCAATCACCCTGCAACAAAAATTCAGTGTGATCTTGTCTGTGATTGATTATTTAGTTTCGAACGCTCTGATGTGGAATGGGTTGGGAACCCAGGACTAACGAGCCAATTTAGTTGTTTATTTGGGGTTTTCCCTGCCAGAAGCGACCCGGTAAGGGTGGGTGTTGCGGAACACCTGTTAACCTGGGATTTGTTCAAAAGAAACTTCCAATATTTATATTAAACTTTGCCACTGGAAGTCGGCTAGGCAACAATGACCCGTGTTGTCATTGAATGAGGAAAAAACCTTGAAAAGTTTTTGTCGCTCTCATTATGCTATTCCTGCGTATTCTTGTAAAAGTAAGATAATTCTTTCGCCTTTCTGTGAATTTCGAATACATTAATTAAGGAAGAAGGAACCGCGGTAGTCGAGTCGTTCAGAGAGTCCAGGGCTTCAGGCTACCAGGCGAGGGACACTGTTCGATTCGCTGGGTGGTCATCTGGGAACAAATGTTTCATTGCTGTACCGTGATATGGTTATGGATAGCTAAGAAGTGGGTGTATTCTATCTGAAACGCGCTTCTTCATAAACATTATTATCTTCTATCTGCATCTTCGGCTGTTTTAGTTCCAGTGACCTGCCTAGAAAGTTCCTTAAAGGGATTTTTCATTTTCCTTAGTGAAAACTAAGCTATCCCATTCTCTTTCTCTTGCCTTTTCTCCTCCTTCTATTTCTGCCTTCCCCCTCCTTTTCTCTCCCTTCATTCGGCTCGCAGTTTAAATATTTCTCTCTTTTTCCTGTATCATTTAGATTGATTGATTGAGTTGGTGTTTTAAGTCCACTTTATGCACATTAAGGCTAATCGGGACTGGACCTACAGTTTAAAGTAGGTTCCGAACCACTATGTGCCTCCACCGTGTATTGAACCCGGGACCCCTTGATTACAATGCGACGACGATACCACTACTCCATCTGGGAGGTTGTATCATTTAGAACGATCACGAACGAGGTGAAAGGAAAGAGAAGGGCGCCATTTCCTTCAGAAAGGATAATTAAAACCCTCGAGAATTTTGTTTGGCCGCCATGCAACCAGTTTCAAAAGAAGATTAAAACTAATGTCGTTTCGGAAATGTCATTTTAAGCATGAAAAAAATTATTCGCAATTATTTTTCCTTTCAATAGCAAAATTAACGCGTATGTTTGGCAAAAATATTGCCTGCTTATTGTGTGACTATGGAACTTCGACAAGAAAGGGGAATTTCATACACTGTTTAAAAAGTTGACTCGAGAAATGGCTGTCGAAAACCATCAATTTTCGCAGCCATCTTAATAAAAATGCACGTTTATAAAGTATTAACGGCAATTATATAGTTGAAGAGTATGGAGGGGGGGGGTATGTAAGTCAGGCTCGTCAAACTTCACAAAAATTAAATATTTATTGCAAAACGTTACTGGACATGAAAATTAAATCAAACAAAAACATATGCTTTGATGAATCAAAGTTTCAAATTATATGATAGGAGAGAAAGCACAAAAGTCCAACTCAGCATCAACATGTCAGGAAATGACCCACAGCTCCCAACATGTAGAGTTTTCTTTGAGAGAGGTCACACAATATAAACTTTATGAGTAAAATTTGCTCCTAACTTTTAAAGAATTCCTCGCTTACGACAGAAAAATTGAATTACCTCTTTTTTTCCTCTGACCATTCAGTTAATGTGATATTAATGATGCAGTTTTCAAAATAAGTTTATGGTGCACACATTATCTATCAGTGTGCAAGGTAACATATTCGAATTTAAAGTTGAAATTATATTCAAATAAAGAACATAGTAGTTATCAAGTATATTTGAACATTCAGTGTACACGTAGATAGTTTTAGGAGGAGATTTGAAACAAAATTTTTGTTGTAAAATCACAATTAATTTGTCATTTTCAAATTTTATGAGATGTCTTTGCAGATTTGTATTTTTGTGTAACCTGCAGAGTATATTCTCTCATTCAATATGTATATATTGAATATATATACACATAAAATATATATGCGTATATATACATTATCAAGAACTAAATCATCTAGATATACACACAATAGCACCAAAGCTTTTGTAAGTTCCAGACTATTTACTCTTTGATATTTCATTTCGCAAAAGTATGTGTAATCAATATTGCAACAGTGTTTAAGCAGTGATTATAAATTTAATTTCCGAGAATTTAAAAATTTATTTAAACCGGCCTCCGTGGTGGAATGGTTAGCGCACCGCGATACGACGCCAGAGGTCTCGGATTCGAATCCTGGCCTGGGCATGCATAGAGGCCGATTTCTTCTGATATGTGGGGGGGGGGCAAAGCTAAGAAAAGCATAAATACCGAATTATTTCAGTTTGCGGGGGGGGGGGCCTTGGAGGAAGTGGCGAGCAAGTTTTTTTAATGTCAATAGTAGGGACCTAAGAATAAACATAAACACTTGCGTTAACCTTTGAAACACTGTAATTACAAATACTAACTCTGGAAACATAATTATATACATATCAAGGTACATCGATTTTGATTATCTGAACAAAATATCACTACATTGTGATTAAATATAATTACGCAACATAATTCTTTATGTGTAACGTTGATTACGCATTATATAAATGTGTAGCAATGCTCTATGAAATATTACACATATGTTTACAGGCATAAATAAATAATTAAAAGAGTGACAGATAGCAAAAGAGATTCTTTTCAACGAAGGGAAACAACATTGATCTCCTTAGTGTCAGTGTCCATATTATGCAGTTTTTACTTGTCTCTCACACAGCGCCATAGAATGAAGACGCTTTTGGGGCATCGTACTTCGAAAATAGTTCTCGAGGGGATGCAAGGCAAGACACTAACTACTTTCAGCCTCCTCGCAACAAGACAGCGTCAAAAGCAAGCGCAATTTCTGCGGTTTTAAAGTTGTCCTACCTATGCACCATGGGTAATAATTGGAACATGAAATATCTATAGCATATCGTTGTAAAGCAAGTTACTTTTTACATTTGGATTTCTTCTTGTAATAGTCAAAGACAGTTCCAGTTTCTTCTTTTCTCCGTTTTCCTTTCTCAACCCTAAGCTCGACAACATCCACCAACCACAATTCACTAGTCTGTACCGAACAAATACGATCAAGTCATTTTCTCACTCCTTTCTTTTGCCTCTTTTGAATGCAAGTGAGAGCCAAAACATTCCAAATGCTGACGCATCTGAAGTTCATAACATGAAGAGACCCATACACAGGGGTTTAAATTAGTAAAGCGGTCAAAATTACTGATTTAACTGAAAAAAAGAACTGACCAAATACTGACAAATTACTCACGAAATACTGACATATTTATTTACGCCATATTAATAAATGTCCAACCTAAAAGTAATACTGGTATTTCATCTTTTATAAAATATCTGGACTCCACCATTCTAATAGCTTAGCCATCACACATTTTATTATTCATGATAGTTTTCATAATTGTACAAAATTATGTAAGGCAATGAAACAATTCTTGAAACAATAGTGTGTAGCAGATATTGAAAAGCAAGACATATGTTGTCTTTACTTAAAGTCTGTCTTCGGAATTTTGCGGATAAAGAACTACGTAGAATTAAACTCTTTCCAGATGGATATTTGCTACTGCCCTCACAAGACAGACTTGCAATACAGGGGTGTGTCTTCTTGCAAGCATGTCTTAAAGCACAGACCACAATTTGTCATCTAGAGGGTTGAGGTCTCGACTGCCAGATGGCCCATCTACTGGAGAAATGTTAGGCACATTAGTCTCAAGCCACTACTGGGTTGTTTGTGGCTTATGAGCTGGTGAAGGATCTTTCTGAAAGCTTCACTCCTGAAAATGAAAAAGAGTTGCTATGATCCTTGACCATCGTGTCCATGACTGTCTCCTGGTAGACTCAGGCTGATGTTTTAATCCTTTCTCGCAGAAATGGGACTCGGCGATGTCATCATAACTCACCCCACCACATCATGATTGAAGCAGGACCCGTCTGAACCCTTCCCACTACCTTCTCATGGATTTGTGGCATTCACCTGTCATTTTGTGATTTGAAAGCATCCTCAGTAAAACATTTTTCCATTGGTGAAAAGAATTCTCCTGTACCCATTTACTGCACCATTCTATCACTTCCTTAGCTCAACTAACAATGACTCACGTGTTGAAGAAAGCAAATACTCAAGGAATGCTTTCATCACTGGTAGGAAAAATGTCTTACCTTTAGTTGAATTGAAAAAAAAGAATAATCTACTGGGAAGTGAGGACTACAGTATGCCCATACTTCTTCCTCTAGTCACCACATAATCATAATATACCATTCGTTTTCCGTAATTAACTGTGTATTTGGAAAAAGAAATACTTATTTAGAGTAAACACACGGACACTAAACTAAAAACACTCAACTGGGTGATAGTCCCACATTGTTGTGTCAATTTCAGAATCCTGCGTAATTTCGCGCCTGTTGTATGCAAAATTCCTGTATGCAAAACATTTTGACCTTAAATAAAATAAATAATTCAAACTAGAAATGTGAAGAGACAAGGACCTAACTGTTCTCACAGAGAGAGTCCACAAATAATTTACGAAATTTCCATTATACAAATAATATTTTGTTACAACATGAAATCTTGTTAAAAGTTATATATTGGGCCCCTTGTAGGGGTGTATAAAGCGAGAACTGCGGGGTGGGGGCGCCCAACGCCCCCCCTATTTCGACGCCCCTGTGGGCATGAGTGTTCTTTTTGAGTGTCCTTTCATCAATTTCTTTACATCATCACTCATCCTCATCTTTGCGATTAGCCAAAAGTAACAGAAAAGCGAAGTGAAACTTAATCAATCAAGCAAACAAAATTTATTTAAATACCTTAAGCACGGATATTTGAACTGGGAACAGGGGAAAAGTTCCTCTTAATAAATTTTAAATATGTATTTTTGGATAGGTATTATTTCTTAGTTATTTAAAGTATTGATACTGTTAAATTTATATTGTTGTCTTACATCGTAGAATATTTGTTATTATTAATATACACTTGCCGAAAGTCACCCTTTATAAAAATGACTGGAAATTATTCTTGGAAAACAGAGGGTGGTGACAATAGAGCCCAGTTAATGAAGCACAAATAAAGGTCAATGTCGGGAATAATTCCGTAAAAGCTGAATTTTTGTCAGTTGTTAGAACACTACTAGTAGTGCAAAATTCCAAAAGCCCTCGGCCCTCTTCGCGGTGCTCCCCCCCCCCAGCGCCCCCCCAAACATCAATTTCACAGACACTCAGTTATTGGCTTATATCTCCGTAAAAAATGGTCTTAGACAGGTCATAGTTTTTTAGTCTTAATCCTCATTAGATGGGCTTCAAAAAAGATTGTGTTCAATTTTTCAATAATGTTGGTGGTTTTTCCGTAATTTAAAAAAATAATCATTAGAAAGTGAATTTTTCTAGTGCTTTCTAAATTTTTTGCCTTGTAACTTTTGAACAAATTAAATGACAAGAAATTGTTTCCAATAAAAGTTGTAGCCTAATTTATAAGCTTTAAAATGATATAAGTTTTAATGTATTTTAATGAAAGATACGCCATAAAATGTGTCTCCAAATGGAGGAGAGTACCAAACAAGTGTGTCATTATAACAGTTCGGCGGTTAAGTCTGGAATCATTGACTGCTTGATTAAAGCAAAAGACTTGGTAGAATTAATTGTTATACCACTTAAAGACACGTGCAGTGGATTAGCCAATCGCCATCTGCGTGCTGACGGCCGCCATCTTGAAAAGTCCGCCATATTGGATATTTTTCATTTGATATATCTCGGGAACGGTGGCACCTGTCAACTTCCGGATTTTCAGAAATGCTCCAAGTAGTGTAAGCTTTCAAAATATATCAACACATTTATTTCTGAAGAACAAAAATAGTAGTTTTGTAGAAAACTCACTATTCACATATAATATTTTATGTGAATAACTGCTAGTTGAAAGTTTTAATAATTCTCGAACCAAACACTAGTATTTTATATTTTGTAAGGTTACGAAATTTTGTTTAGAAGACTTTAGACGAACTAAATCCTTAAAGTACTATTTACTATATTTTTGCACTACTAGTAGTGTTCTAACAACTGACCAAAATTCAGCTTTTACGGAATTTTTCCCGACATGAAACCTTTAGTGACTGGGCTAATATGCCACATTAGTCTGTCTGGTGTCGAGATTGAAAAAATATGAACATCTTACATTTCCTTTGCATACTGATTCAAGACTTGCAAATGGGTCTGCGACCTGAGACCTTCTGTACCCTAAAAATGCTTCATGAGGGGGGGGGGGGGAACACATTACTCATGCAGTTAGTATTCACACGTGTAGGTATTGGCAAGTGTGTTTGTTTTATTACGGAATTCAGGACATCTTCGTAGACTCAAGAAACAAGCTGCTTCATTAAGAAAATGGTTTCCTTTTGTCTTCCTTTGTTTATTCAGGCTGCATCAGTTTCTTCTACCCAATATCCACACGCAGTGTAAACATGCTTGAGAATTGTCTTAGTTCGGTTCTTGTGTTTGCACAATTCCTGTTTCTAGTCTATTGAGAACGACCTCGTCTCTGGAAACCATGTCCCATAGCAGGTTTGACTCGCATCAGTAGACCTCGGATTTTACGTTTTTAACCTCTTTTTTCCTTTACAGGTAGGGCTATGTAAGAAATAATAAGTTATGTCAGCGTTTCGTTAAAAAAACGCAACGACTGATGAAGTTTTATAGTCCCTTAAAAACCCATTTTGCTTGTTAGAACCTATTTTAGGTTTATGAGCCTAAATTAAGCTATTTTTTAGGTTTTATATATTTTTTAAGGTTTTACAGGATTTGTATGTCACACGAGGCATTTTCTTTGTTTGGTCACGAAAGAATTCAATGACGAACGTGTTTGCAACGTACTCTCTGTCGATTTCCCTTCCTCCAAGTCCATGATCATTTTTCAAAGCTCAAATGATTGGTGCCACTGTTACCTGTGCAGTTCAAAGTAGTCTGATCTGTGTGGTCTTGCTCACTTTCGCGTCACTTCTGTACTTTGTAGCATTCACGCCTTGCAAACTAACATTTCAGCATTGATGTTTGCACCACTGACTATGTTTTGTTCAAATATTATTTTGAGCATATAAGATAATTCTCACAAACAAAATTTCGGAGTTTGACTGTGGATAACATAAAAAAAAATATTTTTTTTGCTTAACTGTACGGCTATGAGTGGATTTTAATAGCAAATTTCGAATGGTACGTTCTGCCATCGCCGTAGGGTTAGGCAATACACATAACGTTATGCAAGATGGTGCGTATTTCAGGATATAGGTGTCCCATTTTCATTGCCGGTGACTATACCTAATCAGCATTTTTCAGGAATTTTGAACTATTTAAAGTTTTTTTAACCTACTTCAAGATTTTTCGACCCTAACTTAAGATTTGTTGGACCTATTTGAGGATTTTGAGGACCTATTTTAGGATTTTTAGAGCCTATTTTAGGAACCTACAAGCACACTTTTTAGAACCTAAAAATCCGAAGTCTATTCATCAGTCCCGTAGCTACGAAGATAGGTACTTATATACAAACGGACTCACCTGAAAGGATATTTCATACACTACTTCTCAAGATATTCTCCTTGCCGGTTCAGGCATTTATCCCATCGCTTCACGAGTGTCATGATGCCTGTCTCATAGAACTCGGAATCCTGTTGTCGGAGCCAAACCCTTACTTCGTGCTGCACAACATCATCCGAGTGAAACTTGCATCCTCTGAGATGCTTCTTCAAAGGAGAAAAGAGAGTAATCTGTCACAGCAAGGTGCGGGTTGTATGGTGGATGTTGGAGTACATGCCCCCCAAAACCCACCAGGACGTAACGTGTTTTGTGAGCCTCCCTGTGCGGAGTCGCGTTGTCATGAAGCAGAACGACTCCTGTGGTGAGAAATACGGGCCTCTTTTACCAAATCACTCTTCGTATGCGCAGCAATGACGTGAGTTTAACTCGGATGATATTGTCCAGCACGACAACAGAACCCCGAGTTCTATGAGACTGGCATCATGAACCTCGTGAAGCTCTGGTATAAATGCCTGAAGTGGGGAGGAGACTATGTTGAAAAGTAGTTTATGAAGTATCCTTTCACGTGAGTCCGTTTATATTAGTCTAATAAATACCTACTGGAATTTACAGGCTGTGTATTTTTTTTCCCCCGATATTTTGGCGCCCTAGGCAGGATTATGTTTTGACGCCCCCCACACACACACACACTCCAAGCACCGATATTTTATGTGCGTCCTGCGATGTTCTCTTATGCCAATGTTTGTGATATTTATATCCTAGAAATTTTGAAACTAGGAAACAAGGAAAATCTCTTTAAAAAAAATATAGGTATTTGAAGATTAGTAGACTGCATTTCTGATTTTCAAAAAAAAAATAGCATATTTAAGAATATTTCAGTTATGTCTTAGTGTCTGAAGAACACATTTGAAAAAGTACTATTAGTACTACTTTAGGAAACAGAAAATTCCAGCTATGTATTAACATAAGCCTACAACTAAAAGAAGAAAAAAAGGTTAAGAATAATAATTAATATAAATGATAGTGTGCAGTATGTTCTCCGCAGAAAAAAAAATGTGATTTGAAATTGTACAACTCTGCTTGAAAAAAAAACAGCATCGTTACAATTTATGTATTACACATTATTGTAAGTAAAAATTACAAAATATTTTATAAAGCCCGACCGATATCTCAAAAACAAATTAATTAGAATTTTACTTTTCTTGCTTTCAATGAAGCAAAATCGTCAACAAGGTTGAAAGGTCGAGTAACACCTTGTATGCCTTCCTTCCCCTCTTACCTCCGCCAAGTGTAAATTTCTGCGTCGCTTATTCTGACATTGTTTTTTCCTTTTTAATGCTTGGAATCGTGCACACTTTGTATGTCGCGCTAGGCTTCAGCCCTCCTAGCTTACTCCTCGCAACGGGCCCGACTATTATTTTAGTGCCAGAGTAGAAAATCTGCAAAATGGAATTTCCAAGACGCGGGTCTAGATCGACGGTTTTTCGCATTTGGAAAATCTTATGCATGTTTGGAGTCTTATGACCTTTCTTCGTGAAGGTCGAAGGGCAAGATCGAGTCACTTTCTTTCATAAGACGGGTTATTGGTAATTTATGACAGATGCTAAAATCTAGATCAATACCTCTCGTGCCATGTATTACCTAAACTTTAGCATTTAGCCGGAAGTTTTGCTCTATGTGAGACGTCAGAAAAATTAGAAAAGGTTTCTTTTCTTTTCTTTTTTTTTTAAAAAAGTAATGATTTACGAGTTTATCGTCTGTGGAATAATTTCATGCCGAACACCACCACTGCCATATTTGTTTCCAGTGCTTCACCTCCTTACGTCCTTGTAATAGGGTGTAAAGGAGTGACTTGAGAAAGCACCCAAATCAACCTCGCTTCTATGAAGTACATCCCGGTAACTGCAGTCTTGCAGGCAAACGAGACATTGGCGCCTGGACCCACGGCCAGGGTAACCCTTTGTGGAGTCGTGTTGTCCTGTGTTTGTCCTTCTTTGAGCTGAGTGCCCCTTTACGGTATGAAGATTTTATCCTCGGAGATAGTGTGTAGTTTAAGTTTTTGTTAAGGAATCTATGACTGTGTTAGTTTTAGAAATTGGTTGAGGAAGTTTTTGACAGACAAACTTATTTTCTTTTCTTGTCAGGACCTTGTTCTCAGTATTGATTAAATAAGTTTTATCCCCGTATTGCGTGACGGAAGAAAATATCCTATGTACTGATCCGTCCATAATATCAATCAATCAATATCAGCAGTGACCAAACAATTTATGATTTCTGTGTTTCTAAATTTACTCACCTATTGATTGATGGATTTGGTTTGTTATACATTGCATCTCTGCCATTTTGGTTAATCCCAAATGAGGATGAGTGATGATATGATGAAGTTGATGGAGAGATACTCACAAAGAACACTCACTCCGAGGCCGGGATTAGAAATTGTATACATTGTATTGAGTATATATAATTTGTAAGTTATCTAACTGTAACCGGAAGACTCGGGCTGGGTCGGGTGGGGTAATTTTTTGGACAATGCCCATGCATAAAATGGCTCTGGAGTTTCCCCAGCCTGCAATCAAGAGATACTTGGGGGATAAACTTGATCACGTTACCACCAGCATAGGAAAGTGGCACTCGACCATAGTGGTGCCTCCATAGCGCATACATCGGAGCGAAAATTATGGTCTATCATGGAAATAATTGCAACACAAATGTTTTTTTGTACTCGATTGTGCGAAATGGTATAGTAAATAATATATGAAAAATCCGCCATCCAAATATTTGTGGAAAATCCGCCATCTTGGAAAATAACCGATTCAAGGGGTTGGATCCTTCCTGCTCCAAAATTTGAAGGTTCACGGTCAGACCCTTCTACAGTTAGAGCCGGAAGGGTGAGGCGAGGTCCAGATTAAGGACGTTTAATGTACTTTCTGCAATCATTTATTGAATAATGGGAAGGAAATGGCAATGGCTGATAAGTGTGTCCAATGGATTTCCAGTGCTGTTTCTGCAAGGGCTGTTTCTATCAATGTTCAACCTGGTGAAAGAATCCATTCAGTGTGTTGGAAATAATTTATGACAAGAAAAGGATTGTGGCTTTTAAAAAAATAGGAAACAAAACGAGAACGATACACATACATATTTGAGTCTTATATTATTTTCCGTATGTGAAGTCAGGCAATGTGTATATATTGTGGAGAAAGAGCGCTCACAAATCGTGGTCACAACGATAGCCTGATGTCGGAAATTGGATAGTGCTAAGGATAGAATCTTCCAAGTTTCTCATGATATGCCACTATTTTACATTTACGTGCTGCACATACTGTTTCTTATTTGTTCAACAATTTTCCTACTGGGAAAGATATCCCAAGCAGTTCTCTTCTGCTCGTGAAGAAAACTGCTTGGGATATCCAAGAAGCAGAAATTAGTGAGAGGGCCTCCAGACGGCATAAGCTCTGAATTATTTCATAGTGTCAGCAAGCTTTTTGAGAATACTGAAAAGTAACAACAAACAGTACATTATTTTTCTGATAAAATGCATGTATACCTGATGCGGCTGACTAAACCCTCAAGTCTACTTTGTGTGTATTTTATAATCTTTAAAATTATGAATAACGTAATTTTGTTCCATTTTAGATTCAATCCATAAATTATGTACCTCTTTCAACGTCAACTAAAAGCTGAACATGGCGTTGCAACAGGATCCAGTCAAGCTTATTTCGAAAGCCATAGAGATATATGTGTGTGTGTGTGGGAGGATGGAGGCAACAAACAAACAAAATGCGCATTAAAGAAATACAATATAAAAAGAACGCAGTAAAAAAGAAAAAAAACTTTCACACAATCTAGCCCCAGAACCATTTGCGTTCTAATTATTTCTTTGCTGAACATTATTTTCCGCCCACTGCCCCTGCTAATAGTGATGATGAAACTATTTGTGGGTCAGACCGACCGTTTCCAAGTAATGTAGTATGAAAGCCTTTCCTATACCGCTATTTTCAAAGATGGCGGACTTTTCCCAAAGTCATGGGTAGCGGATCTTCTAAATAGAGAAAATTATATACCTTAGAAAATTCTGGTACAAAATGAATTTGTTTTGCAATTATTTCCACGTGGAATGGATTATTTCCTCTACTAATAGCTTCATTGCAAGCATCGAGACAACTACGTCGAAGGATAGTGGATGTAGGATAGTTGGCTAAACTTTTCCAAGTGAGAGATTACACCATAATTTTTGTTACCATGGTTACAGTTATTAATATTATAAAATAATAACTGTTTTAAATTGATAAATATAAAACAAATATTATTTCAAATTTACTATTATAATATTCTTGAGTAGATTTTGTTATTCGATCCACATGAGTAAATATCCAGCACAAATGTTTTTATTATGTATTTTTTGCATTTCATGCAGTTAGATTGATTGATTGATTTGGTATTTTAAGTCCACTTTATGCACAGTAAGGCTAATCGGGACTGGACCTACAGTTTAAAGTGGAATCCGAACCACTATGTGCCTCCAACGGGTATCGAGCCCGGGTCATGCAATTAGAGTTCTGAAATGAATAGTTATTATATTTTGTTATTAACATTTACCAGCTTCCTTATAGAATAAGTTTTAAAACTAAGGGGAAAATTTACTCATAAAGTTTGTAACGTGTAGCAGTGTCCACGTTACAAATATGTATATAAACTTAATATTTTTCTTTGTTTTGTACTTATAATTTTATATGTTAGTGGTTAATTACCAAGGAATGTGGAACACACCTCGTATATAAACTATACATCCTGATGTTAAATATAAGTTCCAAGAGTTTGTTTCTTTCTGCCAGCAAGCTGAGCTGGAAGTTCGGGGACAACAATGCAAGAAAGCTAACGCTATTGTGTAAGAGCCAGGCAGACTCAACCTTATGAAAACGTTGTCACAGGGAAAAGATAAAAGATTAGGCTGTCTTTCCCACGCTATATCTGTCGTGTCCCTTGGCGGACAATAATTAGACTAATATCATAATAATCCCTGATTCTTTTACTGCAAGACAGTGTATTCAGAATTTAGTTACGTTAAGGTAAAAGAAAGTTACGCCCGCGCAAGACAAAACCTGTATATAAATAATTTTTGCTTAACGGCATGGATCAAGGAAACGACTTTGCCACCCTTACGTCTGAGACATCTGGTGGTGAAACTTCCGAATTACTATAAAATAGCAACCACCGACGATAGTTTCGCGAGCGGGTCCAACGCAAGACTGTGGCTTATTCCGCGACTGAATCAGTGTTGCCAATCTCCGAATGCAGGATTTCCCTTTTACCAGTGTAAAATTTCCCTTTTTCGACCTAAATTTCCCTCGATTTTCAAAACACATCTGAAACTGTATCTTTGTATTACTATAACTGTTAATCAGGACCATATATAAGGGGGTTTAGTGGGTTCAAACCCCACATTGAATAAAATACTAGAAACTGATCATAGTTTCATAATATAATTATCCTAAAATAAACATTTGAATTTTAAAATAAAACACTAATGTATCGAAAAAATCCCCAAACCAAAAAAAAAAAAATCTTCTGCGGAGCAATGATTGTCGGACTTTGAAACCCACCCATTGTCAAAGCTTAGCTAGGGGCCTGCTGTTAATATTTTTCTTTTGACGCCTGTTTTGCCTGAGGAACAAACTTTATTTTTATTATTATTATTATTATTATTATTATTGTTATTATTATTATTAAATATTTATGAAAATCATAAAGCTATGCACCTACACTTACACTCGTTACCTTTAACTGGTTGTAGCCAGCCTTTGAACCGCGGGTCTTCCTGCCACTCAATACGAAATTTTTTCACATGTTTCCCAGATATCTTTTCATCCACAGATAAATCCACATGACGTTTTCTAACTTTTTTGGGAGTTGCAGATAGCTTCCTATTAGTCACCTCTTCTATTCTCCTTGCAACGACACAGGACACACAAAGTTTCACACACACAGCCACTAAGACACGTTCTGAAATGAAGGATGGAACAAGGAAAGAAGTTGAAAATCGCATCGCAAATACTTTCCAGGCTCAGCGCGACTCGTGTCTTGAGGCCTTTCTATGAAATGCGACAAATAAGACTGACCGGTCAAGGTCATCTATAACAGGGAGAAAGAAGCTTACTGAAAAGTGTCACTGTTGCTAACTATTCATTTGGAAAAAGTACACTCTGAAAAATAAATATTTTCGAACTCTTTAAAAGAACGAAAATGTGAGTTTAAATTTCCCTGTTTTTTAGCTATTTTTCATTAAATTTCCCTTTTCCCTTTTCACGCTCAAATTTCCCTGTGCCTAGGGAAATTTCCCTGCTTTTGGCATCACTGGACTGAATATAGTTCCCTGTTTGATTTGCATTTTCCTCCGTCGCTGCAGTTCTTCCTCTACCATTTACCTGTACTTAGTGCAACACACGAGATGTAGATGTACTTTGGCTGTATGTTATGCATTAGAATAGACAAGATGAGAAAGGTTGTTTTATATTTCGATTTAATTTAGCTAAAAGAAAAATAAAAGATGTAGTTGAATGTTTGCAAACTACTGCAAGGAAGTGTTATCGTGTTCTCTGTGTACAATGTTACCATTTGATTCCTTTCCTATAATATAAGTTAATTACTCTGTATTTTACTTACAAACAGCGAAAAATAGTATACGCTAAAATAAAACTTTCACCCACAAAATACGAAACACGTGCCGACCCTCGTTCAAGCTCCCCTCCCCAAACTTCCCGTACTGTAAATTCCTTCCTCGCAGAAGCAGAACATTCAACCACAGAGTACTCTGTGATTCAACTAACACCCTCCGATTGCTTTTGTTTTGATTTTGTCTGTCCCCGAGGTAAGGTTGACCACTGAACTGAATGCCCTTAGCCAGCGACTCAAGTTGGGTTGGAATTTCCTATGTGCGATTGTTTTGGTTTTGGTGATAGCAGGGGTGGAAACTATTCAAGTGGTAAAAAAACTTGACCAAATACTGACAAATTACTGACCACTTACTCACTTATTTATTGTAACGAACCAGTCTCGTTACAAATTGTATGGGATCCACCTTTATATGAATAAGCTTTCTTAGAATCTAAGTATTGAAAATTTAATTTTTGTATTATAGTTAATATTCAGGATTGAATACACTCTTTATAGTTCTTATTTCCTCCACTCGTCTACGCCACTTTTCAGGCCGCCTCGATAGCGTAGGGGATAACGTTGTGGGATTGTGATCAAGGGCTCGGAAACTCCACTACTCCAGTTCCGATTTGCCTATCTGAGCAACTAGTGAACCAAAAACTTCGTCACTTTCCACGGCAAGGATAAATGGTGATCCGATGACACAGGGAATAGAACAAATGCCCTAAAATATGTAAACCATGGCCATAATTCGAACCTAGAGCCTTTAGAACAGAAGTCAGTCAGTTCTGCGCCACCGAGGTAGCAGCTTTGGAATAATAAACTCCATGGTGAAAATTTCGTCTGAGGTTCAATACCTACCGAATGGCTTATCTTTGGAGTACATCTGCTCAGCGCAACGAGTCCAATTGTTTTTATCGTGCCGACTTTCGTCACCGAATGGTTGGCACAGCGCGCTACGACGACAGGGTTCCCGGGTTCGACTCCAGGCTTGGTTATGGGCTTCCATGTGAGCGTTGTTTCATCAATTTCATAATATCATATCACTTGTTCTCATCTTCGAGATTAGCCGAAAGTGGTAGAAAAACGAAGAAATATAAACCAAATAAATAAATCGATCAAACCAATTGTTGCTATTATTTGGCATTCCAGGCGAAGCTTAATTGGCTTTCCTTTTCAATGTACTCATCATTATCCTCACGATGCTTGGCCAACACCAGACAGTTCACACCGAAAGCAACATTTGGCTACCTGGGACTGCATGTGAATTAATAATTCATTTCGTAATATTGGTATGAATATTATAAATTCGCTCACACATAAAAGATCGTTATTAAAAATCGTAATTAAAATTATGTTTCAATCTGAAAAAAATTGACATAAAAATATATTAAAGGCCCACATAAATACAACGTCAAGGCAAAAGCAAAATATCTCACCAGGAAATACTGTTCTTTTTGCGAACAACAGAATAAATTACGGTATTTCAAGAACCAAGAACAGTAAAATAATACTAATAATATTAAATAATACAACCTCAGAAAGTGGAATATATCTGACTTCATCGATTCACTCATTCTGTCGTATATGTAACGAGTAGCTACTTTCCTACTTTTTGTTTAGAAGACGGTTCGCGAATAGGAACTCGGATCTTTCCAATGTTTCTGATTGTTTCGCCTGAGAGTCAACCTCCGTGGCAGAGTGGTTAGAACAGCGCGCTACGGCGACAGGGGTTCAGTGACGACGCCGGGGGGGGGGGGCAGATGTCCCCTGGCGCTTCGCCCCCTAACCCCCAACTGAAGTTAATGAAATATCGAATAATAAGAGAGTTCATTTCTAAGAGTATGACAATTTTCACAGTTTTCTAAGTGGTGTATTCTGTATGCTTTCACTTTTCCTGCTTATAATACCAACACCACTATAACAAAAAGTAATTTTGTTTTAGTATATATATGTGTGTGTGACTTTCGTTCAAGATTCCAGCGCCGACCTGGGCATAGGTGATATTCATTTATGTCCTGTAATTTTCGCAAATAATCTCAGTTTTAACCAGTTTTAAGAACTGGAAAAAGTGTTCAATTGTTGCAATCTACACTCCCTTCCATTTTATAAGGGGTGGTCACGGACTTTTGACTCACCCTGTATATTGCAATATGTATACTTTACATATGTTTCTTCATTGAAATTCGTCCTACAGGACAACTTCAGTTAGCCAAATTAACGTATGGGGTGTGTCTTACTGAGTTTATGTTTGCGTAGCGCAACTGTAAGTGTTGCAAAACTTATCTCAAGTTCTCCAAAAATTAACTTTTTCCCAAATTTTCTTATTTTCTTCTTCTTCTACAAATTGGGCGTGATGGAACCTAAATGTACTTCGTTGGAATCTGAGTTCCATAAGCTTTCCAACGAGGTGTCATTTGTGATTCTGGGATGATAGCCCCGTCTAGATGGCTGCACTTTTTGACTCGCTTTGACTCTCTTTGCACCGAAGCATCTAGTTGGTTGAACGGTGCAACACCGAGTCCTCTAGTTCGTTGATTTCGAGTCAAGTAGTATATTTGGTGTCTGCACCGTCTGCAGTACCTTCCGGACCGGTGCAAGTGTGGTGTATGGTGACGTGGTGCGTGCTAACTAATCAAATGACCGTTTAAAGAAGCAGACAGGCATTTGTTGAATGTTTTGAACTTGAACACCGCTTTCCGTCTAGTTGGTTGAACGCAAGACTTCTAGTAGTCTTGGGTTGAACGTCATTTCCTTGCACCACCCTGACACTGAGTGTTAAAAAGTGCAGCCAAGTAGACGGGGCTAATTAGTAGAGGTGTACAAGGGCCGCCAACATGAAGCTCTGCAATTTCCTTCAAATTTTGGCCGGGGTCTAATAGGTTGATACTATAACTGGTATTAATTCTAAATCTGAGGGTGCAGGACAAAAACCAAGTTCAGATTCGTCTTCAGCAGCTCGAAAAAAAAAAATCACTGTCGACCAGTGTTATCATTCATCCTCGTTGTCACGATTAGTCAAAAGTGGCGTAGAAGCGACGTTAAATAAGAAAAAAATAGAGTTTCGTCTGAATAAGAAAATTCTCAAAAGTATTTCTTTTTTAATCACCGTCAATACAAGTAATTGTGGAACAACTTCTACTTCATCAAATTCTTCTAACGCTGGCGCTTTTCCTTTCCCGTATAATCAAGGGTCCCGGGTTCGGATTTGGTGAGATGTAAAAGTAGATGTAAAAGAAAAACAGTTGTTTCATCCTTGCATTTGTCTTGGAATTTTGTGTCTGCCCATAATCTTCTCAATATTACATCCTGTCGTATCTTTACGGCATATTTTGTGACCCTCCCAGGAAAATTTTATGCATCCACCTATGCTTGCAGTCAGTCTATTTCGTATCTCCTTTGTCTACAATTATTTTTGTAGGATACCGTACATAAGCAGTACGGATGTCGTGAGAATACGTAAACTATCATTTGTGAAATTATTCAAGGGAGGCATCTAGGTGAAAGAAAATACCTTTACACAACAATAGAATATGCAGATTATCGTGCAATCAAAACAATAATTATTCGCACATTTTGTAGAAACCCTTTCCCAATGGAAACACGTAACGGTTTCCAAAAAGAGGAAATGTTTCTGGTTGTATCGCCTAATCACTGGGATCTGTTGTATCGTAAATAAACACACCGTTGTGTCATTCCGAAAAGTTGACCTTGACCACTCGCAAGTGAAGTGACAAAACATTTGGAGCTCGCTCCTACCGAGGGACGGAAGAACCATAGCGGTATCCCTCCCTCAGGCAATTTCTAGGCTTCAGACCAGGTTTTCTATGACCCATGAATTTGCGGACAAAATTGTTCGCGTGACGACTGCGCAGTTTTAAATTATCTACATTACAGGAAGTAATATAAATACATATTTACATTTATCTATATTGTTTTTGTTATTCTCGCCAAATTTTCAAGTTAATTGCTCGCCTCGTCTTTATTTTCCCTGACCTGATAGAGACAATCTTCTCAATTTTTTGGCGATTGTGTTGGTTGACAGCACTCGACGAACGTGAAGCTGCCCAACTCAAATATCCCTCCGCCTCCTGGAAGTTCCAGGAGTAATGGTAGGTGGCAGCACAATATGCTGCGAAAAAAATACGCTGCAGACTTCGAATATTATAGTAATTGCATAATAATACGCAAAGTTCCCAGTGACAAGTATACATCAATCGCAGCATAAATGTTTCCTCTAGTGAACTATTATGTTGGATTTTTAATATTCTTCTTGTGAAATAAGAAAATTAAGTGGAAAGGCATGTCAGCTGCATTTTGTCAGTTTTTTATTATTTTGCTCTCAATATAATTATAAAATTTATGCTTCGAAGTATTAGAACACAGGGGACGGTTACGAAGAACAAGGCCCTACAAGCAGATGGTCGAAGTTCCATTTCAGAGCAACGCAATTATGGTAACAATTTACCATGTAAATGAATGGAACGAATTTTCAAGATGGCGGCCGTAGTCCATCCCGTTAAGATTTTGACGTTGTAAATTTTCTTTCTTTTTCTTTGTTGTCATATCGCGTGGCCGTTGCAAGGAGAGAGGGGAGTTGGAAGAAGCCATACTCCCTGGTCAAATTAAATACTGAGTGTAACAATTAAAATTATATTGCATATTTATTATTCACAAAAGGGTAAAAATAGTAATTTTTACATGTAGCTAATTATGTTCCTCATTGATATTTTATTAATTTGTATTTTATTGTAATGTAAAATTGATGTTAAGATAAAAGTTGGTAAATCCTTCACGGCACCGAGAAATGCTATATAAGCAGCGAAGCTGGGTGGCCCGTGGCCTTTGTATTCGAACTTCTTATAAATACGGAACTGGTATAACCGTCTTTTCTTTCAACGCTCGAACTTCTGCGTTTACTTCCACTTCGTTATTAGGAATTAGTTCATTCTGGGATTACCTTAGGACAGTTACTTAGCTCTTCTGGTCAGAAGGCTTATGTTCTCTCTGTTCTATGCTCCTGGTCAGGAGATATAATTGAGAGGGTTGTGATTGTCTTAAGATATGCCGGAATTGGGGATCGGCCGATATACTGTTGGTAGTCAACGTTTGTATCCCTGGTCAGGGTACACCTTTTCTTATTCTGTTGTCACGGATTAATTTTCGGTTCTCTGGTCAGAGACTGAAAAGAGAAAAGGAAGTTTGATACTTAACTGGATATCGACAGAACCTAGTGGGAAGAAGGATTGTCGATATACTGTTGGTAGTCAACGTTTGTATCCCTGGTCAGGGTACACCTTTTCTTATTCTGTTGCACGGATTAATTTTCGGTTCTCTGGTCAGAGACTGAAAAGAGAAAAGGAAGTTTGATACTTAACTGGATATCGACAGAACCTAGTGGGAAGAAGGATTGCTTGTAGAATCTTGGTCAAGATCTATAAGTAGATTGAGAACCTTTGACCCAGAATTACGAAGGACCTTACATCGAGGACTGAAGCAGCCGGATTAACCCGAACTTTGAGCCGAGGAGACTCAAGCCCCGAAGAGATACTGAGCGTGAAGCCGAGGCTCAATAGACCCATCGAACCAAGTACGATCTAGGGCGTATCGTGACAAGTTTTCTGTGTGATATCTCACATAGAATTCTATTTATTTCTATTTCGCTACGGAACCTTTTATTTTTTAGTTTGAATGGTAGAAAACGAATACATAACCAGGTTCCTGTATTGTGCACTACATCCTTTCAATCTAACGCAGTTTTGACTATGTTTATTCTGTTCGAATACTAATTAATTTAACTTTATTTATGTTAGTAACAAAAATAGGAAGCTTTCTGCTTTTTGGTCACTTGAAATTAACAATGTCAATTTTCAGGGGAGGTCAACAGACGCTCATAATAACAACCATTCGTTAACTGAAGGAATCCCACGTAACAACAAAACATAAGACTTCTAGAATTCTACTCGGTTAGAATGAGCTGGCTAGCCCATTCTCAAAAAACCCAAACATCAACCTCTCTTACACGTAGTACACCGTGGACTACATTTTGCAGACTAGCGAGGCTCTGGCGTCTGGACTCACAACTAGTAAAATCCTCTATGAGGCCTGTCTTGTGTCCTGTCCTATGATTGTCAATTCATCTTATCACATTTCACCTCATCTTCGTCACTAGCCAAAAGTGGCAGAAAAGTTAAGAAAAATAAAACAAATCAGCCAATCAATCAAGTCTCGGTTATAACCACTTCGCCACCTAAGCTTGATGTAGTGTTGATTGTAATTTCAACACCAGTAATATTTGCACTTCATGTTGATTAATAGTACAGATTCTTCCATTTCTGTCTTGGCCATTTTAATCAGGTTTTCCCATCTCTTTCTGGTCTAATAGTGTCTAAGATGAATGGTCATCTGATAAAATAGATGTTTGGATTGATTGCTTTGGTTTATTATAATTCACTTTTCTATCACTTCTGGCTAATCGCGAAGATAAGGATGAATGATGATGTGATGAAATTAATGAAGGGACACTAACAATGAACATCCATGCCCAGGCCAGGATTCGAAAGCGAGACGCCTGGCGCAACCCTCTGTTGAGTCGTGCTGTCCTTGTATGTACTGAGTGTCCCATTATTACAGTCTCACCTTTTAATAGGTAAGGAGATTTTATCCTTGGAAGCAGTATAGTTTTAGTTCTTGTAGTTAAGTAATGAATGTGTGTCGCCCCAGTCGACTGCAGCTTTTTCAAGCCCTAACCGTTGCATCTGTGTTATATTAATCTGTGTTCAACTCAGTTTTCTTTAAAAGATGTTATATTTCTTTCTTTTAAAATACGTTATACGTGTATACAATGTGTCTCATAAGTAATAGCGCGATAATAGAAGCAAAAAAGTCTCAGTAAACATGGATCTGCAAACGAGCCGTTTTCGAGATAATCGCGAATATGTGATTACAAGCTGCCACTGACTTCATTGTTTGTAAACGTCGTCCTAGTTGGTAAAATGCTTTCGAACACCCCTGGTTCATTTCGGAATTGGTCACAAGCATGTACACCCGGCCGCAAATGTAATGGTAGAAAAAAAATTTGCACAACCGAAAATAAGTTGGCAATGCTGCGCACACAGAGGCATTCGGGATAAGACGCATGAGGAGCCTCAAGCAAAGTTTTCTCAACCCTCAACTTCAGTACCGAAGGTCATGCTACATGTCGATTGGCAACTTTCGGGAGCATGTTTTCTGTCTATACAGTTCTCCCCAAATGCCTGTTTGAGAATGATTTTGTGTTCACGTTATCTCTTTCGAACGTAGTTCTGACATTGCAGTAATCTTACATTATTTTTTGTTCTTATTTTGCTTTGCTTTTACCATGACACGATTATAATTTATCGCAACTATGAGGTTGGATGATAATTAGATTAAATTGATAAAAAACACTACAGAGATAGAACTCCATGCCGAGACCAGGACTCGAACTCGGAAGCAAGAGCGGGGAAGTTTAGTCACATTGTTCTAACTCTCGGACACGAGTTAGCTTATAATTATATGTAATTGCTAAGGAGTATATTATCTTATATTCATGCGTAATAGCTGTTTCTGGACACTTGATTTATGGGTGGTATTAGATCGAAAATTAGTTCTTTGGGGACAATCCTCTTTCTGTTTGACGGGCGCTAGGGGGAGGCACATCTCGTTCATAACAGAGAAACAATCATAGCATACAATTGAAGTGTGACGTGCAAAACACTATTTTTATTATACGTACGGAGATCAGTTGGATATGGCAATTGTGACATGCAAGTTTCATTTTCTTATTATATCTAAATTGTATCCTAATTGATAATCTCGAAACAACGCAAAATGTTTCCTGGTTTACGCGAATTCGTAATGATTAAACCTAACAGGACCTACATCTTTTAAATGTTAAATCTGGGTGATGGATTTTGTGCCTCAACAGGAAACGAAAATATACATACAATACTCATTCACTACCCAGCGGTAGTTGTAAGTAAGCTAAACTTGAAATGAAGAGGTAATATGCATATTCATGATAAGAGAGAGTGGTAGAAGGTGCAGTAGGTAAACCAAATATGTAAGGAAAATGTGTAAGTTTCTACTGTATGTGAAAATTTTCGACCTCCGTGGATTTATGGTTAGCACAGCGCAGTACAACGACAGAGATTCCGGGTTCGAATACCGGTCTGGGCATTGATTTTTGTTTGTCCATCTATCGTATCATCACTCATCTTCATCGTCGTGATTTCTCAAAAGTGGGATAAAAACTACACTAAATACAAAAAATTAAAATCTATTTGAAAATTAGAAGCTCCTTTCAACACGACTATTATCCGGAGATCCTGCAGCAATGTAACGTACGATCAGTAACTAACTACCACAAATTTTGTGCATACATAGGCAAATCGGGACGAGAACTACAGTTTAAAGTGGAATCCGAACCATTATGTGCCTCCTCTGGGAATCGAACCGTTACATAGATTAGCCCAAATTGATTTCAAACATATTTCGCACATTAAATAGAATTATTTATCACCACAGACGGGAAATTAGTTTCAGGGAAAATCGGAAATACGAGGAATATCTGTCGCCCTTTTCGTGTTGCTATTGCTTATAAAATAAGAAGCACTTCATATCCCTGTCACATCCATTGTCGCTATTGACTGAAGAAACAACAATGCTTTAAACCCGGAAACAGACACCGCAGGTTCCTTTTCTGTCATTTCAAGTCACTGTTCTACCACTCTCGGTTAATCGCGATGATAAAGATTAAAGATGTGATTGATGGAAGTGGAATGAAGACAATGACATCCATATTTTCTGGTTCAGGTTCTACCTCCCAACTTCGAAGCGCGTGCGCTAACCAATTAGCCACGGGGTTGGCCATTTCATGCTTGTCAGTTCACCAAATTAATCTATTCGGCATTCAACATCCAGAGGTAGAAAAGCATCAGAAGATAACGAAAAAAAAACATTCACCTATCATCAACCAGCAATTTCACCTGACCAAATCTACACACCAACTTATTACGGAATTCGTATTGCAGATTGGACTTGTGGATTAAATTTGAATTTGAATTTGAATTTAAAATTGTGGGTGCGTCAGCACTAAGGCTATTTTGCACCCGTCACATTATACGGGGTCCAGCCCCTTATCATTACAAATAACAACTCTATCGTTGCAACTAAAATCATAAAATATTAAAATGTTCTGACTTTCGTTAAAAACTGAGGCTGTAAAGGGGCATTCAGCACACATAAGGCCAAAAAACCAGGACAATACAAACAAAATTATACTGGCCATGGGGCCAGTCGCCAGAGCCTCGTTAGTCTTCAGTCCAGGGTGTACTAACGTGGAAGTGAGGTTGACATTTGGGTGTACTACGTGGAAGGTCACGCCTTACACCCCTTACACCCCTTGAGGATTAAAAATCGCCCATTTCCTGGTTCAACTCGAGGCAATTCAGGTGCCTTATCAAAGCTCCTTGGAGCATGTAGAGTTTCCAATTTATCATAGTCAAAGATCTGCGACAATATTACTACTACTACTACTACTACTACTACTACTACTAATAATAATAATAATAAAAATAATAATAATTTGAATTGTTATTTCCATGCAGCATTGAAAAAGCACAGCATTCCAAACACACGCGTTATTCAGAGTGAATGCCTTCAAAATAAACACGAATTCCCGATAATGAAATATGAGGGCACCTTTCATTTATAAGAGAAAAAAGTTGTTTTGTATCTCAACTGCATCAAATGTTCAATGCACATGTATTTTTGTGTGTGTGTTTGTGTGTGAACAATGAGCATTAACTAAAAAAGTTCTTCGTTCGTTTAAGTGGGTAATGTATAGTTAGGCGAACAAGAATACGCAGCCACTAGTCCACCTACCCATTGTTTACACTGGCACGTTTAAATTTCTGATTTCAAACGACAATAACATTAACTATTGTAAATGTTTTGTTTGCAAGAACAGCGAGACAATCCAGATGTGAATTATCGGGGACATTATGCGCGGACAAGTGCTGAAAAATTCAAACCAATCCCGGGGATCGAACCCTGATCGCCCGCGTTGTTGTCAGACACCCTACCAACCAGACCATCGCATCTCCTTGGATGATACTTTGATTATTTCAATTTATTTTAATATATTTTCTTGTTTTTATGGATTTTCTTCACACTTAAAATGTCTCACCTCGTTTACTAGACAACTATTTCGTATCAAAGAAACAAACGTGCTCCTAGAATGTGTAAAAATCGAATGACTAGAAAGTAATTTCGTTCTATTGCTTTCATAAATACTATATTTATATAGACCTCTACTACTTAATAGTAGTAGTGGTATTAGTAGTATTATTTGAAGTAATTCAACTAATTAGTTAATTATAAGTATTATTAATTAATTACAATTATTATTATTTAATAACAGTTTAATAAAACAACGTGAATTTGGAGAAAGCTTTAGAAATAACAACCCCCCTTGATGAAATCCTGTGTACGCTACTGCTAGCTTCCGAGTTCGAGTCCTGGTCTCGGCATGGAGTTCTATCTCTGTAGTGTTTTTTTATCAATTTAATCTAATTATCATCCATCCTCATAGTTGGGATAAATTGTAAACGTGTCATGATAAAAGCAAAGCAAAATAAGAACGAAAACAATATTGTAAGATTACTGCAATGTCAGATCTACGTTGGAGAGAGAAAACGTGAACACAAGATTCATTTTCAATCAGGTATTTGGGGAGAACTGGTTAGACAGACAACATGCTTCCGAAAGTTGCCAATCGACTTATGGCATGACCTTCGGTACTGAAGTTGTGCGTTGAGAAAACTTTGCTTGAGGCTCATACGTCTTATCACGAATGTCTCGGTGTGCGCAGCATTCCCAACTTATTTTCGGCTGTGCAAATTTTTTTCCCCCATTACATTTGCGGCCGGGTGTACAATTATCTGTACTGATTGCATCCATCTTGTTTGATTACAACCCCACCTCTCAGAAATGTTCTGTTTTGTAAACAAAGAGCAAACCTCGGAACGACCAAGGAGTAAAGCACTCGGTGTTTACAAAATGCAATCTGTGACGACTTGTAACCACACATTCACACACACTATTAACATTTTACCAATTAGAACGATGTTTACAAACAATGACGTTAGTGGCGGCTTGTAATCACACATTCGCGATTATCTCGAAAACGGCTCGTTTGCAGACCCTTACTGAGACTTTTTTACTTCTATTATCGTGTACTTTCACCTGTGTCAGTTTGCGCTATTACTTATGAGACACCCTGTATACGTGTTGTGGAGGAGAAAAGGAAGCAGTGCTACGCCCGTTGTGGGTACGTACTTAAATGTTATTTACCACGGCTACAGATATCTTAATCTCAGGGGGATAGGTTCTTTGTTTGAGAATTCCAAATAAGAAAGCGTTTTATAGCCAAGAGGATATAGTAAAATGCGGATCTATATTCTGAGAACTTGACAAAATACAGAGAAAATATATGTATATGTATAATCGAAAAGGCTTCTTCTTCTTTTAAATGGCTTCTTCTTCTTTTTTAAAGCTTCTTCTTCTTTTAATATGGAAAAAGCTTCTTCTTTTCTTATGGAAACGGCTTCTTCTTCTTTCAAAAGGCTTCTTCTTCTTTTAAAAGGCTTCTTCTTCTTCTAAAAGGCTTCTTCTTTTAATATGGAAAAAGCTTCTTCTTCTTTTATTATGAAAACGGCTTCTTCTTCTTTTAATATGGAAATGGCTTCTTCTTCTTTTTCTTTGAATTTCTTCTTCTTTTATTAAAGCGTAATCTTATTTATGTGCTCGCTTTCCCCCCGCTTCTTTGTCAAACAATACAAGCTATACTTGTAGAAAGAGTAGGGTCGACTAAACTGACAATAGCGCCACCTCCTATTTGACGACCAAAGGGGAATAGCCAGGATCGCAAATAACGAGCGCTGCCAATGGCCCAGTGCGACTAATAAAAAGCGCAACCGAAAAGTGCTTCGGGGCGTCTAATTTGACACAGCGCCACCGGGGAACGGACAAATGCAAAAGCTGACGATGTTCTCCTCGTCAGAGAATCAAAAAGAAATTGAGATACATTTCTGAATTCATTTGCTCGCTTAATAAATTTCCTAAACGTTTGATATGCGGCTATATTCTTAATTCTTTTAAATTACTATATACATCATTCTATTTACTTCTATTATAGTATTTGAACTCTTCTTTTATATATTTCTCAATTTACTATAATATATATAATCCCTCTTCTCCGCTCCTAGTTTGTACAATGAGCTCTGCTCTTCTTTATATGGCGTGCTGCCATCTATCGTCGATTCCGAGAAACCATTCCTCCTTGCAACCTTCATTGTGTCATCGAAACTGGCACGTGACAGCAGTTTTCACTAAGTTTTCCTTCCATCTTGTCTTGTCCATCATTCTCCTTGGCAGGAATTCTGGATCGATCAGTTCATCGTCAGCTCAAGGTGACAAGATAAGCTGTGTTCTTTGTGAATGTGGCATAATTAATGAAGGAACCTGAAAAAATCCGTTTACACAAATGCCACCAGAATGATTTCGCATGTGTTTGCGAGTTATGCAATTTTAGCTGCGTCACTCAGAAGGTGAAATTAGTTCATATAAAAGGATTGAGGATGTGAGTGGCGTCCTGCGACCTTCAAATGTTTCAGAGCACGCGGATGATGAAGTTGCTGGTTGTACTAGGTCTCGCCCTGCTGGCAGAGGCACAGAAGGACCCTCCGAAGAGCAATAAACCCATCGTGCACTTGTTCGAGTGGAGGTGGAGTGACGTTGCTGAGGAGTGCGAAAGGTTCCTTTCGCCGTACGGATATGGAGGAGTTCAGGTGAGTGTTGATGATTCCTTATCTGTTACAGGCTGAAACGGTTGAATTGGGGGATAAACAGTGCAATGATGTCTTCTTACCCAATTTATATGTGCATTCGAGAGGAAAGGAATGCCTCAAGTTAGAAGAGGTATCAGAACAAACTTCTGGCGAAGTGGTTAACATTTCGCCTTGTAATCAAGATTTGATTTTGATGATTTCTTCCACTTTTGGCTAATGACGATGAGTATGAGTGATGATATGATGACATTGATGAAGGGATATTCACAAAAAACACCCATGTCCAGGAAGGGATTCGAAACCCGGCGTCCTAGCGCCCTGTGCTAACCACTCTGTCCTTGTAATTAAAAGAACCCAGGTTCGAGCCCAGTGTCGACTTCTGAGTAGTACAACGCGCCTCGACACCAAGGTTTCGGGATTTAAAACAACTTTTGACTTTCGTGGTATTGTACCGAAGCAGTAACGACCCCCAGAAAAATAGTTAAGGGGCAGAGGTAGGTGAGGAGGGGGCAGTCTTGATTGCTGGCGGGCCGAATAGGGACGGACTGGTCACTGGAAGGGTGTCGTCACTTAGGGTTACTTCCCTGTACGTATGAAGCAATGTGCACGTAGATGGCGTGCCTGATAACGAGTGTAAGAAACTTTGGTGAAGTTAAGTCCACTTAATGCTTAGATATGCTAATCGGGCATGGAACTACATTGTAAAGTGTAATCTGTATCACTGTGTCAAGTGCCTACACAAGGGATATTAAAGGGGAATGAAGTGATTCAGCGTCATGCGCTACAAAGAGTTTTCAGATTAGAACCCTGTTGAAGCATTCGGTATATAATGGTGTCAGTCCCATCATCCATTTCATAAATTAATCATTCATCCTCATTGTCGCCATTAATAGCATGGGATAGAAAAGCGATGTACAGTAATTGAAATAGAAAGTAAGAAACGAATAAATATATAATGTGTTCCATAAATAAGAAGAAAAATTTTAACTTGTTCTAATTTTAAATTATCGTGATTATCAAGACTAACTAACTAACTCTCTAGCCTTCTTAAACCCGAAGGTTCATGGCTGCAGCAACACAGACCTTCCATCTTTCCCTATCTTGAGCAAGATCTATATACTCTTTTCCATCCCTACCGATTTCCCTTAGGTCCATCTCAACGTTGTCCCTCCATCTTCTTCTTGGCCTTCCTACAGGTCTCTTACCATCAGGTTTCCCAACAAGAATCCTGTAAACTCCTCTTTCCTCTCCCATTCGTGCCACATGGCCTGCCCACCTAAGTCTTCTTGATTTAATTATTCTAATAATATCTGGACATGAATACAAATTATGTAGTTCTAAATTATGTAACCTTCTCCACTCACCTGTCTCCTCATCCCGTTTAGGTCCAAAGATTTTCCTAAGGATCTTATTTTCAAATACTCTCAATTTATGTTCCTCTTTCAATGTAAGGGACCAAGTTTCACATCCATATAATACTGCATGCAAAATTACTGTTTTGTATATTTTAACTTTTAGTTTCTTAGATATTAAACGAGAAGACAAAAGTTTATGAAGAGAGAAGTAACATGCATTTCCTGAATTAAGCCTACTTTTTATTTCCTCTTTAATATAATTTTCATTTGTTAATATTACTCCTAAGTATTTGAATTTGGAAACTGGTTCAAACGAGTTGTTATCAATAATTAGATTTTGATTATTACCTAACACTTGGTTTCGGCCTGTAAGCATATATTTAGTTTTCTCTTTGTTAACTTCCAAACCTATCTCTTTAGCAGTTTTGAAAAATATTTTAGCATTATTCTTAATTGTATTCATATCATCCCCCAGTAAGTTTACATCATCTGCATATGCTAACAACTGATTCACACCATTTAATTATAGTCCTCCGTTAGTTTCTTTTACCTTCCTAACAGCATATTCTAGGGCAAAATTAAAGAGCAATGGAGATAATGCATCTCCTTGTTTTAACCCATCATGAATTGTAAATTTGTCGGACATATTAATACCCACACAAATTTTACTTTCTGTTTCACTGGTGCATATTTTTATCATATTAACAAGCTTCTTAGGTATTCCAAACTCTACTAATATATTATATAATTTAGCTCTTTTGACCGAATCATATGCTTTTTTGAAATCAATGAATAGCTGATGGACATTTTGATTATATTCCCACTTTTTTTCAAGTGTCTGTCTGATGTGAAAATTTTGATCTGTAGCCTAGTTGATCTGTTACGTTTAAATCCACATTGATAATCACCTATAATTTCATTAGCATATGGGGTTAGTCTTGTTAAAAGAATGTTAGATAATATTTTATATGTTGTTGAGAGTAAAGAAATTCCACGGTAAATATTGCAGTTCATTTTATCACCTTTTTTAAACACAGGAACAATTATGGATTCTTTCCACTGTTGAGGGATTTCTTCTTTATTCCATATTAAACAAATTAATTTATGAATTTGACATATTAATGAATTTCCACCATATTTAATTAACTCAGCTGGTATTAAATCAATGCCAGGTGCTTTGTTATTCTTTAGCCTTTTAATAGCATCTTTAACTTCCGTCAAGTTAGGTTCTGGAACTAAAGGTTCTGCTGTGTGTACTTCATTCACTTCTGATTTATCTCCTACATGGACATTTAAAAGGTCATTAAAGTAGTTCTTCCATCTATTTAGAATATCGCTTGGGTCAGCTAGAAAATCACCGTCTTTATCTTTTATCAAGTTTACTTTAAGTTGCCACCCCTTTCTAAATTCATTTACACCTTTATATAAATCTCTGATATTTTTATTTTTGCTGTTTGTTTCAATTTCGTTACTTTTGCTTTTAAAGTAATCTCTTTTTTTACTTCTAAACGTGCGGTTAACTTCTCGCTTTATTCTATTATAATTGTTTAGATTTGTATCATTAGAGTTATTTAACCACCTAAGTCTCGACTGATTTCTTATTTCTATTAGATTATGACATTCATTATCAAACAATGGCTTACTTTTTCTCGGTTTATGGTATCCTATACTTTCTTTAGCTGCTGATTCTATTGCATTACGTATGTGCTCCCAATTCTTATTTACGTCTGTTTCATTTATATTTTCATCATCATTTAAATCCTGCAAAATATCAAATCTATTTGACAGTTTAATTTGGTAATCTTTCTTAATTCTTTGATCAGTAAACTTTCCTGTATCAAATTTTACAACTTTTAGATTTTGTTGCTTATGATTTATCACTGCGAGTCTTTCTCTTAATTTAGCAATTACTAAATAATGGTCACTGGCACAGTCAGCACCTCTATGTGTACGAACGTCAATTATACTAGTATGCCTTCTCTTATCAATGGGAATATGATCTATCTGATTATGAGTTTTACCATCTGGAGAAGGCCAGGTATATTTATGGATATCTTTATGTTTAAAAGTGGTACTTTTCACAATTAAATTCTTTGAGGTTGCAAAAGTAATCAATCTTATACCATTATCATTACTTAATTCATGAAGACTTTCTTTACCAATCGTGGATTTAAATGTCTCTTCTTTGCCAATCTGTGCATTACAGTCACCTAACAGAATTTTCATATCATACTGAGAAAATTTATCAAAGACCTGTTCTAACTCTGCATAAAAATCATCTTTAGTATTATCATCTTTATCTTCCGTTGGTGCATGTATGTTTATTAAAATAATTTTACACCACCTACCCTGTAAAACTGTATATGGTATCCTATCATTAATAAATTCTACTGTTTTAAGAGCCGAGATAATTCTATTATTTATGAAAAAGCCTGTTCCAAAATTATGATTTTCAGTACCACCATAGAAAAAAGTATAATTTTTAGTTTTACAATTCCCTTCTCCTGGCGACCTAACTTCCTGGACGGCTACTACATCTAATTTATACTTAACTATCTCATTAACTGTACATTGAAATGCCCCAGGCCGGTAAAGGCTCAGAACATTCCAGGTGCCTAATTTAATATCCTTATTCCTAATGTAGATCTTATCCTTAGTCCAGGGACCTCCCAAAGTAGTCTCAACCCGGAGATCCGAACGGGGGACTATTTTACCTCCGGAATATTTTACCTTGGGAACATCCATGGCCTTATATTGCTGTTTCTTGACATTTTTTTTACAGTGCAGAGTTGTCAGCTCTACGCCTAACCCCCAATATGAATGGAGGAACTACTACACAAGACAAACACATTACACAGCACAATTTCTACTCAAGACGAACACAAACATATTAGAGAGCACAACTACTACACAAGACACACACAAACACATCACAACTATAACACAATATAAACACAAACACACCACAACTACTACACAATATAAACACGAACAAACTACACACCACAACTACTACACAAGACAAACACAAACAAATTAGACAGCACAACTACTACGCAAGACAAAACAAACATACTAGACAGCACAACTACTACACAAACATACTAGACAGCACAACTACAACACAAGACACAAGACACATACATACACACCACCGATACTACACAAGACAAACAGAAACACATTAGACAGCATAACTACTACACAAGATAAACACAAACACACTAGACAGCACAACTACTATACAAGACAATCCTAACCACACTAGACAGCACAACTACTACACAAGACAAACCCACATACAAGCACACCACAACTACTACACAAGACAAACACAAACACATAACAACCACTACACAAGAAAAAAAAACGCACAACTACTACTACACTACGAGTGTCACTATTTATATTTTGAGCCTAACAATGAAAAAACAGGAATTTGGCATTGAAACCTGCTTTATTGTTTTTCGAAGTATTCTCCTTTATGGTCAATACACTTTTGCATTCGTTCGAACCATTTGTCAAAGCAGTTTTTCCAATCTTCTTGAGACACCTCCATAATATGGTTTTTGAACGCATCAACGGCGTCTTCCGCCGACAAAAATCGTTGTTCACGCAATTTATTCTTGACATTCGGGAACAAGAAGAAGTCATTGGGTGCCAAATCAGGACTGTACGGCGGATGACCCATCAATTCGATTTTTTGACTGTTCATAAAGTCGGTTGTTAGACGAGATGTGTGACAGCTGGCATTGTCTTGATGAAGAATGATCCGACGGCGTTTGTTTGTTTTCCGTATTTAACCAAAGACCTCTGGCAAACAAATTGTTGTGTACCATTCACAGCTGACCGTTCTACGTTCCTCTAAAGGCACAGTTGCCACATAACCAGTTTTTCTGAAAAAAAACAGGCGACCATTTGTTTCGATGTGCTTCGAGCGAGAACAACTTTTGTTGGATTGGGTTCATCTTGAAACACCCATTGTTTGCGTTCCGGACCGTACAGGACCAAAACTGAATGTAGAACCTGTCCGGCTGTGAAGGACCAGAAATGAATGATGATCCAAACCGGTAGGATCTAAATGTAAGTGAAATTGTAGGTACCACTTACATCTCTCTGGTATGGATTGTGTCGCTACAGGGCAAAGTTCACCGCGATCCTCTTGGTAGTTGTAAAGAAAACACAGGCACACACACTGATAACTATAACTATGTATTATAAGGTATATGCACATAACACTTGATTACACTTCCCATGCACTCCTGTCTAGGGGAAACTGTTTACACGAAGTTGCAGCTGGGGTTACAACAACGCGCCACTAATGAAACGTAGCCACGTTGGGCTTACGGTATCCATAATTGTCCGCGACGGTTTCTGGCTGTGTCCCGAGTGGCCTCTCTACGCACACTGGCTGGAAGTAACTACCGCGCTAAAATGGCGGCAACTGGACACCGCGCTAAGATTGAATTAGCCAATGGGAGTGCAGGTTACTTAAGGCATTTGAAATACACAAATAAACAATTGAAGCTATATGCAATATAAAATATATAAAGAAAGAATAAACATGGTTACTTTTATAGATAAATCTCCAACATACTCCCCCCCGTTGGAATGTTCACATCCAACCTAACACTAGGGGATACATTGTCAATGTTTTAGCTCATGGAGCGTCTTCTTCCCAATGTGGTAAAGGCACAATTTTGCTTAATGCTCTCTTGTAGACTCCGTCTCTAGTACGAACGGTGACTACGCGCACTAGGTTATCCCTTCCCGGAAACACTTCTTGGATGACGCCGACTCTCCACGAGAGTGGTGGAAGATTGTCCTCCTTCAATAGCACTGGTGTGCCAGGCTTCTAATTCGACTGAACGGCTGTCCATTTCTGTCGCTGCTGCAGACTATGCAGGTAGTCCTGAGACCACTTCCTCCATACTCGCTGCTGGAACTGCTGTATGCGCTGCCATCTGGATAATCTGTTGGCAGCCAGATCTGTAATGTTTGGTTCAGGAACTGAGGTTAGAGGACCTCCAATAAGAAAATGACCAGGGGTAATGTAGCTGAATTCATCATGAGAATCAAGGAGTGTGGAAAGAGGACGGGAGTTGAGGCAGGCCTCTATTTGGCATAGCAGAGTTACTAGTTCTTCGTATGTTAGCACGGCGTTTCCTGCTACTCTTCGAAGATGGTATTTCATAGACTTCACTGCACTTTCAAAAATCCCGCCGAATGATGGACTGCGTGGTGGAGAATACTTCCATAGGAAATTCTCTTCTGCTGCAAATCTGTTAATGTCCTTGTTAAATTCTTGTGATTGAAAGAGTTTACGTAATTCCTGCAATTCATTTTTAGCACCATGGAACGTCGTAGCATTGTCGCTAAAAATACATTGCACACTTTCCTCTTCTCGCGGTGAAGCGTAGTAGAGCTGCGATGAAGGCTTGTGATGTCAAGTCTGAGACAATCTCTAGATGAATTGCCCTTGTGGCAAGACAAGTGAAAACTGCAATGTAGCATTTTCTTGTGGATCTGCTTCTTGCGGCCCCGGTCTTGATGTGGTATGGCCCTGCGTAATCAACGCCTACGTGATGGAATGCCTTGCTGGGTCTCACTCTACTGGAGGGTAACTGCCCCATCAGCTGCTGGGCGGCTGAAGCCTTCAAACGATAGCATATGTTGCACTGATGAATGATCTGTTTGACCACCTGTCGTATGCGAGGTATCCAGTATTTCTCACGAAGTGATGATATGAGAAGCTGTGGACCAGCATGCATAAGTCTCTTGTGTTCTGATGCTATCAGAATTTTCGCGAAATGACTCTTCGGATGAAGAATAATTTGATGCTTGCTTTGGAATTCCAGTTCACTGTTTTCCAATCTTCCTCCGACACGAATTACTTTTTCATTGTCGAGAAATGGATGAAGGTTCCTCAAAATGCTTTTGTTGTGTACTTGCTGCTTGTCAGACAAATCTTTGATTTCCTGAGAGAAGAATGCGCGTTGTGTTATCTTGATGCAGGCAAGTGTGGCGCCTTGAATTTCAAAGGTGGTAAGGTCTTCACTCCTTTTCTCTCTTGAGTTTCTGCAATTGCTGATGAACCTTTTGCAGAGTGACACTACTCTCAGTAGCTTGGATAAAGTTGAATATCTAGATATGATTTCTTCTTCAGTTGTTACATGAGTGACCAATGTGGTAGCTGCTACCTTACGCTGCTCTGGAATAGTGTTGTCGTCTGGACGGAATGCTAAACTGGATGATGGCCACTGTGTCTCCTCTTCTTGGAGCCAGGTGGGTCCGTGCCACCAAAGCTGAAGTGATCTGATAGTTTTTGCATCGACTCCTCGTGAGATCAGATCTGCAGGATTGTCTTTTGACGGAACGTGCTTCCAATCACTGACCTGTGTGAGTTCCTGTACCATAGCAACCCGGTTGGCAACAAAAGGTTTCCATTTACTGGCTGGTGACGCCAGCCAAGCTAGGACGATTTTTGAGTCGGTCCATAGGTGAATGGTGTCTATACATAGACGCAGTATGGACAATGCTTTGTGTACCAGTTTGGCTAGTAGAACTGCCGCACATAATTCCAAACGTGGAAGAGTGGTTCTCTTCACCGGAGCCACCTTGGACTTTGAACACAATAAGTTCACACTTATGTGACCCTCTGAATCAATTGATCTTACGAAGAGAACACTGCCATAGTTTCTCTCTGATGCATCAGAGAAACCGTGAATTTGAACTTTATGGATGTCTCCTGGAGCCAAAACGAAGCGTGGTACTTTTACTTCGTTAATACATGTGAGCTGCGAATGAAGACGACGCCATGTTTTCTGCAAATCTATAGGAAGCGGATCATCCCATCCTACATTGTGGAGCCATAACTGCTGCAGGAATGACTTGTATGTTATCACCACTGCCGATATTAGTCCGATTGGATCGAACACTTGTGCAATTATGCTGGCAACTTGGCGCTTTGAGAAGATCTTCAACGAGCCTACATCCACTGTTGTGGAGACCTTGCTGTCCATGAGAAATTCGTCCGTGGATGGGCGCCATGAAATTCCCAATGTTTTTGTGCCTTCTGTGTCGAATTGCACTAGATCCTGTACTGCCTTCAATTCTTCTGGAATAGATTGCAACACTGCCTTGCTATTGGAGCACCATTTACGTAGATTGAATCCTCCCTTCTGGAGTAATTCTGTGAGACTTTCACGCAGCTTTATTGCACCTTCAATGCAATGATTTCCTCCCAGAAAATCGTCAACGTAGAAGTCATGTGTCAAGACATGAGTGGCTACTGTGAAATTTGATGATTCATCTTCTGCCAACTGCTTGAGGCATATTGTGGCCAAGAATGAACTTGAAGTTAATCCATAAGTGACTGTGTTCAAACTGTAAAAATGAATTGGTTCGTCACGTGATGCTCTCCATAAGATGCATTGAAGTGGTCTGTCTTCTGAATGCATGTTAATTTGCCTATACATTTTAGCCGTGTCTGCAGTCAGTGCGATTTTGTGACTACGAAATCTGAGCAGGATTGAAAACAATTCTTCTTGTATCGTGGGACCAATCATTTGTATACTGTTCAACGATTCCCCCGTTGTTGTGGGCGAGCTTCCATCAAAAACCACTCTTAAACGTGTAGTTTTGCTTGATTCCTTGATCACACAGTGATGTGGAATGTAGTACCTTGTCTCCTTGTCTCTGGATACATCTTCCAATGTCCCAATTGGTTGCATGTGTTTGAGTTGTTGGTACTCGACCATGAATTCTGTGTACTCTCTTTTCAATTCCACGTTCCGATCAAGTCTTCTTTCTAATTGGTTAAATCGTGAAATCGCTGTTTGCAGAGAATCCCCAAGAACGGATCTGTCCTTCTTCAAGGGTAGCTTGACTGTGTATCGACCTTCTCGATCACGAGATGTAGTTTCCTGGAAATGTTTTTCACAGGCGATTTCTTCTGGTGAAGGCAACTTATCATGGAATTCCTCCAAATCCCAAAATCTCTGTAAATGGAAATTGACTGTATCTTCTTTGCGAACAAAGAATGACTTCGAAGGTCCGTTCGTAGATGGTACATTGGGAATCCTTCCGGCTACAATCCATCCAAATTCAGTGTTTTGCAACGCTGGATAGTTTCCTGGTCTTGAAAGTTTTTCTGGCTTGAGAATCGTGTAGAACACATCTGCAGACAGAAGTAGGTCAATGTTGCCAGGTGTATGGAAGCTAGGATCTGCTAAATGTATGTCACTCGGAATTCCCCATGTGGAAGTTTCGAGCCTCTGCGCTGGCATCGAACCTGTGATGTTTGGCAAGATGGAACAAGATATATCCATGGTGAATCCACTTATGCTGGATTTAATCTGCGTCTCCATGGTGTGAAACGCTTGCACTGTAGCTTCATTTATCCCTTGGATAGGTATTCGGCGTTTTTGTTTCTTGATGCGTAGCTGCTGAGCAAGATGCTCTGTCATAATGTTACTCTGCGAGGCTCCATCCAAAAGTGCACGACATGGGAGCCACTCGCCGTATGCGTTCTTGATTTTTATGACTGCTGTGGCTAGGAGAACTTGCGAAGTTTCTCTGTTCTTGACAGAACAATATGTTGCTTTAGTCTGGGCATCATTATCCTGAAAACGAGTATCATCGCCTACTGCCGGTTTACTTCTGGGCTGCTTCTGTGTTTGACGTTCTCTGCTGTTTTTATATCTTCATGAAGAAGGGAATTATGTTTCTCGCCGCAATATTTGCAAGATCCTGCCTTGCATCCTGACCTAAATCCCTGGTGATCTGACTGTCCAAGACAATTGAAACAGATCTGGTTTTCTCGAAGAAATTTGTACTTCTGACCTATAGTAGCTGCTTTGAAAGAACTGCACGCAAACAGCGGATGCTTATTATTCTTCATAGTATCCTTGCAATACAGGCATGAAGGAGATACGGTAGAAACATACGATCTTGAAGGAGAAGGATGCGCAGGTTTGTGACTTTGTTGTTTGGTGTTGCCACTAAACTGTGGTTTGAATGTTGATCTTTCATTGGAAATTGGTTTGAATTTCTCTAAAGCCTTGGTTCTGTGCTCTAGAAATTGAAACAAACTGTCAAGAGTAGTGAATTCAGAATCATTCACTTCTAATTCAAAAGCTTTTCGTGTGGTGGCATCAAGCTGAGAGGTAAGATGCTGAACTAACACTATATCTGATAGTGAACTATCTCCTGCTAATAATTTTAACGCTGAGATGGAACTGATAGCTGTGTTTGTGAACGCTCGCAACTCTTCTGCGTTTTCTCTCGACACTGGTTTTATATGCAAAATATCATTGACGTGTGAAGCAGCTATGAGACGCTTGTTGTCAAAACGCTCTTGGAGTTGTTTCCACGCTACACCGTAGTTGGATGCTGTAATTGGTATGCTTTCAATGATTTGCAATGCCTCACCCTTCAGTGCGACACGTAAATACTGGAATTTCTGAATATCTGAAATATCCGAATTATCATGTATGAGCGAAGAAAATGTGTCTTTGAATGATACCCATTGGGTGTAATTTCCACTGAAATGCGGAAGCTCTATTAATGGCAACTTGACTTGAGACTTGCACGAAGCCCTGTGTTTATTTTCCGCGCCATCTGTTTTTGAATGATTTCCCTCAATTAATGTTAGCATCTGCGACTTGAGATCGAAATATGAAAGTTCGATTGTCTCTCGAACTGCCGTGTGTTCATCGTCTGTGGCTTCAAATTCAATGCAATCCTGAATTTCTTCTATCTTGGGCCATAATGTGTTCAGTTGCTCCAGCTGAACCTTGATCTGTTGAACGTTCGGCGCCTCTGGATCAACACTGCTAATGTACGACTGCAATCTCGTTATTTGCCCCCTGTAGGCGGCACGTTGCTTTAGAAGATGTGCTAAGTCTGCCATGCCTCAAGGTGGGAGGGGCTAAGCAATGCGTATTGAAATGAAAGGAAAAAATGAGGAAATATTGAACCAAACACTGTTGTACTCACCGATCTGGCATTCACTGGACCATCTGGGCATCTGAAATCCTGGTTAGGCTGCAACACTGCAGGTAGTCGTTGACACTGACGAGTACTGGAACAGCTGATGCACGGTCGCCATGGTGATGTCACGTCTGCACGCGTGGGCTGCTTGATGCAACTCTCCGCGATACGTTTCTCCTCGCTCCCGCACGAAAACGAACGAAAAGCCAGTCCCGTGAAGGAACAGAAAACTGCAATCTAAAAATAACTCAGGGACACACCACCGGTGTATGACGTCATGTCACTGGTCGCCGACCGAAAGTCCTCGTACAGCGCGAGGGGCGAAGGGAGCGGAGTGTGAAACGTCACTGACAAGCGAACAACGAGAGCGCTGGCGGTCGGGGAAGTCCCGATCGTCCTTCAGCCACGTGGAAAATATTTCGCGCGCTACAACGAATGACGTAATGCTATCAATAACTTGTAGTTACTGTACTTGAAAATAATGTTTGCACAACACAATGTCACTAAAATCACTGATAGTAACGTACCTCATGTTCAATACAAAGGAGATCGCGGCCTGCGGAGGACCAAAATGTTTGCGTTCCGGACCGTACAGGACCAAAACTGAATGTAGAACCTGTCCGGCTGTGAAGGACCAGAAATGAATGATGATCCAAACCGGTAGGATCTAAATGTAAGTGAAATTGTAGGTACCACTTACATCTCTCTGGTATGGATTGTGTCGCTACAGGGCAAAGTTCACCGCGATCCTCTTGGTAGTTGTAAAGAAAACACAGGCACACACACTGATAACTATAACTATGTATTATAAGGTATATGCACATAACACTTGATTACACTTCCCATGCACTCCTGTCTAGGGGAAACTCTTTACACGAAGTTGCAGCTGGGGTTACAACAACGCGCCACTAATGAAACGTAGCCACGTTGGGCTTACGGTATCCATAATTGTCCGCGACGGTTTCTGGCTGTGTCCCGAGTGGCCTCTCTACGCACACTGGCTGGAAGTAACTACCGCACTAAAATGGCGGCAACTAGACACCGCGCTAAGATTGAATTAGCCAATGGGAGTGCAGGTTACTTAAGGCATTTGAAATACACAAATAAACAATTGAAGCTATATGCAATATAAAATATATAAAGAAAGAATAAACATGGTTACTTTTATAGATAAATCTCCAACACCCATACAGTCGACTGCTGTTTACGTTCCGGCTCATATGCATATATCCATGATTCGTCACCTGTTACAATCTTATATACGTCTTTTGAAGCACCACGATTGTATTTATTGAGCATTTGTTTGCACCAATTGACGCGAGCGTCTTTTTGAGTTTTCGTCAAATTGTGTGGGATCCAACGAGAACATACCTTTCTCACAGCTAAATGATCATGTAATATTTTATATATGCTGGTGGAACTAATGCCTATGGTTGCCTCAATCTCACTGTATGTCACATGACGATCTTGCAGTATTAGGTTTTGCACAGCATCAATGTTTTCTTGAACAACAACTGATTTTGGACGACCTTCGCGAATCTCGTCGGTGAGCGAATGGCGGCCACGATTAAATTCGTTATACCAGCGTTTCACAGTGGCAAAGGATGGGGCTTCATCGCCAAATGTGGAAGTAAGTTGATCGATGCACTCTTGTCTTGATAATCCTCGTCGGAAATCGTAAAAAATCATCGCACGAAAATGTTTACGAGTTAATTCCATTTTATTGTTGTCGCGCAATCTCCAAGGCAACATAAACAACACAAATGAAGCTATTGACAAAACATTTGAAGTACGTTATGGTCAATAATGCCAGACGATTCCGTGCAAACGTCAAATCGCGCCTAACTTCAATCAGTGTTGCCAAGGCTCAAAATATAAATAGTGACCCTCGTATAAATTGATACACGCAAAACACAATTGTATTTTTAGATATTGCGCATCTATTGAATCGTGGAACGCCCACTCGGAAAGAAGCTGTATTTAATATTACCTTGAAGTGAAAATAAAGAACACTACACTAAAGTTCAAATCACCAACCCTGAAACCTTCTGTAAACAAAACCACTTGCATGCAGAAAGCATTAAATATTATTTAGAGCTCTTCCCTAAATTGTCGTTAGCAACGATGATCACACAAACATATTATCAATGTGGTACTATGGAAGAATATGTAAGAATAAGAGGCAGTGGCCACTGAAATTAATAGAACAAAGAAGAAAAAAAACAGTTCCGCGGATAAAGCCAGTGCTAGTCTCTACATATTTACCCACCACCGCATCCCTCTTCTCCCAATTATGAATATAATCATACTACACCTCAAGATTTTTAGGAGTAGTTTTCCGAAAGGAGACTAGTGGTACAGTGTGAACTTTCATCCTAAGATGACAAGACAGTATAAAAATTCAAATAAATCTTATCTTTTCTTGGTACAGTGCTTGGTGCTTGAAGCACATCTTCAAGTTTACGAAAGCTGCAGAAATCGATGGTTTATAATTAATGAGCAGTTAGTTCCATGAAACCAAACAATAATAATTAACTTTGCAATAAATTTATAGCTATTTCGTTGGTTTTGAGTTCGTTGTAAAGCAAGGCACAATTTAACATTTCGCGCGTTTGTAATCAATAGAAATTACCTTTTTGCACCTATTTACTTTGCACTTTAATTCATACATATAGGAAATAGTAGGCCTACCTTTAATAAATGTATTCTTCACCATGAAGATTATGTAGACAATATGATACTTTGATTATTATATTTTGTAAGAATTTTATAATTTGAACACTACAGGATACTTCTAATAATGATAAACAATCAATGTCCATCGTACTAAAGTACACAAAACCAGTTTCACAATTCAATTCCAACGATATATTTTTCATTGAGATGTTTCTTCATTTAGTCTATATGACAATAACAACGAATGTGCTCATGTCTGCACTTGCTTTCTTTTAGAACATATGGAAATATGAACAAAATACAGTAGACACTTGCCTAATTTGGACATTTCTTTCCCAGACAGAGCAACCACAGATAACCATAGCTTAATTCGTTTATCTGTGGTGCAACAATAGCGAGACTGATGGATTCCTGAGAGTGCATAAAATACTTTACTTCAATTCTTTATCACGCTCAATATTACAACTTTACTATGCAGTGTATAGAAATACAATAAGAGGAACACATATGATACTGTTAAAAGAACCTTATCAGTGCTATGCAGTCTCATTTGTTCAGTGCTGTCACTTTCAAATACGTAAGGCGTCAGCGGCGAACTGGTGGCTCTGAATTACGTGAAGGGTTAGTAGGAAAGAAAACGGGGTAATAGAGAAATGTAGACCAATAGTTACACATACTCATGGAGTTTCTAACGTAACACTTACTACGTAAGGTCGCGGTGTTAACAAGTCTACAAATTACAAATAATCCTTCTCCTCTACAGCTTGTGCCTATGTACGCTAGCCTGCTTGGTGGTTGAGTGTGTTAAGGACTCCACGATGGCATAGTGGTAACGTAAAAACTGTAGGTCCAGTCCCTAATAGTGTATCTGTGCACAAAGTGGACTCAAAATAAACTGCGACTCAGTATCATAACATTATATTATTATTTTGTCGACCCCAGTGGCAGAGTTATGAGCACAGCGCGCCACGACCTCATAGGCCACTGGTTCACATCCCGGGTAATGCATGGATGTTTGTGTGTGTGTCATGAATTAAAAATAGAGAATGAAGTGAAATTGATATGAAATTATGAGACAGAATGACAAGGAAGAAGTGGTGGACTTTTACCCTTACCTCCTATGCACACGGCTATGTAGGTACTCTTCATATTTCTATTCCTAACTTACACTTCTTCCCTTTCCTATAGGTGTCTCCACCAAATGAGAACGTTGTCATTGAAAACCGTCCGTGGTGGGAGAGATACCAACCCATCTCCTATATCCTGGAGACGCGTTCTGGAAGCGAGCAGGAGTTTCAAGACATGGTTAACAGATGCAACGCCGTGGGCGTAGGGTGAGTTTATGGACGCACCACTGAACATTTTTATCATGCTTTGGTTTTATGTATTATAATGTCATCATCTCATGACATATCGGAATTGAACGAAACAGTAGTTCTTGGTTTCAACCTACAACACGTTTAGCTTATGGTTCTTAGGTAATAATACGAAATACTTAAATTAATTGTTTACTAAATGTAATAATGTTGAAATTATAATTGAATAGGACACCTGTACCTCAGACTAAGGAACAAATATCTCTCATTTTCTCAAACATCTGAAAACCTTTACTTATAGGCCTCGCGTATATTGTATGCCCCACGCCCCGTACATACCTAGAGCCGGTCCTGAACCTCATTTATAATATTCGTAAATAAAAGATAACTGCATTGGTTGTGCTATATACATGGTGGCCCAAAAGTCTGGCATCATAGGAATAACAACTTATATTACAATACTTGTTCAATATTTTGCCTCCAATGTCAAAACACAACTGTAGACGTTCGTTCATGTTCATCAGAATGTTTCTTACCATTTTTTTTGGCGTTAGAGCGCTGCACTCGGCAGCTATTGGCTCACGCAAATGGTTTGTATCCCTGGTCTTCACACTACAAAACTTTCGCTTTAAGGTAACCCCATACAGCAAAATCCATTGCATTTAAGTCCGGGGATCGGGGAGCCCATTCCACTGTTCCTCTTCGGCCAATCCACTGTGGTAAGTTTTCGTCTAGACAATCACATACTTGAGTGCGTAATGGGTGGGTGCTCTGCGCCGTCTTGCATGAACCATTGCTGTTTTGATCCAAATGCGTCCAATACGGGCAACATTTCGAGGCAATTTTCACTTTTTGCAATATCTTAAAACAAAGTAAGGTCGAAGACTCGGTCTTTCCACAAACCACACAAAACCACGATGCGATCAGCTCCTTGTTGTTTGTTGTTGGTAAACCAATGTGGATTCTCGTCGGACCAGTAGCCTACATTTTGTCGGTTTGCCTCACCGTTCACATAAAAGTTAGCTTCATCTTAGAACATAGCTTTGGATAGAAACTCTTCATCCTCTTCCGATTGTACCAGAAATCAATTGCACATTTCAACACCACGGTCTGGACGATCTTCTGTCAAGTGGTGCAACACCTGCAACTTGTAGGGGTGAAACGTTTGCTTTTTTTAGGATTCGCTGAATACTTGTTCGAGGAACACTCAGTTCCAAGCTGGTTCGGCGAATTGATGTCTTTGGACTCGCAACTACATTCGCCACTACAGTTTTCTCCACCTCTGTTGATGTGCTTGAACTTCCAGATCTGGGTGCATCTACCACACTTCCTGTCTTCTTGAATTTATCAAGCAGTCGGCTCACAATGCTTTGCGACACTGGTTGTCGTTCAGGATGCATCTCATTGAATTGAGCTGCAACGTCTCTCTGGGAGTATTCCCCTCTTCCACAGAGCATAATAATCTCCACACGCTCTTCAATAGTCAACATGTTATACCCGCGACAAATAAAATTAACTATAAACAATAATTTAATTAATAATAATTAAAATAAACTATTATGCACAAAATAGTTGTTTGTCCTATGATGCGGGACTTTTGGGCCACCCTTTACATACCTCGCAAAGATATTAGGCAGACTTAGACTGCAATTGTGGCATTCCACGAAAAGTGGTCCTCCTCCATGTAATTAACAAAATGTATTAATATGCAAATTATTATTGTTTATAATTGATTTGCTTTATTTTACTTCGCTTTTATGCTACTTTTGGCTAATTTGCGAAGATGGTGATGAATTATGATATGATGAATGGACACTCACAAAACATCCATGCCCAGGCTGGGATTCGAATCCGGGACTCCTGGCGTCGTAGCGCGATGTGCTAACCACTCCGCCACTGGGGCCGTCTATTGTTTTTAGTTGTATGAAGGTGTAGATATTTGTGAATGCATGTAATTTGAACATTTCACCAGTAAAAGTTACTAGCATCTGGAGCCTATATGCTTCGCAGACAAATGAAGTCAAAATGTGCTGCATTTTTAGAGTCACACACGTAAATCACTTTTGTTAATTCCTTTAATGCATTCAGCCTATGCCATCATACTCAAGATTTTTTCATGTCTTACCAGACACCACAAAGTACTTGATAATTCTATGAAATCCGTTCATTATGAATATTTAAATCCAGTGTCATGTCTAGAACCTTAAATTTTATGTGTAAAATGTCACACACATAACTCTGGAATGCCTCAATTACGCTTTTAAACGAAATCCGAAGTGGCTCCAACCAGAAATATTTTGACTGAAGTATGATAGTATCAACCCATAACCTAGTGTAGAGGCCCATTTCACAAATTTAGGGCACATTGTGTGGAACGATATGCTCTGAATAACAACTGACATTTCCCATCCTTTGTGTAAGGGTGGCTGCCTACAATTGGCCGTTTGGTTCACTGAACCGAACATCATGTCAGTTACAGATCGTATTACTAGTATGCGTATCGTCCAAACTTGTGACACGTGGAAGAGAGAAAATTGTCGGAATTCATATTTCAGGTCATGATACTCAATATCAAACGGTACGTAAAAAATGAAATATGAATTTTGCATTTTGGAATCTTGGGAATGAAAGAACTCATTTCGTACATTTGCACCCAAATGAGGAATTTGTTCAATTAAAGCAAATTAAATCATTTGCCATTTTAAAATTCGATATGATGAGTGGTAGTGTGAGTGTTCATTGGCGTATTAAGCTTCTGATATTTTGATGCTTTAATAAAATTTATAAACTGCAATTCAAGCTTTGTGTTTTGGGGTTAGGCATTTTCCTTCCAATTACATAATATTGCTTTTTTGTAGCATGAGGTTAACGATACGCAGCATAATGATATTGGAAGGGATAAAATGCATTTAGAAGAAGCCACGTAAGCAGTGACGGCGCCAGCCTGAAATAATTGGGGGGCTACAGATTCCGGAGTCAGATTCTAGGGGGCTAACTGATACCGTATTTACATATTATTTTACTATTTTTACCAGTGACATATTCTACATTCAGACGCACTATGTGAGATACTGTATTGGTTCCTTCACACACAAAAGTACTTTTAGGCACGAATGTTTTAGGCCAAACAAAATATAATAATTATATATTTTTTCTTAAGCCATTATTTAATGGGATAATATCAGACTTACTATTGAGATTACAAAATACACCTTAAAGACGACACTCACTCTCAACTCTGGATATGCGCATGGACGTCAGCAGAATTTTTTCCAGGGAGGGGCAAGCAAGGTAATTTATGCCAGAGTGGCAAATGAAGCATATTTTCCCCCATAATTGTGATGCCCCCTCAAAAAGCACTACTTCAGTCTGAAATTATCATGTTCTTTCAACACCCTTATAATGATTAACATAAATTACTGTGACTGAAATGAAATTACGTGTCAAATATATACTTTTTAGATGGACCATCATTATCTAGAGGGGGCCGCGGCCACCCTTGCCCCCCCCTTCCGGACGTCCATGGATATGCGTATTATTTAATACTGCATGTATTTCTCAGTAAATAGTGTGAATGTTCTTTTGCTGAAGTGAGAAAATGAACCACAGTAAGAACGTCTGTTTATAAAGAGTATCTGCAAAATTATATGCAGCTTTGCAAGCTTTTTCCCAATGGGCAGAATAGATAGATAATTAATTTTTGGCGGCAGTTTTAACTGGGACTCTCCAAACTGTTCAAATCACAACAGCAGTGATCGGCGACAGATTGTAGTTATTCATAGTTTAGAAAATCAGCACTTTCTGAATTTAAACAGCTAATTCCAATTAACACGGCACTGTTTCAAGTAAGCCTTTCCTTTAGTCCAGAAATTAGGCGATCAAGCACTGAAAATAGATCCTAACTTGAATATGTTCTTCACGTGTTGCTTTCTTGCTTTCACATCGAATAAATGGATGAAACCATTTTGGAAGCTTTTAGTTTCGTTAATTTGCTACGGTGCTTGAAATATTATTTTCATCTGCAAATGTCTTCACTTCTTTAATAAGGTCCTGATAAGCAGTATTATCTATTCGAAATTCATGTGCTTTTTCTATGCGAGAATACACTAGAATAAAAGCCGTTTTATGCAGATAGTCAGAAACTACTTTCATGTCTCGCAGAAGGCCATACAAGAGGGCTACAAATGGGGAGGACGAGAGATATACCGTTCATTTGCAGTAATATTTCTTAAGAATAGATGTGCCACACTCAAAGAACAAAGATATTTTCACTGCAAATTCACCTCCCCTAGACAAATTCATTGACATAAAAGCAAAGAATACAGTTGAAATTCTCGCATCGGGCATTTAGACATGATGAGTGAAAGTAACTGTTGAATATTATAATTTTATTTAAAAATATATTATGCATAAAGGCTGATCAATATTGGATAAATACTTTTATATGTGCTTCAAAGAAGGATTCCTCCGCAAAATCGAAATTGGCCACTATGATGTCACTGCAGAAATTATTTTCTAACCTCACAAATGATAATTAACATGTAGTTCTAGCCCTACGAGCAATAAAATTGTCAAAGCGTGCTGTTTTTGTTGTACCGCATTGCAGTGTTTAGTTGGTGTGATTTGTATTATTAAAGTCTACTATATGCCCAGATGCCTATCGGGAATAAACCTAGTGCTTACAGTAGAATCAGTCACTTAACAAACATGCTGCACTTGGGATCGAGCCTGGGACCCCATGCTTCAAAGCAGTAGTCTTACGCTTAAGACTGGACCACGGGGAAGGGAGACCCAATTTTGATCTTTCCAATTCTTAACATTTAAGAATTAGGTAGTTTGTGTACTCTTTGATTCCGCTCTCGCTCTCGGATATTTGCAGATATAAGGACAGACATAACGATGAAACTGATGAGACAACATCAAAAACACTCAATTGCATACCTTGTACTATTCATCTCCATGAATATACTGGCTTCGAAGTTCACCTTCTCTTATTTTCCACTTCAAAATGTCCTATATTTTTGAGACACACTTGACTATCATTTGTGTACACCAATCAGAAAACGGGGGAAGAATTCTCTCCCTAGGCGTAGAAATCCCTAGATACGGTTTTGCTATGGTCAGTAGCGAACCTAGGGATTTCGTAAGGAATGAAGGCCACAGGCAGAATGTTATTCTCTCTGTTTTTAAGAAGCGAGTTTTATCATATTTTCATATATTTGCGGCTGATATATGTTCCTTAATAGACATTTCTTTTTAATCTGGAAGAAACATAATTAACCTCAAAACCTAGCATTCACTGGCCTGGAGTGTCTGAGGGAAAACAAAAGAAAATTTCAGTCAGGCAGATAGATTTTGAACCCGCGACCTCCCGACTATATTCAGTGTTCAGGTGGACACAGTTGGAAAATTCCTCTTTACGAAGACAATTTCTTAATTTCTTCAGTGTTTGTTCCTCTTGCCACACTGTAACAGAAAAATATTTTTCATGTAACATGACTTTCTTTCAAGACAACTTGTATTAAAATATTTGAACCAGTCGAAAATATGTGACAACCCAATTTTTCTCCGTACGCCAGGGGTCCCGGGTTCGAATCCTGGCCTGGATATGGGTGATGGGTGTTCTTTCAGTCCCCCTTCATCAATTTAATCATATCATCACTTATCCTCACCTTCGCGATTAATCAAAAGTGGCAGAGAAGCGAACGACAAAAGTTTGCAGGTTGTCAATTTTTTGTCCGTATGGTAGTTTAATAATATAAAACAATATAGCTACTAGAGCTAAATATAATCGGATCTATTTCAGAATTTACGTAGATTTGGTCATCAACCACATGTCTGCAGATCACGACAATGCCGTGGGAACAGGTGGCAGCACTGCAGATCCCAGCAACAAGCAGTACCCAGCTGTTCCTTACGGACCCAATGATTTCCACACCAGAGACAGTTGCCCGTCATCTAGCGGCGGAATTGATAACTACAATGATGCTAACCAGGTAATATCTAGGAATACTAAGTTAAGACTTTTTTCGTTCTACCAGCTTGGTGTGAGTGTGTGTGTGTGTGTGAGGGGGTTATTTTATGTTTTTATTTTTGTTATTTAGTGTCATTTTTCGTCGATTGGTAGTTACTAAGCATCATTGGGAGAACACAAGAAACCATTTTGAACATGCCCGACCCTGTGGCCGATTGGTTAGCACATCGCGCCGCGACGCCAAGGGACCCGGGTTAGAATCCCGGTCGGGCTTGGTTGTTTGTGAATGTCCATTCATCAATTTCATCATTTCATCACTCATCCCCATCTTCGCAAATTAGCCAAGAGGCACAAAACGCGAAGTAAAATAAACTAAAATAAAAAAAATCAAAATCATTTTGAACATAATGAAACTAGATAATTCACAAATGAATAAGTTAAGATGATTTCATCATCCATATATTTCGGATCATTTTTAAAATACCAGACTCGTCACATTACCTGTACCTATTTAAATAATTAAAGTTGAATTCAACATGGCCGGTTGTACACTCACGGGCGCTTCTGGGTTGTAACGATGCCATTGAAGGCAGCTGCCGTTACAATCCAAGTCCGCGACTGTACAATGATGTAATATGCATGAATCTCGTACAGTACATAATATTGATTATCGACTTTCGACTCACCCTGTTGGCATAGTAATGTTTTCTGTTTTTTAACTTATACGTAGTACAAATCAGAAACTCTTTTAATGCAAACATCATTGAATAGTAAGGAATTCTGAAATTTCAGAGACCAAAATTGTGCATAACTTACGACTATTTTCCGGCTAGTATAGAGTTGCACATCAGGGTTGTTAAAAATCCAGGAACACATAAATCCTAATGAGTTCTATTGGGTTCCGCTGGAGGACAGGGATCTCTTCTTTGTACAATTTAAACTCGGCCCAAGTTGCGTATTCTTTCATTTCAAGACTGAATTTGGACCCTATTTAACTTGATCTAAAAAAAAAAGGTTCCTGGACCGTATTTAAATTCATCCGAAAAGAAGGTTCCTGGACCGAATTGAAATATTTTAGAGATAAGAGTTCTTTACGGTTCAGAACCCATTTACGCTTACTGATTTTCTCTCCTGAACCGGAGAGAAAATTTAAAATTCCTGAACTTTTAACAACCTGGTTGCACATCCTTTCACCACTGCACGTCACCTCCTTGCATATTCCATTCACGAAACAGTCTGATGTCGAGACTTCGCGGCATGGCATCCAAGGATTACCGATGAATGCCGAACTGGAGCAGGTCTCCACGAGATAAAGCCGTTCGCTTAGCAAACAATGACCGGATTGCAGCTTAGGCATCAGAATCCACTCGCATCCCTTTGTATCACGAACCCATCACCTCGGCTCGTAGGACCTAACGAAGCACATGGCTATCGCTTTAGATTCTGAAATGTGGCTGCATCCACAAGCTACAAGATAGCATGTGAAAATTACATTTTTCATTTTAAACCATGTGCGGTGAGCTGTAACAGAAAGTTGAAAATCCACTTACAGAAAATGTCATGGAATGTATGTGCTAGTCGGGTTTGAAGTCGTTTGCACTCGTTAGATGTTAGTTTTGAATGTTAAATGAGACAGCAACCGAATCATCGGGTTTGAAATGAAATAAGAAAGTGAATTCGAAGAAACTCTGGTTCGAATCAGTCGCATTATTGTCAAATTAAAGCTAAGGTATTTACAAGCATTTTTGCTATTGTGTGTGCCGTGTAATTTGAATCAGGGTTTGCGAAGCTTGTTCTATGAGGCGGATAGTGGTCAATAACATTGAAGTGAAAGTAATAAATAGTAACAATAATATGATATCAATTCTGTTCGATAAACTATTACTTACAGTATAGTTCACTGTGAACGAGGTGGCAAAATTATGTTATTCGGACTTTATATATTTATTAAATCAATGATCATACAACATTGTTCTATTAAGGCATACATACATTTTGTGTATTACATAAATTGTTTTACTAATTACTATACAGACGATCTCCTCACTCCTTTCTCCACTGACCCAGTAGGGCTCTCTTGAAAGAATGCAGGGACATATTGTTTACATCAAGACATCATCTGCCACTACTTCGTTATAACTTTTGGCCATTTTCCAAATTGGAAATAGCTTCACATAGTTTGTTTGAGATTTTGGGAACATGAAACAACTCGGGATTTGGTCTGGTTCTCATTTAAAGCACACGATATTGCAATGGAGATACTAACCCCATAGAGTCTATTTTGTTATTTTCTTCAATTTTATATAACATGCTCATGAAGTTTAGATAAAACCTTTCTTCTATTTGCGATGTTAAAGTGTGATACGAGCTCAGAGTACAGAGTGAATATATGGTACACTTTGTCTTCTTTGTACTTTAGATACCTTAAGAATTTGGACTGAATCGTCTCTTATTTCCCTCATAGGCTGCCATATTACCGATACAAATGTAATAATTAATTTCACTTGAGAAAAAATCCAATAATTTCATATAACTTTATTATACAGTGTTGAGTTACACATATAAATACACCCACCCATGATCATCAATCAAATCCATACCAATAATTTCTGAAAAAGTTATCAAAATTATGGTGCAAGACTCAGTAAACTTTGTGCGTTATGTTGTGGATACGCTCCTGACGTGGGATATGATATCTTCGAAATCACTTTTTGTGAATATGCTACGATCCTCGATTAAATCTAGAGCTCCCCGAGGTTCCTACAACTCCTAACTAGGCTATTAATTAGCGTAAGTAATTGGCTAATTAATGTTACAACAATGCACGTCTAGAACATACATATTGATCAGATGTGTTTCGGCAGTGGATACGGGTACGATCCTATATCGTAAACGTGTCTTTAAGGAATGGAATTGGTCTCATGCTGGCAACTTCTTCGTCGGTGTTTTGCCCAGATCTCTTAATATCTCATCCTGTAAAATAAAGTTATCTAGTATGCCGACGAGCAACTTGCCTCGTAATATTTATGCATCTCACCCTACAGCCAGGTTTGTTACTAACTTGGAAAGACGGGGGATGTGTTTCTCAATAGTCCAGTAGAAAGTATTATGGCGCATATGATTTTGGTGTTTTACATACAGTACACCCCCCCCCGCCCCGATCTCAAAGATAGCAATGTCAATATACAGTACTTCAGCATACTAGATCTCGGATGATATGTTTTTAACCTTTTTCCTTTGCAGGTAAATGTTATGTTATGTAAAAGTTACGTCAGAGTTTCTTTAAAAAACTCAACAACTGACGAAGTTTTATTATGTCTAAAATAACCTATTTTGCTTGTTAGGACCTATTTTAGGTTTATGTGCCTACATTAAACCTTTTTTAGGATTTTATATTTTTTAAAGGTTTTACAGGACTTTTATATTTCAGAGGTAACCCGGTGTAGTGACGAAACAATTCAATGGCTGACGTGTTTGAAACGCATTTTCTCCCTCCAAGTCTATGATATTTTTCAAAGCTCTAAATAAAACAAAATGTCTGACGCTACTGTTACCTGCACACTTGACGACGTTTAGATGGGGCAGTTCCCCCCTACTTTTTGCCCCCACAATGTAAGCTCTTACTACTAAGCGTTATCTACTAACAGAAACTAAACTATCCCTAAATCGTATTTGGATTAATAAAAGCTGCAAATTTTCACGTCTACGGAGAATAATTGGAATAGAGAAAACATCTGCTTGTACATTTTTTCTTCATGTTTTACCTAAATCACGCATAATTCCCAGAGCCAATAATTCATGCATAATTACCGGAATTCAAAGTGAGTAGTCACCCTGATATTGTGCATCAAATTCTACATACGTAATTCACTTTTTGCATAACAAGTAACTTTTGCTAACAGGACATAAATGGTGGTCCAAAAGTCCCGGAACGGTCACATATCGTGAGAAATACGCATGAAATCGGAAAATGAAAAATACGTGTTTAATAAGTGAAAGAAAGCTATTCAATGATATCACACTTGATTCCCCAAACCCAGCCCCTGAGGGTGGGGCGGGGAGCAACTGTGAAATTGTAAATAGAAACCCCCATTTTGCATTGTAGAATCGGAAAGAGGGCTTCATTCAGAGTCCACGAGCTATCAACCATCCTCTTAGCTCAATTAGGGAGATATGGCGATTCGGGATTTTTGGACCACCCGGTATATGTAGTATTAATAAAATTTCTTACGGTTCTTGTGAAATTTTGTTTTCAACGATTGTATCTAATCAGTACTTTTCAGGAATTTGCAACCTGCTTCAGGATTTTTTAGCCTAATTTGAGATTTTTTAGACCCTATTTTATGATTTTTAGAACCTATTTTAGGATTTTTAGAGTTTATTTTAGGAACCTAAAAACACACTTTTTAGATCCTAAAAATCCGAGGTCTAGTCATTACTATCATTCCTGTGAAAAGAGAGCTCTGATTGTTAAAAATAAAAAATAATGTAAAAATAAACTTTAACGAAAATTGATAAAAATTAATCTCTAAAATATAGTATTTTATACAAGTAAATAAGTAAATAAGTTTTACTCCACAATATTACGCAAGAGTATGACGTCTTGTAATATGGAAGGTCTTTGGTTTCGATAGTCTTCTTTGGCTTACATTATGTATAGTGCTTTTGCTATAGCATTTTTCATTGTCTTTTTTAATACTTCTTCTTCTTCTTTGACCCTATCGACTCTATGCTAACTTAGGTCATATGTTCCATATCATGGTTTATTCTTCTGAATCACTGTTTTATACACTCACTGCATACACTGTTTTATTTCACACTTGACAATAGTCATCCGCCTCCCTCAACTGAGATTTGTTATGAGTTTATTAGCATTTGGGGCATTTCACGAAAACTGGTCCTAATGCATGCTAATAACAAAATCAAATAATGTGGAAATTATTATTGTTTTTAATTGCATTAAGGTTTAAATGTTTGTGAATGTATATAATTTGCACATTTAACCAATAAAAGTTACTAGCATCTGCAACCTACATGCTTCACAGACAAATGAAGTCAAAATTTTGCTACATTTATAAAGTGTCACACGTAACGCACTTTTGTTGATTCTATGAAATCAGTTCATTATGAATATTTTAATCCAATCTCATGTCTAGAACCTTAAATGTTGTCTCAAATGTCACACACGTAACGCAGGAATGCCCCATTTAGTTTAAATAAGGCAATCTTGCATCTCCTGGCATGTCCATATAATTAATATCCAGAGTATATTAAGTGTTGGATCTGATAAAAATGTCGTCATGGAAATTGAGAATTCGACGTGACACTTTCGTAGTTCTTTGTGTAATATAATTTGTTGTTGTTTGTATTCCGAACTTTGGAGGAATAAATGCTTGGCATTTTGCTGTTATGCACAACATTTATATTCTTGTGTGGGAATAATAATCAAACGGGATAAATGTGAATTTGTACGGACATGTCTAGCATAGAATCAGATTATGAAAGTCAGTAATTCTCTTTGGATAATGTGTGTACAAAAACATGGTATTTTTCTTTAAAGATCTTCCGTCCATTTATATGTACGAGGGCCGTTCAATAAATAATTGTCCCTATGTTGTAATATTTTTATTTGACCCTCGTGTACTGTGAGCGGTCTCAAGGGAAATGTTCAACGTGTTGGCCACCTCACGAACCTTGATTCTTCTGTTCGCGGATCAGTTCATCCACTTTCACGATATTCTCATCAGTGGAGCCAGTTGAGCGACGACCGGATGGAACTTAATCAAAAATCCCTACTCTGCCATCAGTGAGCAAGTTGCACCACCTTCTAACCATCTGCACAGACATTACAGTGTCGCCGTACACAGCAACCAGCTTCCTGTGAATGCCAAGCCATTTACCCATTCGTACCCAATCACGGCACGGCACGCACTTCTTCCCGACACCTGTCATGCTGCCCCTTGATGCTGTCCTCCTCTCTAATGGTGCGAGCCCGGCGTTTCACGGTTCCGTCTTTCCTTTCCCTCTGCGCATGCGCCTTCGCGTCTGCATAAGAAATGCTTATTGTTCCTTGAAGGCGACAGTCAGGGCTTGTCAACCATGTGTATATTGTTACTGAATTATTTTTGTAACAAATTTTAGGGCACATGGAAACTTATTTATTGCACGATCCTCGTATATCCTATATTCTGAAATTATTCTGTTCTCCATTGTTGCCATAGGTAGAATAATTGTTTCCTTGTAAGTACTTAATCAGAAATTCTTGCACGCGATTCGCAACTGTTAAGTAGAACAACCAACTTTCATAGACGTTTGCCAGTTTAAAATATGTTTTCCAACTTATCGATGAGAAACTTTCAGTGTTTTGGTGACTTTTGCAAGAAATTGTGAGTAAAAAGTTTGATAGATTGATGAAATGGTGCATGTGTAGACAAGTTTACGTTCGTCAATATTTGTGTGCCTTAGTCTTTGCTTAAAATCAGATCAGTCATAATCGAAATTCAGCTGATAATTTGGAACTAATTCCTAATTCAACTGTTTCTGTCTCATGAAAGGTGAGGAATTGTGAGCTGTCTGGCCTTCACGACCTCAACCAGGGGACGGACTACGTTCGTCAGAAGATTCAGGAGTACATGAACAAGCTAATCAGTTACGGTGTTTCAGGATTTAGGTAACAACATATTTTGTAATCTAGTTTTGACTAACAAAATTCATGTTACTGTAGAGATTATTTCAGAGACAATTTTTTAATGGGAATAAGTCAACGAATATTTATATTCAAATAGCAAAAGGTGTTTTATTGTTTGTGATTAACTAATGTTAGTACCTGCAGTGATTTTGTTTTAATATTATAGTACTTATAAAATTCTTGTATAACCTTGTTCATATAAGTTTCAAAAATTACTTCTTTTAATTAATTATGCTTTGAATATCTATCGTCATCAGTACATATTAACTAGAAAAAAATTTAGTCGTTGTAGTAGAATTAAATTTCCTCCGCCGACCTATGTGGCGGAATGGTTAGCACAGCGCGGTACGACGCGGCGCCAGCGTTTCAGTGTTGTAATCCCGGCATGGGTGTTCTTTGTGTCTTCATCCATGCCATCACCAACATCAATATAAATAAAACTAACCTAAATAACTAACTCAAATTAATCTATACTACTAACAAGTTTAAATAATTACCAATCATACTAATGCTCAGTAAATTAATTAACGTTTGCAAAACTTGTTCCGGTCATCAGAACGGGTTAATACAATAATACAAACTCAGTTATTTTAATTTTAATTTAAAATTTTGGGTGCGTCAGTACTAAGGCTATTTTGCACCCGTCACACTATACGGGGTCCAGTACCTTACCATAACTAAAATAGAACAACTGTAATGCCGCACAATCAAAATCTTAAAATTTTCTGACTTTGGTTAAAATCTGAGGCTGTAAAGGGGGCACTCAGCACACATAACAAAACACAGGACAGCACAGAAAATTATACTGACCATAGCACCAGTCGCCAGAGCCTCGTTAGTCTGCATAAAGCAGGACTGGGTATAATGCGTGGAAGTGAGGTTGACAATTGGCTGTACTACGTGGAAGGTCACCCCTTACACCCCAAACTCAGTTATTAAATGTAGCTATATACAGGGTGATTCAGAATCCCTATTACACACTTCTAGTGGCTGTAGAGGGGACTTAGTAGATAAAGTTTTGATAAGGAACCCAAGTCCGGAAACGTACCGTTTTGGTACTACACAGATTAAAATATCACATAATTCCACATTTCCCGCTTCACGGTAGGTAACCAACATTGACTGAGGGCGACGTCTTCAGTCACCAGATGTCATGTGTGCTGCTTCCAACGTCCTCTGTTTACAATCCGTTTACACAGCACATGTTGTTCCAACATGATGGCACACCAGCACACTTTTCCTATGACGTCCGACAACATCTGAATCAAACATACGGAGACAGGTGGATAGGTAGCGGTGGACCAACTCCTTGGCCACCACGATCGCCGGATCTAACTCCTCTTGACTTTTACGTATGGGGCCACATGAAGAGTCTTGTCTATGAGACTCCTGTAGTGTCGGAGGAAGACCTGGTTGCACGAGTTCTGGCTGCAGCAGACACGATTCAGCACACACCAGGTATTTTTGAGCGTGTGTATGCAAATATCCTTCGGAGGTACACTGTTTGCAACGAACTTCAGGGTCGCCACATCGAGTAGCTCTTGTAGTGACGCAGGTAAAGAGGGAGATGTGAAATTATATAATCTTGTCATCTGTGTAGTACCAAAACTGTACGTTTCCGGACATGGGTTCCTTATCGAAACTTGATCTACTAAGTCCCCTCTACAACTCCTAGAAGTGTGTAATAGGAATTCTGAATCACCCTGTATAGAATCTCCATCTATTTTATTTTATTATTGTATTTGTATTTTATGTATGGAAATTGAAAATATAGACAAAACAATAAGAAAGGCGGGGGAACCGTTTGAATTCAGGAAACAGACGTCCTGGCCTATTTAAAGGTACCAGGACACTAAGCTCATACCCTCGAATTTATGCGGGTGGAGGCGGGGGTTCATCCGCCTTTTTGAAAAATATTTTTAACCCCTTGATCATTGTCATTAATCATCTCCATCGTCGCCATTATCCAAAAGTGGCAGAAAAGCGACGTTAAATAATAAAAATCAAATTTCCCTCGGCCCATTATACTGTTTAGACACATATTTACATGTTCCATGAGGGAAGACGCACTACAAACCTCACTGAACTGTAGTAATGTGTTTTGAGAAAACTCTTCAACAGTGATGGACACGCTGAAGAATTGAAGCTGAGTGTCCAGTGACACATTTCCATAAGCCTTCCAAGCAGAGGGAGTCTTAAATACGAGGGTAATCTAGAAAAAGAGGAACATTTTGGTGTAAAACACAAATGACAAATTATGTGTGCAAAAAATGTATTATACAGAAACTTCATACGACACTTATCATAGCGTGACACCAGTTTGTTGATACCGTCATTGTACACGGTTGACACCAATGTATTCAACCATGTTGTGACATCGCCTTTGAGTTCATCAGCCGTGGCAAAGTGCTTTCCGGAAAGATAATCTTTCAATTTCGGGAACAAGTGGTAATAACTGGGTGCCACATCTGGGTTGTATGGCGGATGGCTGAATCAAAACTTGCAGCTGGTCCCCAGTTGCATCAGCTGTGTGAGGGCGAGCGTTATCGTGAGCCAGAACGATGCCACCAGACAACATGCCGCGCAGTTTGTTTTGTGTGGCACGACGGAACCTTTAAAGCGTTTGACAGTAGGCCTCAGTATTGATTGTAACTCAAAGACGCTGTCACTACATGGTTGAATATATTGTCGGTAACAGAGTACAATGATGGTGTGAACAAACTGGTATTATACTATGATAAGTGATTGCATTTGTATGGCGTATATGTGGAAAAGTAGAATAAGGTATGTACTGTAGCATATTTTTTTTCACACATCATTTGTCGTTTGTGTTTTGCACCAAAACGTTGCTTTTTTCATGGATAGCTCCTCGTAGTATTATGGCTTGCTCAAATGGTTGTGTAAAAAGAATTAACGTTCCTGAATGCGATGACGAGTGTCGTTTGTATGTACATACTCCAAGTTGGAAAGACTGTTGACCTTACAGCACTCTTGCTAGATTGAAGTTGCTTCCGTAAAGTCTCTGGCTGTTGCGCATTTGCAGTTTGGAAGCGAGTCATAACTCCAGGAGACTCCAACCAACAAGCGAGCTGCTGACGTCATCTCGACCCAGCACCAATCGCTTTTGTTAAGGTCGCTACCTTAACTGGAGATGTTCTGGATATAATTTGGCTCTATAACACACTTATCACAATCTCTTCTTGCATTTTACTGTATGACACATGAGGACTGATATGCATGCTGTTCCTCGTACAACAACAGGGAGTGCCATAAAATCTATACACGTTTTGTATGATTACAACGCCAGTGTTTATTAAGTCACCTTTCATTTTCAAAATTTAAAATAATCTACATACATGAGTAATTTTTTCTTCTTAATACCTGTTTTCAAACTGATGATATCTTGTGCAGACACTCCTGAAAAAGCGAAGAAATTGAATCGCCAGCATCAAAAATTATTTCGTTGGGAATATTTACGTATTCTCGTTTAATTGCTGCCTCCAATTCTTCAACTTTCGCCTGTTTTGTATAGTAAACTTTATCTTTTATGTATTCCTGTACTAAAAGTCTAGTGACTTGAAGTCTGGTGAAGGCAGAGGCTATTCTTCTGAAGCTCTTCCTCCAATCCATCTGTTCAGCATATGTTGTCAAGTGTCACTAAAACTCCATCCTCCGGTCCAGAACATCTGCACTGAGAGCATGCACTCTTCCATTACCAGTCTTTCAAAATTAAATGGACGCTTGATTTTGAAACTTATATTTCACGACCCATTTTCCGCACAGATTTTCTTGAACTCTGGCGATACGTTTCCATCAACTTGTCTTGCTTTGTGGGGTTTGTCGATGTCTGTGGTCTTTCGGAACGTTTCTTGTTGACATTCTGAACAGTTTCATCTGCTTCAATTCAACTGGTGGTAAGTTGCGTAGTTGGATGTGCTTCAAATTCTCTCCTAAACTGTATTTGTACTTCAACTTCGATTTCAAACTCCCCTTAACACTTTGGGATAAGTTTCCTATGTTCAAAGTTTACTTTGCCTTTACTCATTATTTCAAATTTATTAAACATTATGTGAGTTATCAGCTGTTAAAGTGTGTATACATTTTTTGGCACCCACTTTATATCTCTCTCGTTCTTTAGTTCTTTTCTCCAAGTTTGAAACTTTCTGTCGAATACTTCCACTTGTCCTTTCTCTTTTCGTTAAATCAAAAAGTTCCAAATATATCATATTTTAAATTACAGTAAATTCATTTTCACGCAAATAAAACTTTGTACCGTTATGAGGAAAATATGTTACATCTTGTAAGAAGTTACACAGTTGAAAATTTAGAATTCATCCCAGAACCCTGTACTCTAGAATTTATGCACAGAAAATAGAAACCTGCAAGAAGCATGCTTACATAAACATTCTTGTATTTATATATTAGAGTGGATGCATCGAAACACATGTGGCCAGCTGATTTGCAAGCCATATATAGTGGAGTGGATGACCTTTCCACAGACCATGGATTCCAAGCCGGACAAAGGCCTTTCATATTCCAAGAAGTCATAGACTTAGGTAGGGTAACATGTATTGCATGGTGAAACCTGTTTGCAAACACTATATTTTACACTTACATTTATATTAATTTTTCATTAATGTTCTTTTTAAATACATGAACAGGGAGCTTGAACAGTGCAAATGTTAACATAATCTAAGAGAATGACATAATTTTTACGTAATTGAATGTAGAACTATATTTTTACACATAAATAGAAGAGATATGAATTCATATGAAACAGAAAATTGGATTCATTATTATAAACTTTATTTCTTAACGAGAGTCAAACTACCGTGATAATGTTGTTGAATTGTGTCAGTAAAAACTGGTACAATGTAACAGTTAAAGATTAATAGTATGCCACATAAATTATGAGTAATACTACTGACTCCTTTATATAAATGGTGGTCAGTGGCGGCGATTGGGTTAAAAAACTGCGGTCAAGGTGCTAAAACTCGGGGGGGGGGGGAAGGACAGTTTACTTCCCTTGGTAGATAAGGTTTAGCATAGTGCGGGAGCAAGAGAGGCAAAAAATGGAGTCAACTGCCCCCGCCCCCCCCCTAATCGCCGCCACTGATGGTGGTTCATAAATGTGAAAACACCAGTTTAAAACAAATGCAGATGTAGAAATGCAAATCAGACGTGCCTACACATGATATAGGAAAGAGAGAAAACTTGCTAAACTATGTTACCATCTTTATGTCCACCATCTTGCAGTGAACTTAATTTGGTAATAGAAAGGTGGTCATGTATCATCAAAACTGGCTATAATTTCAAGAGAGACATGTCGGTATGCATAATTTGAGAATAACCTTAATCCCTGTGCTGCTTGATTGAAGAATATGATAGCCCAAGGAAAACTCTTTGAGACGGTTTTGCTCATGTTGCAAAATATTTCAATGAACGTCATCAGACATACTACAAAGTTGGTTAAGGAATTTCGAGAAGTAAGTACAGTCAATATCATCAATTTTTTTTAAAAAAACATTGAGTTACAGGCTAAATTTACGTTCAAAAAAATTGACCATACCATTGTGTTTCTCGTGAAATTCTAGCCAATTTTGAGATGTTATAAGACCACCTTTCCATTTTTGAAAATTAAATTAATTCTAAGATCTGGCCGCCATGTTGGTAACATACCCTAACATGTTCTTCCCCTTCACTATATCGTGCACAGGGATGTTTGATATGTGGTTCTTCATCCGTATTTGTTTTAAACTGTTCTTCACAACACTCTGTACACTATGTTCAGATAAAGTGACACATTTTTCAACTGTTCAGCCCTACAAAATGTGCCACTTTATGAGAACAAGAGTGTACACACCATGTATCCTCAATATGAAAGGTGATTTTCATATTTCTATTACTGTGAAAATGTTATTTAAAATGCTTCTAAGTTCCAAGAGTTTGGTTTCAACACTAAATAGCGTATCGTTGTGTTAGTTTTCTTAATGTTTACGCTTGTAAACCAAAAATATTCAAATGTGAACTAAAAACTATGCACTTTTCTCCCTAGGAGGCGAAGCTGTACATGCTTCAGATTACACCGATCTTGGACGAGTAACAGAGTTCAGGTATGGAGGAGAATTAGGCAAAGCTTTCCGTGGAAAGAATCCCATTCACTGGCTTATTAACTTTGGTAAGTTTGCCCTCATGAAAAAATTGCAAAGAAAGGAGACAAATAGTTATTAGCATAAATTATAAATAATGTGTATGTCTGTGTTTATTTTTACTTCAAAATTATCAGTGTTTAAATAAAATGTAAATTTTAAAAAAAGCTAACCAAATAATGATAGATTGATTTGGTTTATTTTACTTCGCTTTGCTGCAGATTTTGGCTAATCGCGAAGATGACGATGAGTGATGATATGATGAAATTGATGAAGGGACATTCACTATAACTTGACAAGTTTAAAAACAAGACGCTGCAAATAGCTGTTGCGCAGCTCACACCACATTTCCCCACTCCATTCTCCGCAGCGACGTTGGTTCGCAGTGTTGCAACCTGTAGGGAGCAGAATGGTCCGAGGATTTTCAACGAAATTTGTATTCGCTTATTCCTGTACTGTTTTCTACCTGTCGGAGTACAGAACTTCAGCTCACCTTTCGCCAACGACTCTTTTCCTTCTTTTAAAACTTGAACTCCCCGATGGCGCAGAGGTAGCGTCGTCGCCTTGTAATCAAGGGATCCCGGGGTAGATTCCCGGTGGAGTCACATAGTGGTTCGGATCCCACTTTAAACTGTACGTCCAGTCCCGGTTTGCCTTACTGTGCATAAAGTGGACTTAAAACAACAAATCAATCCAATCTATTTTTTTTAAAACTTGAGAAACCATCCATTTAGATACTCCCGTGGCGGTGCTTGTGGACTCAACAACATTATACTTAACTTTATGTAACTCCTTGTTATTTCGCAAATATGTTGCAACATTGTAAACAATTTATCTGGCCTGTCGTCTAAGGGGCTTTCCAGACCAGATTGTGGATTTCGTTGGACCCGGCATGATTTGATTTTTGCATTTCAAAAATATGCAGCGAAGAGTAAAGAGCAAGAACATTTCAGTACTTTAAAAAAGAACACAGGCAAGCGTGTTATCAGATTGCCTTCTCGTAGTGATTGTTGTACGATAAACAAAATAACCCCCACCCCACTCGGCTTTAAAAAACCCAGGCCACTGCTCAATGCGGCATTCAGAAAATGAAGTCATCCTTCCAGTAGTTTCTCTTCATTATAAACGTTAACGCGCGTGCGTAATACTACAGTTTCCGATCCGCGCACCGCACGCATTTTCAAAGACAGGATTAAATCAAATGAACCACTAATAAACTTATATGAGCCGGCACCGACAATCTACACAGTAAAAATAGTTTGTCATATTTGTTTTAGCTTAATTTTGCTGAGTTGAAACCACTCGTAGTCTCAAGGTCAGACCAGTACGTAGAAGAGTGGTGGGGATGATGACGTAATAGGACGTGCTCCGCAGCGATCTGCGCATATCGGAACTTAACTTGTTAGGCCAACGCCATGCGCTGGCCGGGATTCGAACCCGGGGACCCCAGGCTGTGATAACCATTCCGCCACGGAGGTCGACTAAACAAATAATGAATAATGTCACTTTCCCTGTATTAAGTTTTCAAGCTGGACATTTGTTCGAAACATTGCGTGATTCATGGTCACCGGACGTGTCGTCCCACCACTCGATCACCCTATATACACTGGTGTGCAAAGCCTAAGGACGAGATAGATAAAGTAACATAAAATATTTCGTAGTCTGTGCAAATGAATGAAAGCCCAGCAGCATGTTGCCAGAGGTTGAAGGACCAAGAAGTTGCATGGCTTGACGTCAGCGTGACCATTGCGCTGAATGGGCCAGCTTCACCAACACGAAGCAGTTGTATGAAAGCAACGAGACAGCGAGTGTCAGAGAGATGTTAAGGTGCATTGTGGTGGTGTTACTCACAACAACATGGTCCGGAGACAACGTTTGGATGCGTTCACACGGGGAAGAATCATCGGGAGACTGGAAGAAAGACAAAGTGTGACGAGTGTGGCCCAGGAGTTTGGCCACAGTATTGTTTCACGTGCATGGAGAATATTTCGAACCACAGGCACTGCTGTGCAAAGGAGAGGTGGTGGTCGACCCCGGCCAACTACAGCAGCGGACAACCGCTACATTGTGAAACAGGCATGAAGGGATGGACGTCAAACAGCGGTTGCAATTGCAAACACATTTAACAGGACCACGAATCGCCCAATCTCACGATCCACAGTGACACGTCCACTGCATGGGGGTGGTCTCTTTACCCGACGGCCATTATGTTATGTTCCGTTGACACCCGCACATCGGCGGCACAGTTTGCGGTCGTGCCAAGAACATCAACACTGGACCGAGGAGGGGTGGGGTTACGTTCTCTTCTAAGATGAGAACAAATTCAGTGTGAGTAGTGATGAGTACACTCATCTGGAGAGAGGTGTGAACACGCAATGAACCCTGGAACATTGTCGAACATGATCGTTTTGGTGGTGTAGGTGTTCTTGTGTGGGGAGGCATAATTTTGCATGGGCGTACCGACCTCCAAATTTTTTAACATGGTACAGTCATCAGTCAACGTTATTGTGACACTGTTCACCTTCTCCACGTGCGTCATTTCAGAGGTACAGTCGGCCCCGAATTCATCTTTATGGATGATAATGTGCGACCGCATCGAGCAGCGCAGGTGGCGGAGCTCTTGGAACGAGAGGATATTCGGCCAATGGACTGGCCTGCCCGTTCCCCCGACTTGAATCAAATCGAGCACATGTGGGATGCTATGGGGAGACGTCCTGCAGCATGTCTATATGCTCCAACGACCATCCAAGAGTTGACAACAGCTCTGGTGGAGGAATGGACCGCCATACCACAAGAACTCACTACCAACCTTGTGACCAGCATGGGAGCACGTTGCAGAGCATGCATCGCTGTCCGTGGTGATCACACACCCTTCTAAGGACCATTTCATTCCTTCTGTCATATCACGGGGCCATCATAAGTCGCAGTGCCTTCAGTGTAATTTCTTCTCTATGCATAAAAATGCCATTTTCTGTTCTGATCATCACGTGTTTCTCTCTGTTGTCTCCTGTATCAGACTGTAGTACTACCTTCTATGTATGGTTCAAGTATCACCGATCTATGCCGCTTGGGACTGACACAGCATGAGAAACTTACTTTCGTCTTTAGGTTTTGCGCACCAGTGTAGTTAATCTTCTTCGATATCTGCTCTGAAACCATTGAATGCACTACAAACCAATATTAAATGTACACTAATTACAGTAACAATGGTTTCAAAACATAGGCGTAGTTAGGTAGGGGCTAGGGAGACTAAGGCCCCTAGAACCAGCCAGTATCCCCCTTAACGCATGTGACATATGCATTAAATAAGTAGGGAAGGGAAACTGCACACAGAAATTAGATAATTCTCATGAAACTTGCATGTGTTACTTATGTGGTGTGGCAGTCACAGATAAGGAAAGAATACAATGAAAGTTGAAGTGCACGTGCCTTTTTAAGGGGACCATATGTTCCGAAACAATATTTCAAGGAACATATATCATCGTTATTTCTTTTGATCTTCCACCTTGGAGAGCTAGGTAAACATTGTTACATTCAAACAATAGTTGGGATGCAACCGGTGTCTACATAAATGTAGCCTTTCAACAATGAGGTCCTACAATTGCGTTTGTTTCGAACATGAAAAAGAAAGGCCGTCATTGTAGAGACTTAAACAGAATAGCAGTTTTGAAAGGGAAAATGCGTCAGTTTAAAGAAGTGAATTGAGTTTCTATGGATGTGTATAGCGTGGGGGACATTTAAAGATGTACGTCTACATGTCGCGTGAATGTGTCGCGATTCTGTAGAAGTGATTCAATCGTGCGTAATTGTTTTATTAAGTGGTGATCACTACAGTTCACTGGCGAAATCACTCTTTTCCAAATTCCTAATATTTTGTGTGTCGCACCGTGTCACCAATATGTATGCAAATGTGCCAGTTTTATTTGGATTTTTCATTGCATAAAGACGGTGCAGTTGAAAGTTGTGTTCAACTGTACTGGTGACAGGTGTATCTTGTGGATCACTTCTAGGGATGTTGCTCTAAGAATCTCAGCTCACGTATCTCTTGGAGTCTCCGGATAGATCCATTCTTCTGGAGGTAAGAAGAAGCTTATTTGTTGTTTCAAGTAACCCACGGAAACATTATAGTGGAAGGCCACGTGCTATGCTGAATAATTGCAAGAAATCTTATAATCATCTTTTGTAGATTGGAAATTATCGGAAAATCATTATTTGATGTTGTGCTCATACTGTTTATGAAACTAAAGCACAGATAACAGAATGATCATTACTTTTAATAGAGAGTTTATTAATAATCAAAGTCAGGCGTCGAGCAAAGAAGCGTAGACTATTGAATTTTGAAATAAATTTCAAGAATGTATAGGCAAAGTGATCATATAAAACCTGCTTCGAATGTCATAATCGGTTTTCTTTTGAAGTCCCTTAGCAGGGTTATATAAAAGTTATTTGGTCGACGACTCTCATTTAAAAGCCTAACTTTCCGGATAATTAGCCTAAGTAATATTTCGTCTATAGATAGCAACTTCCTACATCCGTCATGCCATCATTTATTAGTACATGTAATTTTTTATATATTTTATTTCATTCAGACCTTGTTTTCAGGAACAAATGGTAATTATTTTAATAAAGAAATGAATTTATCTTTAAGCCTACAGACCAAGAATAACGCACCTTTCACAATAATTCAGTAACTTGCGAAGTTCTCAATTTTGTAATAGTCCGTAATTCTTTGTTTCCTTAATTCACTTATTCAATAGACATTTATTAAGATATTATTCCAGTTTAGTATTCCAGTTTAGTGCACTTAATTTCAGAGTCCCATATGTATCTACATATAAAAATACACATGATTTCGTTAAGCATTTTTTAATTTTTTTTATACGTCGCTGCTCAATAAGTGTTGCCAAAACTTATACGTCGCTGTTCATTCTTATTTCGTTTCTGATTGCCAATAGGCGGTATGGTCTATAATCCAAATTAACGAAACTTAGAATGGCATTGGTTTCTGTTCGATTAGATATTAAGCACAAGGGTGCCTGCAGAGGGGGTTGAGATATCTGGAAAAACTTCATAAAATTCAAATTTTAAAATTGTAGCGTGAAAACATGGACCAGGGGTGCGATGAAAGAGAGTAGATTAAGTGCCCATGCAAATTATCCTAGTGGTAGGGATGCTATATGAGAATTCTGTAAACTGGAGAAAATCATCACCTCACCTTTCCTCCACTTTAAGTACTGCTGCCTTCCCCCCTGAGAAAAATCTTGCGAATTGCCTTAATTAAGCAAATAACGTCCAAGCATGCATTGTATAATGGTAAAGAAGAATATTTGCATGTGAGGTTTAAATGAATGGAAAAAGTAAAGTAAATTAAAGTAAAATTCTCCCCTGTGCATAGCACCACGCCATGAAGGAAACTAATTACAACTAAATAGTATTCTTGGGGGCTCTTTGCAAACATATAAGATTATTAAGATAGCAAACCAATTAAGTTCATCCCCTCTTTCTTCTCTAAGTTCATTTCAAAGTTTTCTTCACGAATCTAGACGCCAATGGTTCTCAGTTGTAGTAAAGTTAGGAAAATGCGAAGTTTCGCTGTATAGAAATGAAGGAAATTTAAATTTTTACTATTCCATTACCTATGTAGATTGTACTTTTAAATGTCTTGCAGGATTATAATTTGCTCAGTACCATGAACACAGGATTACCCATTAGTATTATCACATATTAAAATTTTATCTCCTTTATTCTAAAGAAGGAACTTGTTCTTTAATGAATTTTCAACCATCTATAGTAGCGTATTTATTCCTTTTAATTCCATTTCGCTTGGATAACATGATGTGGGGATCACCTGTCTCCCAAGGAGAATGCCTGTGATGGTTTTTGTAATGAATAAAAGCATGAATAAAGTTAGCCTCGGCTAGCCCCCCAAGTGGACGGACAAAACTACGCCCATGTTTCAAAATCAAACTCTTCATTCCTTCTGCAGAAGCAGTTGTAAGGCAGTGGCATGTAGCAGAAGTGACTTGATACTTCAGGAAACTATACTTAAAATTTTATAATTGTAGCTGTTATATTTATACTTACATATAAACTTTTGTTAACTCACATGTTTTCATTATGTATTCATTTGTTTCTTTAATATTTATGTGTAATTTTTGAAATTGCATTTGGTAGCCTACTAACGTTAGTATTGCTATTGTTAATGTTAATATCCATAAATGTAGGTAGATTGTGAAATTTTTATTTGTTTTTAATTTAGTTTTGTCTTCGTTGTTTTTTTATCTATTTATATATCTTTATATATTTACCTGTATCCTCTTAATTGTGCATGAAGTGACAAGGTTTAGACGTTCGAGCCGAACTACACCCGTCATGAAAAATGTTATTATTATTATTATTATTGTTCTAATCCTAATTATATACGCATTCAGTGGATACGATGAAAGCAACCAATATATTTTTGTGCCCCCTTCCATTTCTTTCTACGAGGAATAGACAATCTCAGCTATTCAAAAAATTATATGTAGCGACAATGCTTGTTGAAATGTAAATTTCATGTGCATACTAATTTGCAATTAGGTAACAATTAGCGCGCTTCTCTGTTATCTGTTTTGTCGTATCTTCTTTCAGGTGAGGAATGGAACTTCCTTCCTACTGGCGATGCCTTGGTTTTCGTCGATAACCACGACAACCAAAGAGGACATGGCGCTGGAGGTGCAGACATTTTGACTTATAAAGATGCAAAATTGTACAAGGTAGATAACTTCTTATTTTCAACTTCTTACCTAACTACTCTACCGTACAATTTACAATGTTTTACAGTTTAATCTAACAGTTTATTCCGTTACTTAATTAAATCAATTCAGAAACGCGGAACGCAGCAATATTTTCTTTTTCGAGAGCAAGGACTCGTCCATATCTTTACATATCTATGTGTGTTGTGAAGAACGTGCAAAATCATGAGCTTGCATTCTCTATTGCTAACAAATATGTTAAAATAACGGTTGCACTGTCTATTATCAATATTTAAAATAGAGAGTATAAAACGAACAGAATACAAATGAACGGAAAACCTTTGGGATTTATCACAAGAAATAAAAATGCAGTAATAACATGAATGTGGAATAGGTATGATAAGAATACAATTTTTCGAGCTTGCATACCATAATTCGTAAATACAAAATAACATTGATTTTAGTACCATTTAGAGATATGTACGTATTTACTATAGAATGGCACATGGTTGGCTAGGCGAATTAAGTTACGTACATATAAATCCGTTCGCTGGTTATTATATAGCTTAATTTACTTATTTACTTATATTTTTTACATATTTTAGTGCGTTTTCTACATATTATGTTCATATTTCACATCTTTTGGACTCGGCGGAGGCACATTGCACAATGGTTCGGAACCCACTTTAATCTGTAGGTCCAGTCCCGATTATCCTATCTGTGCATAAAGTGGACTTAAAACAACAATTCTCTAAATCAATCCACATCTTTTGGCTATACAAAAATCCGGGCCTTGGTGATTAGATGAATTTGAAAGATACCCGCAAACTAATTATCAAATCAGGATTCAAAAGAGGATCCTTCGAAAGCAGTATCATGATTTGTCCATTCTACATGCATTGCCGCTGAGGTGGTTGGTGTTTTGATCTGCCTGCTTGATTAATGTGAAAGAATTTCTAACATTACTGTAATTTTAATTCAATTCTATGAAATCCAATTCTATTTTCCTTCCAGACTGCTATAGCCTTTATGCTGGCGTGGCCATTTGGTTTCCCCAGAGTGATGTCCAGCTTCGCCTTTGACTCAACCGACCAGGGTCCCCCTGCGGACGGCAACGGTAATATCCTATCAGTTACCATAAACGACGATTTTACCTGCGGTAATGGATGGGTGTGCGAGCATCGCTGGAGGGAGATATACAACATGGTAGCCTTCAAAAATATTGTCGATGGTAAGCAAACTTTGTCTGATAATCGAATCGTATATTTTAGAAACCCCCTATCGACCACTTCTGGCGAGAACGATATTTGTAGTTTCACATAGCCCTTATCAAGACTAATCGTTTGATACAGAAATCGATCTTAACAGAGTTAGATACGCGGTTACTTGATCTATTTCTGCATCAAACGATGCGTCTTGGTAAGGGCTATGTGAAACTGTACAAATATCGTTCTCGCCAGAAGTGGTCGTTAGGGGGTTTGTATGAAAACAAAAATTAACTGTATCCGCTATATGCAACATAGACATGAAAAAATGGTACCAAAATGTTCGGAAACTATTCAAGTTTTATTGGCAATAGGAAAGAAATCAATAAATCTCCACGTGAGCACCCTTGGTAGCACGGAGTACATCTAGTCGAAATTCAACTTTTCGCCATGCATTAGCCAACATCAAAGGAGGGATTGATGTGATGACTTGGGTTATCCGTTGTTGCAGAGTTGCAAGATCGGATGCAGGAGTTCTGTAGACATTGTCTTTCACATAACCCCATAGAAAAAATCTAAAGGGGTTATGTCTGGAGATCGTTCAGGCCACGCTGTCGGTCCATCTCGACCAATCCATTTTCCAGGAAATGTCTGTTCAAGGTAGGAACGAACCTCCAGACTCCAATGTGGCGGCGCACCGTCTTGTTGAAAGATAACATCTGGGTGGTATTCTAGCAATTGAGGAACAGCAAACAATTGCAACATGTCGAGATACACTCCAGATGTTAAGGTGTCCTCACAGAAAAAGAATGGTTCGATTATTCTGTCATGCAGCAGCGCGCACCAAACGTTCACCTTCGGGTTGCCCATGGTCGACTTCCTCACCTCATGAGGGGGCTCTTTACCCCAGATACTCACGATGTTTGAAACTGTCTCTGCACTGTTTTTTGTGACCTGCTCTCGTGAAACCACAGGACACACTCAGCCTTTTTCTGATTTGTGTACATTTCCGGTTTGCTGGACACTGGCACTGCTACACTACTGCAACGGTACAGAAATCTGAAACAAAAAAAACTTGAATAGTTTCCGAACATTTTGGTACTATTTTTTCATGTCTATGTTGCATATAGCGGATACAGTTATTTTTTGTTTTCATACAAACACTTCTCGGACACCGGTACTATGATTCAAACATGGTTCAGTTTTGGCACGAGTTGCTTTGGGATCTGCATTCAATGGCCGGTATACGTTGTGACAGGAATCAAATTACTGTATACTAGAATAACAGATCAGACTTTCCTTAAGCACCCAAATGTCAACCTTCCTTTCACGTAGTACATCCTGGACAGTATTTTGAAGACCAACGAGGCTCTGGCGTCTGGACTCGCAGCCAGTATAATCCTCTGTGTGGTTCGTGTTGTGTCATCCTTATATGTTTTGTGATTGTCCCTTCATACATCTCATCTTATCTCTATAGATCCTCATCTTCGCGATTAGCAAAAGTGGCAGAAAAGGGAAGAAAAGTTAAACTAAATCAGTCAGTTAGGTTACCAATAATCGAAAGGTGTATTTGGATAACTTATGCAAATCCTAGAGTACCTTAAATATTATTTGTTATGTTGAGCGCACTGCTTTTACAATTTACTTGTCAGTTAAGTTTCATCCTTTTCTCTGTGAAATACATATGTAAAGTTTAATGAAAGCAGTTTTCACCAGAATAAAACTTTACTTGTTAATAAAAAGAGAGATGCAATACATAATTTTTATATTACATTATAATGATTTCAGTAACACCTCCCCCTCCGAGACCCATGATCCTTAACTTTTACTCCAAATCTAGACAACACAATTTTCCTCTCTAAATTGTTCTGTAAAATGGATTAACTTCCTTTCTCTCTGCACTGAATGAACACTAAAATTAAATAAAGAATGTTTACGATACTTCCTGCTCGCTTTTTATATCCAATAAAAATGTATTGTGTGCAAGTCGCCCGAATATAATGAGAGAAGAACATATAAATTTGCTACTACCTATACAATAGTAAATTATATACATTTATTCTAACTTCCGTAATGATTCGTAATTGTTTTGCTCGATTCACAGTTTCAACTTCTTTATACACTTCTTTCAGTTTCTATTATACATTAAAAGTTTCTACGTACCGAACGTACCATCCCTCCATAGTACTGGCAAAATGCAAATCTGCATCGTCCCATTTTGTGCATTCATAATGTATAGTGACACGAACGCAGACACGAAACGAGATTGTGTGAAGTCTCGTATTATCTTGTAAAAAAGAAAACTGTCTCGTTCTTCTCTCTGTCTCGAAGAAAAAGTCTCGAAATAATAGATACAAAAAAAAGTATTAGAACAAAGGGAAAAAATCTTTGTGCATTACACAACAGTTATAAGCCAGTGATTTATCTACACACGCGCAACACCCCTCTAATACCTTCCAAATTTCCTGAAAGTTTTCACAAAGGCCAATTTATGCCATTTGTCCTTATATCCACCATAGATAGGATGCCCCAATTGAAACTTAAGGAAAAACCCTATCCCCAAAATAATCAAGCAGACACTCCATGAAATGCATGAGTAAGTTGCATAATAAGGCAATTTTGGTTTCATATTTTTGATGGTATTTTCTTTTGGTTTAGCTGATATGTTCGATTCTGGTGATGTTCTGATTTTGATCAGACGATATTTTCATATTTTTCACTACATTTTCATTTGATTTTAGCAACATTTTCATATCTTTGGTGATATTTTCATTTGGTTTACCAGATATGTTCATTTTTGATGATGTTTTCATTTGATTTAGGGAATATTTTCATATTTTCATTCTAGTTAATTGAACTGTTAAAAGAGACGAGGTCTCAGTTGTCTGGCTTTGTTCTCGATCTCGTCTTAACATATCCCGAAGAGTATGATCTTGTTCTTCTCGATTTTTACCTTCTGTCTAATGCTTCATGGTAAATCGAATCACGGTTTCTTGTTGGTGTGGACATTGTTCCTTGCAATCAGTTATACATATATAGATCTTTACTTCTCAGGGGAAGGAGTGAACGACTGGTGGGACAACGGAAACAACCAGATTGCTTTCTGCCGTGGAGGAAGCGGATTCATCGCCATCAACATTGACAGCAACAATCTTCAGCAAGCTCTCCAGGTATGGTGGTACTTTGCCACATGTAATATTACAATATGTATGTATGTATGTATTAGAAATAATCACTAAAACTTTATTAATCCTTTTTGACTACACCGTTCTTCTTGCTAAACGCATTTTTTTTCAGATGGGTACGTTTGTTTCCAATAGCTATGTTCGTGAAGTCACTATTTCAATTTTTCCATGTTATATATGCCAAGATAACATTGTTTCTCTGTATTTCACTATGCCAACTATGAGTAAGGTACACATAGAAAAGTAATGCATCATCTGAAACAAATAAACACAAAGTCTGTTCCCAATGCCAAATGTTTAAGCACATCATCGAGAAAGATGCAGCTAGGTGCATAAAAACGTATCAACTGATGCATTAAAAGTGCATATCGACAGAAAGAAATATTCATTTGGAGTTACCTTTATGATAAAAAAAATGAATTAAACTGTAAACCCGATTCTTGGCAAAGGCCAAAAAATACATTTTAGTACATCAATCGATGCGTTTTGCTGCATTTTTTTTGTACAGTACCCCTTCACTAATTTTCCATATTTAAAAGAAGAAATATCCTCATTGATACATAATTTCACCCAACCCTTTTAATTGTTTCCTTGTCTATTCAATCTTAATTTAAGGGTATTATTAACAACGTTCCACACAGAAGCCTCCTTTCAAACTAACAAGACACAATGACGTAGTGTAATATTATTGTTCTTGGTAATGTCAATCCAGGATGCATATGTGCTAAGTTTTAGTGGTGTCGCAGTGCAGTTCCACCGAAATTACTCGATTTATTTTAAGTAGAATGTTTTTTTGTTCCTGTAATTCTTCTTACAGAAAACTTTTCCAATTAATTTACAAATGGGGCACTCCACAAAAAGTTGTCCTACTCCATGTCAATAACAAAAATGTGGAAATTATTATTGTTTTTAATTGCATTAAGGTTTAGATGTTTCAGAATACATATAATTTGCACATTTCACTAATAAGAGATACTAACATCGGCAGCCAATAAGCTTCACAGACAAATAAGGTCAAAATTTGCTACATTTTTAAAGCGTCACACACGTAACGCATTTCTGTTAATGCTTTTCATGCATTCAGCCTATGCTATTATGCTTAAGTTTTTCTTCATTTGTTAGCAGACACAACAAAGAACTTCATAATTCTATGCTATCAGTTCATTATGAATGTTTTAATCCAATATTATGTCTAGAACCTTAAATTTTACGTGAAAATATTTACACACGTAACGCTGGAATGCCCCAAATATTGAAATAGTGCATCAAATTTGCTCTGTATAAATTGTACATTCCTACTAAATTCGTTGACTGTATGTCACCTTCATTTTCTTAGACTTGCCTACCAGCTGGAACATACTGTGACGTCATCTCTGGCGGTGTTGGCAATGGACAGTGCATAGGGAAATCTGTTCAAGTTGGAAGTGATGGCACGGCGAACATCGAAATAAACACCGATGAACTTGATGCTGTATTCGCCATACACAAAGAGGTAAGACTTTAGTTTTATTAAATAAATTTAAATTCCATATTTAATTGCACTAACGCAATTTCGTTCATATTAGTAAAAAATATAACTTGATGAAAAGAAAATATTAGATATTTACATACCTTATATAATACATAGGATTATAGAGACTAGGAAAAACGTGTGGTGAGTGTGTTATTCGAACAACTAAATCAATATTCATTATTGCCTATTGTTGGTATTCCATTACGTTTATTCTCATATATTAGTAGGAAAGAATCTACATTATCCCTCGCGAACGTGTGGGTCAAGGCCGCGCATAACTGTGGAGAAGAGGAGAAAGCAAGTGGACTGTGCGCTGCTGCAAAGAGGTTGTGGATGCAACAGAATTGTTTTCGTTCACTTCATTTAGAGATTCCGGAAACAGAGTGTAAACATAAAATCCTTAATGACAAGTTACGATGGTTTTGATGATATTTCGTAACTTTCCGATAGTGTAGGGAAGAACACTGTCTCTTTGCAATCAAAGGCTTTCGGATTCGTTTCCAGATTGAAGTGCATTGCACAGTTGTCCTAATGCCTCCTTAAAAAGTAGGCCCAGTCCTGACTATTCTACATGTATGTAAAGTGGCCTTTGGAGTTTGTCACTCTGCAGTTTTCTGGTTCACCCTGGTCACAACACACAATTGTGAACTTAGTGCAAGAGGCTTGCATTTTGTTGTGAACCACACACACACACACACACAAACAAACAAACACATATGAACTTCTATTGTGTTTGGAGAAGAAAGTCGAAAATCGTTAATAATATTTAAGACTTTTTTTTATCCAAGATGTAATGACACATTTCAGGATTTTTTTGATTTAATATTTTATTCAAAATGATCTAAATTTTAGAATAATTTCCTCAAGACTGAAAAAAATTGGATTATGTTTAAAATTTACAAAACTTTTGATCAGGAGTTCCCTTCTCACTGTAATAAAGAGCAAGTTTCTAGACGAAGGATAGCTTTTTATAAGACTTTATTTTAACGAATTCATTGTTATATTCTTGCGTTTAAGCTGTTTTATAATTGGAGCAGTTTTATCTTTATCGTTATTATTATTATTATTATTAAGAACTTATACTTATTTTAATGTTTTTCTTCATTCTTGCTTTCAGTCGAAACTTAATTAACTTTCAAATGGAGAAATATGAACGGATTGATGACTGAATACGCAACACTAGCTGCAGAAAAGGAGAGAGCAAAAATATATTTACAACACCGTATGCGCAAATATTTATGTAATAAAGATCAGCAATTTTGATGAACTCCGTAATCCTTTTCAGAAAAAAAAATGGGTACATTTAATTTCAAGAAAGCTTGTTAACAATAGTGTTCCAGAGCCGCATAGTGCTTTCTGTTGTGCTAAAGTAATATTTTTTTTTAACATACCGGTATATTCTATCGATTACAAAACTTTGAATCCAATGTAATACTGGTTTTTCCGTTTGATTTTATTTATCTATTTGCTTTACCCGATACTTCCTAAAGATGTTTTAATGCAATGTGAACATGTTGACAAGATTTTTATTTTATTTCTGTAGTCTGAAAATTCTGTAAAAAATGATCAGCAAATTCGCTTTAATTTGCTTCCTAACAGCGGCTATGTTGAACCTCAAGCTACTGTCTAATCCAATGGAGACACCTCTATTCTAAATTATAAAATAAAAAATATATATCTCCTGCGTTTGTTATATGAATCTTCGTAATACAAATAATTTCTCTTATAGTATGACTAGTTTTTATGGTATAATTCGAAACAAATCTCAATCAGACAAAACGTATGCATTTCAAATTTTATTAAAACCATTCAAATAAATGTATTTACAAAACGTACAAATGACTTTTATTTTATGTTTTAAATTATGAAATAAGTATACTTCGTTTCAGTTTTCTTCTTCCATGAATGCTACTTTTTAAACAAGCAATAAGTAGTCGTAAGTAATAAAACGTGTTAAACCGACAGTATAAAAAAATCTAACTCAAGTATTACGTAATTTTCCAATTTCTTTCTTTCAAATATGTATATTTTTATTACTCTTGTATTAGCATCTATCTTACTTTACGTCTCTTTATGCTTGTATCTCTTTAAGTTAATTTAACGGTGAGGATGGTCGAATTACTGTTTTAAGTCTACTTTATGCACGGATAGGCTAATCACGACTGAATCTACAGTTTAAAGTGCGATTACCTGCAATTGAGATGAAGGTTCGAATACAATGCGACACCGAGACTCGAATGGAAATCCTTCGGTGACAAGTCCCGACGAGGATTCTATGATTTTTTCTAGTCATTGTACTCACACTGCAAAGGAATGACTCTGAACAATAAATTCAGCATTTAGAAATGTTATTGTAAGTTCTCTAAAAAGGAATCCAAAGGAAACCAGGATTTCGTTGCGGATAGGAACGTTGATGAGGACATCGTTGTCAAATATTTACAAATGTCAAGTATGAAACAAAAGTAAACATAATTTATCCTGGTGTCTGACAACGTAGTACGTACAATATAACTAGGACAGTATGCAACTCGCATTGTGGCAAATGTCACCTTGTAATTAATAGGTTCAGGGTTCGATTCTTCCCTGGAAGCACATTGAACTGTGATTCGGATTCCACTTTAAGCCGTAGTAAATTCCCTTTGCCCCATCTGAGCATAAAATGAACTTAAACTTTTTGTAATCAATGGCTCTCGGTTTCGAAAGCTGTTGGAAGGAATATTGTAGAAGTAGAATGATTCGGGTTCCATTTTAGAAGTTTAGTTCCCAGGGCTCGAAATGGACCGGAGCGGACCGGAACGGTGTTGAATATCTGGAACCTTCCCGTTCCGTCCCGTCACAAATGGCAACAGACCGTTCAGGATCGTTATTATTATTAATATATATATATATATATATATATATATATATATATATATATATATAGAATGTGTGTGTGTAGATGTATATATATATATATATATATATATATATATATATATATATATATATACATGTATCAATTCCTAAGATTATATGTTTATTTTAAAAAGCCTCTCTGAATGCTTCATGTTGACCAGGGCATTCACTTGTTTTTCTCAGTTGTCTCAACCTCTGAGGCATGTAAACAATGTACAGTGTTGTGCTATGCAAACCTCCTGAGCTATTCAGGAAACAGGAAGTTTCTTCTGCCTATGGAGTCAGCTGTTTGCATAGTGGCAATTAAAAACACGATTCGGCATGGAGGAAGAGCTCCATGGCCTAGGGAATATAGAGGTGAGACAAGCTGAGAGGGGACTGACTTGGGATTGGAATTGAGGAGGGAGAAGAGGTTGGGAGAGCAGTGGAGCAGAAGTGAGACGACGCTCTGGTCAACCGATAGAGAAGCCAACAGAGGACTTAGTATATTTTTATTCATCGTAATTATCTTCATACGTCAGATAGACAGGTAACTATCCTAACACCCAGCCATGATTCAGGTTCAAAGGTTCAGAAAACCCAACGAGTGACCATTGTCTTTTCTCTGATTAGTTCCTAAATCTTATTTGTACCTTTCGTATTGCCAAGCATTAACTCCTCATGCCAATGACGAGTGCTCTCATGAGAGGATGAATGATGAATAGCTTACATCACCCAGCAATTAATTGTGAAGTGACTGGCTCTGATCCCATCATTCTTTAGAATGATATACACACACACACACACACGCACACGCACACGCACACACGCACACGCACACACACACACACACACACACACACACACACACACGTGGGAGAATCAAATGAAAACCGCAATTAATTTTTTTCCACTATTTTAATGCAGGGATAATGTTTGATTGTTGTAACGAACCTGAGAGTTTAAGGTTTTATATTTGTAAGAAGTTAAGATTTTTAAAATGTTTGTTATTTCAAATAATGTGCAAGTTGTCACAGACAACTATAGTTAGATTGATACAGTTGTAGTTGGAACTTTTATATATGTTTATAAATACGTCAAAATCTGTTCGTGTTGACGTCACTTTCTCATCTCAGCAGAGGAAGTGAACCAACCTGAATGTTTCTCACCTGACGACAGACTGAGATTGAAAAACAGGTGAAGGGGAAGAATCAATAAGAACTTGGAAACGGAGAGAATCGAAGTATAGATTTTGGGTTTTCCGAGTTTTCTTCTTGCCGATAAGTTGAAAGTAAGCAATTAATTATGTTCTTTGACTTTCGCTATATGTGAGGGAATTGCTCAACGTTAGTATTGAATGTTCTAGTGTTTTACTGGTAAGTGATTATGAAATATACGCGATTATAAAACTGCGTCTTAACTTTGAAAACAGTGTTGTGTTTCTTTTCTACCCAGCAAGCCCTGATGATTTGCACATTATCATGTTCCGACTAAAGGAGTAGCGGACTAACTTTGTGATGACTGGCGTACAACCGGGAGACGTTGCATTGTACATTATTTTTCTATAGTTCCCTCCCAGTTCAATTCACTTACGCCATCGTATAGGTAGTGCTTCGATACCGCGTGAGAAAAATTCTTTCGGTTGACTGTGTAGCCACTCGTGCACCGCGGATTGGACGTCTTCATCAGACTTGAACCTCTGCCCTACAAGGTGCTCCTTTAATGGACCAAAGATGTGGAAATCAGATGTTGCCAAATCTGGTGAGTATGGCGGATGTGGTAGGCACTTGAAGCGTAGGTCATCGATGGTTTTCATGGTTGCACGAACAGAATGAGGACGGGCGTTATCATATTGAAGCAAAATACCTGCACTCAGCAATACCCTTCGCTTTGTGCGTATTGCTGGCCTCAAATGGTTCTTGAGAAGGTCGGTGTAGGTGGCACTAGTCACTGTCGTACGTGGGGGCATGTAGTGTTCCAGAATAGGACCTTTCTGATCCCAGAAGAAAGTCAACATGACTTTCTCTGCAGAGGGCTGGCTGCGAAACTTCTTTGGTTTCGGCGAAGACGAATGTCGCCATTCTTTGCTTGCACGTTTCGTCTCCGGTTGAAAATGGTGCACCCAACTCTCATCCCCGGTGAGCTAGAAAATTCTCACCCTCCTCTCCATAACGCCTCAGCAGCTCTTGACATGCATCAACCCGACGGACTTTCAGTTCCTGCGTCAGCTGTTGAGGAACCCACCTGGCGGACACTTTTCTGTAGCAGAGTTAGTCATGCACTATGTGTTGTACTGAACCGAAGCTCATATTCAGCAAGGAAGCCATTTCAGCCAGGGTGACACGCCGGTTTTCCTGAATAAGCCGATCTGCTGCGGTTATGGACTCCTCTGTCACAACTCGATGAGCCTGACCCGGACGGGGAGCATCAATCAATAGTCGTACCTTCTGCGAATTTCTTGCACCCATCGTAGACTTTCCGCTGTGACAGACAGGCGTCCCCATACTTCGTCCGCATTCTCCGATGAATATCAACCGGTTTCACACCTTCACTCCATAAAAATCGAATAACTCCACGCTGTTCCTGCATGGTGCAACTGCGTAGTGGTGCCGCCATCTTGAATCAGCTGTTACTCACATCCAACCCACCTACCGGCACTGCTTCGTACTACCAGCTCGGAAAGACGTCAAGGACTGCGTCTGCAAATTTCCAAACGCCTAGAAAGAAAAAAAGATTTTTAATGGCACTTTTGCGGTTTTTATTTGATTCTCCTTCGTATATATATACAGGGTGACTTGTAATTACATGTATTCCCTGAAAGGGATTAAAATAGAGACAATTTGCAATAAATTTGACCATATGATACCCCGTTTGAAAATTAGTAGTTTTCGAGATAATCAAATTTCTATTGTTTTTTTTTAAAAATGACAATTTTCCACATAAAAAGATGAATTGAGAAAAAAAGTTTTTCTTTTTCAGTGCTTTTCTGTCGTCCTTACTTCTTTCTCTCGATTAACCAGACAATAATATTTCAAGTCAAACAATAAGTACAATCCTGGATCTCGCACAAAATAACAATATCTTTCATTTGCACAACTTGCTTTTTTAAAAAGTATGTTCACTTAATACAATGTTTCCCCTTTAGGGCGAACTGACAACCATTCACGATTTCTGTTCGCATAAATTTTAAAAAGGAAGAAAACTCCAGAAAACTTGTGCCCATTGTATTTTGTATTATTTGATGTTTATGTAAAATCTATTCTATAATATTAACTAATTATTTTAATGCAGCGCGTCAATTCACTAATCGTTAATCTCGTCGCTGTAGCAGAGGCATAAAAGACAACAGCATGTTAATGAAAGTAAGAGTTCCGTTTCGTGAAAATTCCATTTCAGACCTGCTAGTTCCAATTAGCTTATTTGAGCAACAGTAGACTTTAAAATAAACTTTGCCAAACTCCGCATTTGGAGGTCTTCGTGACTGGTTCAATGGGCTTTCAGCCACTTCTCTCGTGTGTAGCAAGATAAGGAAATCAAGAATGAATCTTCAACCATACATAGGTTGCTTAGCTTCCAAGGTTGCCTTCTGCTTGTTCTCGCAGCTTTGCTACTACAGCAAACGATTTGCTTGAATAATATATTGCCCAGTTTTACCGTTCCACCATTTCGACTGTTCGTGAAGAACATTCTATTCACGATCGACACATTGTTCAGAGAAGGAAGCGATTTGTCCATCTCTCGCGTGAAGGTTATGTTGTGAGCTTTTTAACAGTCCGAAGTGTGTAGTGTAGACAGTGAAATACAATGAATGTTAGAGAGTAGTTCTAGCAAAGCTGCGTGTTTGTGGTGTGGAAAAAGAGCAGTAAGAAAGAGGACAAATTAAGCGTGTTGATATTTAGTCGCATATGGGATAAGGTAAGCTGTTTTTTCAATAATATTCTATCATAGGCGTTCTCACAGAGGGACAAGAGGGGGAAGTTGCCTCCATCCCTTCTTGCTCGCACTTAGAAATTTAGTGTAAAGTGATCTTATCAACGTTAATAAACAATTATGATCTTTGTTTTGAATCTGCTGTACGAAACCATATCTGTAAAATAGTATCTGAATCTCAGTGAAGGGAGGGGGGGGGGTGCTATTCCCTTCTTGTGTTCTGAACAGTGCATGCTTAGTGGGCTTTAATTAAACTCGTCTGTTTTCTTTGTTCATGGTTCGATATAATTTCCTTGCTAGATTATTTTGCGGAATAAATTTGCAAATGTTAGAAATTATTGTGTATTAATTTCTGGAGTTTATAACCTTCTTGTTACTCTCTTATATTTGACTATCTACCTAAAAACTACGTTATAGACTCCGAGGAGGAGTGGTTAGCGTAACTAGCTACAAAGCAAGAGTTCCAGGTTCGATCCCTTCTTAAGGCACACTATGCTTGTCCCATCAATTTCATCATTCATCTTCATCGTCGCGATTAAGCGAGGAAGCACAAAAGTGACGCACCATGCACCACATTATTCTTCAGGTTTGAAACTGGACAATATTGTTGTGCAATACACATTGGTAGTTATGGGTTAATCAGGCTCAATATTTCTTCTATAATTTCTACAGCAATTTCGCCGAATTTTTTCATGTTAATGTATTTTCAAGTGGTAGCGATCGTGTCTCATAAGGTTAGAATATTTCGGAGTCTCCAAGGATAGAGCCCTTGAGACAACGAAGCAGATCATCTGTTTCAGTACTGGTAGATTGTGTCATGAATCATCATTGCTCTGCCAAACGTTTCAGAAAGCTGAATTCATTGGATCCCAAATGGTGTCTTCACTTACTTAATCCTTGTACTGATTTGCTTTATTTTACTTTGCTTTTCTGATACTTCAGGGTAATCGTGAAAATGAGGATGAGTGAGAATATCGTAACGTTCCTAAAGGAACTGGGATCGAATCTGGCTGGTGTAGCTCATTCATCACTCCTCCTTAATTACGGTTTACTTGCTACTCATGGAGAGCTTAATGGTAACGTGCGAGAGGTGATAAATACACATGGAATGGCAAACACCACACTTGAATTTCATAACCTCTAAGACTGGATCAACATGGTAAATGAAAAATACCTGTCTTTCCCTGGATAGGAATGATTCCTCAAGGTGTCGCACAACGGACTCGTTAATATACGAAGAGTCCGTTTGTGATGCTAGTCTGAAAGTTCAGACTTCTCTCTCCTCCAGATTGACATTTTGATAGTAATCATGCGCCCTTTGACTGATAGCTCAAGACTGAGCAATGAACCCCATTGTCCCAGATATTTATTGCTATGGATTTTACTAAGCAATGTAGAGTAAGTCACCTGCAGCCTTTTCCTGGGTTACACCTGTTTACATGTTTATACCGTTGGTGACTCAGTAAAGCTTAGGTAATATCTGATACTACATTCCTTATTGTCGAGTTTCTGTCTGGAAAATGATAGCTACTGTCTGGAAGTTTAAAGATGAACTAAAATTGCTTTCGGCTATAATAAAACAATTACACCAAAGGAGATCTTAAACTTATAAAGGGTTATGATTTTGCACCTAATGTGAGTGTAGAACTTCGAATTTATTATTGTCGGTAACCGTGGTAAGTGGCGAACAAGGGTTTTTTTTTGGAAATTAAATACTATTCCTTCGGCCAATTCTGTCTGAAACTCGCTTGTTCCCATTTTATGCACGATAGCATTATACGAAAAAGAATATTACATGCAAAGGTAAAGGTAAAGTTCCCTGTGCATATAGCACCATGTCATGATGGTACATTTAGGGGATGTTGGGGTAGGGCCACGCCAGTAGCGGCGATTAGGGGGGCGCCACTTTTGCCCCCGCACTATGCTATACCTAATCTACAAAGGGAAATATACTGTCTTTGCCCCCCTCAATTTTGCACCTTGCCCCCCCCCCCCCCGGTTTTGGAACCTAATCGCCGCCACTGGGCCACACTCATTGTCGATCTAGCCCATTTTGGAGGTAATGTGATCAGCACCATTCTCCGGCCGCCTTTACCTCCCAGGGTTGTCCCCAGATATCCATTAATTTGAGGCTGGGTGAACCATAGAGCCGCTATATGCGGGAACAACGCAGGAAAGAATTCAGACCTCGGATCACCCACGCGGGAGATCTCGGAATATTACATGTGATTCTTTAAAAATCCAATCATATATTACAGACGTAAAGCCTTCATTTGGGCCTCCCCGATGGCGCAGTGGTAGCGTCGCCGCCTTGTAATCAAGGGGTCCCGGGTTCGAGACCCAGTGGAAGCACAAGTGCTTAGGATCCCACTTTAAACTGTAGGTCCAGTCCCGATTAGCCATACTGTGCATAAAGTGGACTTCAAACACCAATTCAACCAACTAAAGCCTTCATTTCTTTCCTAATACTTGTTATATTTAAAATACATTTAAGAGAGAGAGAGAGAGAGAGAGGAAATTAATTTAATATCATTTATTCCATTAATTTCTGCACCAAACAATCAACGAAATCCCTCAAAAAAATAAATAAAACAAGAAGAAATTTATTCTTATAAAAGTCAACATTAAGATAATATAAAATTAGTGTCGCATTTTTTAAAGTATAACTGTGGTCGAGCGATTTATCCTTTTATGCTTAATAGTATTGAAGTAACATAACAAGTCTCATTATTTATTTTATAGTTTGATGCTTTACTTAGGAATATATTGATTTTCAATTTCCTGTTGCTGCGTAATGACGGGTGGGGGGGGGGGAGGGTTCGAAAGAGAGCGGCATCTGCCGCCATCGCCCAGGGCGGCAAAATGACTAGCGCCGGCCCTGGTCGTAGCGCGCTGTCCTAGAGTTGACGAGCTGTATTTTTGCGGCTGACCTTGGCTACTCCGCACAGAGTGTGAGAGAGTTACGTTTATGTAGTTGCCACCTACTCGCCCTTTGGGTGGTTTACACAAGGACAGAACGCAAGGTAATGACGCGCAGCCGGTAGCTCCTCCCCCTTGCTACTACGCAGCCAGGCTTGGGCAGGGTTCACCCGCAAAGATACAGCTCCGCAAGTCTAACTACAACTCCACGGAGGTCGTCCGCACTAGTTTAGCTAGTGAACTTTCCAACCAATAAAGCGTGAGCAAGCTGGTTAGCGATAGGTGTTGTACTGAGATGACATCAGCAACTCACATTCTGATTGGTGTTTTCGGGAGTTATTTATGACTCGCCTCCAAGCTCCAAATTATAATCAGCCAAAAGCCTCGTCTATAGCCTGTCCCATCTATCTATGGAGCAAGGCCGCGCATAGCCGCAGAGAAGAAGGGGGTGGGAATCGAGTGGGAAGAGCGAAGGATTACACGCTGCTCGAAGGCTGGTGACTGCAGTCGCTCCCCCTCCTCTACACAATCCAGTTTCTCTCACTGTTTATTGTTGGAGCCGCCTGGTGTCACTACTTGCGCAGAGACTTGTTTTCGTTCACCTACTCTAGAATAGCTGGGACAGAGTGTAGTTCGATGCACTTTTTTACTCTCTCTGCACTGCCGCGTCTAGTTAGTTACGCGGTGCAACACCAGTGATGTGCATCTACGCGTAAACAACGATAGTCTACATTCTACACGTAGACTATTTTTTACACGTAGTTTACGTAATCTATGTAAACAACATGGCGAAAGATGATAACTTAGCAAAGAGCTTCGTGAAAGTAAAATAAAATTATACTGCGTAGCAGTTGCTGATGTGTGAGGAGAACTTTTCATACCCTTTCTTCCAAATCCAAACAATTTCTCACCTTGGAAGAAACCTAATATATGAAATATTCTAGTGTTTAATGGGAAGAAGACCACTCTTGCCTCACGACTGCCATCTGTTGTTTTTTGCATAGTATTTATCTTCATCCAAAGTTCATAATAGAAGAGACGAGAAATTTTGTTGTAAATAGGGTTCTTTTGATTTCGTTAGGAATCAATATAGTAGAAAATGTCACTTTCCTTTCATGAAACCCTTGAAAATTAATTTTAATGCACTTTAGATTGTCTACGTAGTCTATGTAAACTACAAACCAATGTACTTGACGCGTAGATTACGTGCAGACGTGATTTGGTGTCAAGTAGTGCATTTGGTGTTTGCACTACGTTCTGAAGCGCTATAATGTGTGGTGTACGGTCTCATGGTGCGGTGCTAACTAATCAAATGAACGTTTAAAGAATCTTCTGAACTTGAACACCGTTATTCGTCTACTGCTGTGTGGTTTTTACGCACACAGCTGGAAACTGGATAGTACGTATGTAAAAGTGTATTTCTTTGTACATCCTCTGTCCTAGGTTGCTTTTTGCCCGGTTGTCGGGGAAGCCACTGGTTGGGTTTCCTCTTTGAAAGGTAACAATAGGACCTTGTCTCGGTGGTTGGGGGGAAGGGGAACGGGGGCGGGTCGTTTGTCGGAGGTATAAATACCGGTTCCGACTTGTTACTGGGTCTCTTATGTTCTCAGATTTTCAGGCTCACAGATCGCAGAAAGTGGCCGTCCCTCAATGGATTGACAGTTTTTTGGATGTAGCGATACACACAGAGCGTAGCGATACGTATTGACCTCTGCGTGATAAACTGCGGGAGCGGGTTAGCGCTGTGGTAAATAGTGCGCTCGTAGAATGAAGTCTTGATAACTGCAATTCTCTGTGTTATGGGGCAAAAGGCAACCGGGAGCAGTTGATATTGGACTTGTTATGAGAAGATGTACATACGGTGACGGGTAGAAGTGTAAATAAATGTTGTACATAAAGAGAGAACTACGTGAGACGTTATTATTGTCAACACTACTTAGTTGATCGTCGTTTCCTTGCACCAGCCTGACACCAGGATACACCTGCACGACACCTAGTGTCAAAAAGTACAGCGAACCAGACGGGGCAAAAGATAACCTAACTTTAACTGCACTGTGAAGTATCGTAACTCATTACCACGCCGCTGGACCCTGTGGCCGAGTTGTTAACAGCCAAGGGTCCCAGGTTGGAATCCCGCTCGGACTTGGTTGTTTGTGAATGTCCATCATCATTCAATTTCATCATTCATCCCCATTTTCGCAAATTAGCCAAGATGCACAAAACGCGAAGTAGAATAAACTAACTCAATCAATCAATCAATGATTACCACACCTATTTTTAATAGATACCATTCGAGTGATCCTTGCTCTTGTGTAGGACGAGAGTATCTTGGTGGGGTTAAATCGAGAGAGAAGAGAGGGAGAGCGTTTTGTCATTAGGTTTGCTCGTTACAGACTTCTTTACTTTGAAGTTTCGAGAAATAATTAAAAGTTTTACAAAATCGAACAAAGTTATGTCATGCCTGTGATTTCACTAAAGGACGATGTTGCCTCATTAAAATGTAAAGATTCTGTTAAATCCTCAGGGGGTTAATATGATCTTGTTGGGCTTAGAGGTATCTTTGTACAGAAAGTTAGTTCTCAAAACTTGATTGGGAATATTATTTGGCATTTCTCTTGATTTTTATTTTTAAGTTTTAACATGAGCAGGAGGTGCATACTTCAATAAACTTAAGTGGAATAAGATTGACATACATTTTACACCGCCCACATGCACACACACAAACACACAAGCATATATTATATATATATATATATATATATATATATATATATATATATATATATATATTATTGTAACGAAGGTATTGTTTTGGAGCTGGAAAATTAAACATAAAATTTCACAATTTCACGATGTGAACTACTCTATCAACCTGGCACTTGATGTGCTGATGGGATGCGGAATGAAATTTAGAGGGTGCGATGAAAAATAAAGCAAATTTGAAATATGCAAATATGTCAATACATCAAATATCAATCAACTTTCAGTAGGTTTCCATGAAAATACAGTATGCCATTGAAACTGAAAATTATTAGTGACTTATTCATTTTTGATTCTTTGCTTTCACCACAACAAACGTATGTACAGAAAAGTACATTGAGGCTTCTCTTTCAGATTAGGGAATCCTACTTTAAACTGTAGGTCCAGTCCCGATTAGCCTTACTGTGCATAAAGTGTACTTAAAACACCAAATAAATGAATCAATCAATCTTTCAGATTAGGATCAGTAGCTTGTCCGTTGTGTATCGTTTTTGCACGTTACATAACATGACATTGCAACACAGAAAGAAATGGTTACATCAACAAAACACGTTCGTTAATCCTTTTAGTAAATGTAAACAAAGGAAATAGTAACGTTTATTAAAATTCCTAATTTTTGACCAAATATATGGTCACTATAAGCAAAAGTGCACAATTAATAAAATAATTTGTTTCTGGTGAATAATCATTTGTTTCCTATTTATAACGGGTGACCCAGAGATGTATACCCATTTTGAAATGAACATTGCCCAGTTAACTGTACACCAAACTGTATTATTTTTGTTGTATGATGTGTGTGATCTATTGCCATTTACTTTACATTTATTTATTTATTTATTTATTGCAGTTACCACGGAGTCGTGGTCGGTGGAACATCACGTGTTCATGTATGATGCCTATGTTGCAGCTCAGAGGTTCAGCACCTGGTGGTGTTTTTGGAGTTACAGTGCCCGTGGTTCGAAACTGCTTAACCCATTTTAAGATTGTTTTGCATGTTGGAACTGATCCATGCCGCCTTAGGTGGAAATGCCGGCGGAATAACCTCTGAGCTGCAACCACTAAGTCGCCGTTTCTCAGATAGGCATCATACGTGAACACGTGATGTTCCACCGACAACGACTCCATGATGACTGCAATAAATAAATAAATAAATGTAAAATAAATGGCAATATGTAACACACATTATACAACAAAGATAATACAGTTTGGTGTACAATTAACTGTGTAATGTTCATTCCAAAATGGGTATACATCTCTGGGTCTCCCTTTACAAATGTTTAGTTTCCATAAACTTCTTTTATTTATTCCAAACTTTTTTCACTGTAAAGAGTAAATAGTATTTTCAGTTGACATTAGGTTTTGAAAAGGGGTGCGGAACGGGGTGCGAAAGAAAATTAAAGTGTGCCCAAGCACGCATCGCACACCCCCCCCCCTGGCGCCGCCACTGTACATAGGCTACAGATGCTAATAATCTTTGTTGATGAAATATACAGGGTGGCTCAATAAGTCACTTAACACCGCCAGTACAAGGCCACTGCGGCATGGAACGTGAAAATCGCGATATCCAATCGTTCCCTGGCCAAGGGGGAACCACATTGACGTCGCCCGCATGTTCGGCAGCCATCTTCATGTACGCCATCTTGAATTCATCTTCAGAATTTTAAATGGGAAGGAGGTGATATGATATATCAAATCAGGCTAGAATTTCACGAGAAATGCAATGGTGAAGGTTTTTTCGACGTATCTTTAACCAGTAAAAAGTTATTTCTGAATTCTTGTACCAATTTGCTCCTTTTCGAGGTGTTAGAAAAATGCCTTAAAATTGGTTTAGCGCATCGGTAACGCATCGAGATCAAAGTGATGTCTAGGGAGAGAAGTTCGCATTCCATTGCACACGATTTTAATCGGATACATCCATGAAGAGCGGCGCATTATGAATGGTTGTCACGAACAATTACAATATGACGCTTCCATTAATGAAAAGTCCTTCACAGTGACAAGGTTAATGCTTATGTTCATGAGGAAGTTCATAAACAGAATATTGGATGCTTTTTATCTGATAACCCATTTTTGACAGATCAAAGCTGAATGGTTAGTGCTGGTAAGTTAATGGTGTGTCGTGCTGTGTGGAACACGATTGGTTACTCATTTTTTCATCAACGGAACCTTAAATGCTTAGGGCTACTTGGATTTGTTAAATAAACAGTTTTTTTTCATCCTTGCTTATGGAAGAAGGTTCTTTTTACAGAGTTTTTTTTTCAATAGGGAGGAACACCAGAACACTATGCGAACGTTGTGAAGCAGTTTCTGTCCAAAGTTATTTTATCAGATGACAAGGGTCGCATATTCTGTTTATGAACTTCCTTATGAACATAAACATTAGCCTTCTCACTGTGAAGGACTTTTAATTCAATGGAAGCGTCACACTGTAAATTGTTCGCGACAACCATTCATAATGCGAAGCTCTTCGTGGATGTATCCGATTAAAATCGTGTGCAATGGAATGCGAACTTCTCTCCCTAGACATCACTTTGATCTCGATGCATTACCGATGCGCTAAACCAATTTTAAGGTATTTTTCTAACACCTCGAAAAGGAGCAAATTGGTACAAGAATTCAGAAATAACTCTTTACTGGTTAAAGATACGACGAAAAAACCTTCACCATTGCATTTCTCGTAAAATTCTAGCCTGATTTGATATATCATATCACCTCCTTCCCATTTAAAATTCTGAAGATGAATTCAAGATGGCGAACATCAAGATGGCCGCCGACCGCGCGGGTGACGTTAGTGTGGTTCCTTCTTGGCCTGATAACGATTGGTCATCACCATTTCCATGTTGCGCGCTGGAGTGGCCTTGTATCGTGGGTGTTAAGTGACTTTTTGAGCCATAACTTTGTGGTATTGTTAACTCTGCAACAATGAATGTTAGCTGGAAACAAATGTCACAGTTGCTTTCCTGGTAAAATTCTAGCCCATTTTGATATGTCACACGACCCCCTTCCCATTTAAATTTCTGAAGTTGATTTCAAAATGGCGGACATCAAGATGGCTCCCGACTATGCGGGTGACGTCAATGTGGTTCCGCCTTGGCCAAGCAACGATTGGTCATCGCCATTTTCAAGTTCCATGCCGCAGTGGCCTTGTACTGGGGGTGTTAAGTGACTTATTGAGCCACCCTGTACACATTATATATGCATTCACAAACATTTATACCATAATGAGATTAAAAACACTAATAATTTTCAGATTAAATCATTTTGTTATTTAGAAGGAGTAAGCCCACTTTTCGTGGAATGCCTCATTTAATGCTTTTGTTTAATGTTAAATAGCAGTGAATACTCGTTGGGGCAGACCATATTTGGAAGGCACCACCTACATGCGATGAAAACGATATGGAACATTCAGAGACTGGTAATGCTCCCCTCTAAGAGTGAATCATTATCGAATGCTTGTTGGAGCATAAGAGCCAACAATGGAACCATATTCCTTGCTAATGAAAGATAACGAAGACTTTATTGACAATTGTTACAACAAAGAAGCTCAAGAGCAAATAATACAAAAAACTAATACTGGTGTTGGATTCATGCTGCTTAGCGTCTTATCTGTGACAATTCACTGAACAGTTGTGCAACGTGCATGACTAATGTGATATCTGCCACAATTATAAATATACAGCCCCCTCCTCTAAGATTTCCCTGCAAGTTGTTGATACTTAAGAGATACAAAATTCATTTACTTATACATCCTTTCCAAGTGCACCAGTCAATACTCCACAGGGATAGATATGGCTTTGAGTAGGTTACCAAACCTCCCTATTTAGTAGGGACAACTGCCACTAACTTTTGAAAAATATTTTAATTTCAAAGAAAATCTGACAAGTACTTATCCTCACATAGATGGAGTGTTTTATTAACTTTAATAATATCGATATAAGTACTGTTTGTATAAATATAAATAATTCAATCGAATATCTAATACAGTTTTGAAATAGTTTAGTAATGATAATCATTTAGTATTTGAATCAGTAAAATTTAATATAGCCTAATTAGCAAATATTCTTTAAAATGGGTAATAATATAAAGCTCTTATACTTTGGGACATTAATTCTAAAATAAAACAAAACACTTACTAACAATTATGTAGAACAATGTGTTAGAAATGTGTTTCTCCTAATTTCTCCTAATTACACGAGTAGAACATTTGGTGTATGAGTAATAAAACAATAGTGTCAGACTCCATAGCAGATTACTGATATTGTAAACTTTCATGTAAATATAGAAAACGCCGCCATCTGTCCCACTCATCATTGCGTCATCTTACCCCACAACGTCGAGATAAATGTTTTCATAAAACCTCAGCAGATGGCAACACTGACCTGGATATACAAAACAAGTATGGAAGTGCAATAGACAAGCTTCCCGAAAATGCGTTTGAAAATTTCTCAATTGCTTCCTATGTGAGATCTATGATGCTTACAAAATAGTGGCAATAAATTTATTTCAGTGAGAAAATGGAAGGAGGCCAAGGAAATAGAGAAGAAACGTGAAGAAGACACAATGAACTGGTATGGGGGACTAAAGATAAACAAAGAATGGAAGAAGGTGTTAGAAAGAGGAGAGAAGAAGGAAGAATAATGAAGAAAGAAAGGAAAAAGAGCGTGAGATAAAGATTCCAACCACATTCCAGATGAAAGAAAATGTTTACCTAAATCGCTTGTCAGGTGAAAGTATGGTTGACAAGAGAAGACCACCTGCTAGAATGTTCCAGGAAAACATGTTTCTAATAGTCTGGAGGGAAGTAATTTTTGTGTATATACCAGGTGGTTATAATTAAAGTGACGGGTGTTCAGAGTGGTACAGCACGGTCTGTAATGAGAGTAGCAGTCCGAAACTTCGTAGATATGCTAATGAAGCAATGCGCTTGCGAATTATGAAGAAAAAAAATAGTTCTAATTCTCGCCACCAGGGTAAAAACAATGGCTCTGTAAGCAGTCAAAACGTGGCATTGTTACAGGAAAAAGACAGGAAAGATCAAACACATGAGAACAATGGTTCTGTCATGTTTATTAGGAACTATGGTTACAAGTTACAAGAACTGTTCAATATGGCCTCCCAATTCAGCAACATGCTGCATTCGTAACACGGCATGGCCGACGGTTGCTCGCAGCATGTCTGGTGAAATTTGAGCGACATGTCGTTGTATGCTAGCCTTCAGATCAGGCAGAGACCGGACATGTCCCTGATAGACACGATCTTTTAAATATCCCCACAGCCAGAAGTCACATGGATTAAGGTCGGGGGATCTGGAAGGCCATGAATCTGGAAACTGCCTAGAGATGATGCGGTCATTAGTGAAGGTTTCTCGCAGCAAATCTTTCACGTGGCGAGCGACATGTGGTGTTGCCCCATCTTGCATGAAAATGGTGGTGTGTTCACAGTTCCGTTCTTGCAAAGCTGGAATCACGTGTTGCACAAGGAGGTCCCTATAACGTGCAGATGTCACTGTAAACCTAACAGTCCCTTGAGGTGTCATCTCCTCAAAGAAAAACGGACCAAGAATGAAGGAGCTAGTGAACCCACACCAAGCAGTCACGTAAACTGAGTGCAATGGTTGTTCCTGCACAACATGTGGACGAGTGGAACCCCATATGCGACAGTTTTGAGTATTTACTGCACCGTCCAGAGTAAAATGCGCCTCGTCAGTCCACAAAATATTTCCCGGCTACATGTAATCCATTTCCATGCGTGCCAAAAACCGATGGGCAAACACACTGCATTGTGGAATATCTTGGGGTTTCAATTGGTGCACAGTTTGAATCTTGTAGGGATACCAGTGAAAATGCACCGCAAAACCTTGCGAACTGTTGACCAGGGGAGTGACAATTCACGTGCCACAGCTCTAGCACTGGTTGCAGAAGTTGAGGCATGTGCTGCACGGTCAGCTACAGCTACAGCAACTTCGTCCACAACTTCCACGGGGATGGGCCGTCTTCCTCTCCCTGATGCAACACCCAATTCACCTGTTTCCTCGAATTTCTTCATCATCTTCTTCAACCCATTAATTGACATGGGCACTATTCTCAGCCCTTTCTGTTGGCGATATTTCCGCAGTGCAGCGTTGCTATTGTTCCTATTCTGGTAAAACAACTTCACCAGCAGTGCACCGCCTTTCTTCGCAATAGCCATTGCTTTTTACACAGAAAAATTCGAACTTTTAATGTTCGGCGAACATTCACAGGAAAAAAAGCAACAAGCATCACCAACAACAACCAGGGAGATCACACAATAGTTAGGTAATGTCACCGACTTTGACGTCAGAGTTACGGAAAATTCCACGTTTTGACTGCTTACAACGCCATTTTTTACCCTGGTGGCGAGAATTGGAACTATTTTTTGCATAATTCGCAAGCGCATTGCTTCATTAGCATATCTACAAAGTTTCAGACTGCTACTCTCATTACAGCCAGTGCTGTACCACTCTGAACACCGTCATTTTAATTATAACCACCTGGTATATCGTCCTGTTTTGTACCTTGTTACATTTGTACTTGGTGTAGAGTCTGAAGAAGACCTTGCTAGAATGTTGAAACGTTACGTTTAGTTTATGTTTTATAATAAAATAAATTTCTGCCTTGGTCAGCATATTGAGTTTTTTATATCATGGAAACAAGACTTAATAGTGTTATAATTTATTTCACTTACCAGCTACGTCCTGGTGACGGAAAAGCCTTGTAATTTCTATGCTATCTGGTGTATCGGGAACACAACGCTTATTCGTTCGTCCTGTTGTCTCTTCTTCAAAACTGTGGGAAAGTGGCGCCACCGGCCTGATCCTTCTATGCTAGACACGTGATGCGCCATCTGTCCGTCCTTTACCATATATATATAACAGCAGTGTGAATAATTTTCTGGGTCAATGATACTCAAAATAGGTCATCCTTTCAAAGCGAACAATCCTTCAGCTTTAACTGGAAGAATTCAGACTTTTTCGCTGAATGATTGATGTCTTTGGTAGCTGTGTGCCACGAACCATGTAAATTGGTGATTTAAAAAAGTAGTCCATCGTGATAACAATAATAATAATAATATTGAAATTATTGAGTAAGCTCCAGCCCCATGGTTCCATATAAGTTTGTGCTAGTGGTCCTGACGGTCCTTTCTTTTCATTCGATTCAGCAACCTTCTATTTCTGACCATAGTGAAGACTTGAAAATATCCTGATTTTTTTAGTTATACCCTGTCCCAGGATAAAGAGTGAGGAGACAGGAGAGTGGAGAAGGTTCCATAATTTAGAACTGCATATTTGTATTCGTGTCCAGATATTATTATATTAATGAAATCAAGTAGACTTAGGTGGGCAGGCCATGTGGCACGAATGGGAGAGGAAAGAAGAGTTTACAGGATTCTTGTTTGGAAACCTGATGGTAAGAGACCTGTAGGAAGACCAAGAAGAAGATGGAGGGATGAGGATGAGATGGGCCTGAAGGAAATGGGTAATAATGGAAAAGATTGATCTTGCCCAGTATTGGAACAGATGGAAGGCTTGTGTTGCTGCAGCCATGAACCTTCGGATTTAAGAAGGCTAGAGAGTTTGTTAGTTATAAGAGAGATACTTTGTCTATGTAAAACATTGGAAACCTTTCTTTTCCGAAATCATCTGTTCGTTTAGGAGATACTGTGTTCTGAGTGAAGTTGAATCTCCTGGAATTAAAGGGTATGCCAACGAAGCAAATGAAATCAAATAAGCCAAGTATAAAGTAAGAATTTATTTGCTACGGTGTATACAATACGTTCTTATATTGTTGCAGATTATTACTTATCTTATAATATTTTGTGCATCTCTCCTATGGAACTTCTGTCTGAATTTTGATCGTCCAGTTTGACTGTATCAAGCGTTGGATAATCTAGACTGAAATAGGTGTCAAGGTTAGTTTTGGATTTGAGAAGTGTGAATGATGCGCATAAGCAGTAAATTATTAAATGTCGTTACCAAATATGCATTGTGCTTTGCTCATAACCAGGAAACGAATTTATATGTAAATACATACTTATGTTTGAAGCTAAAATCAGTTCTATTTTCTATTAACTTTGCACATCATGGCTGGAAGACTCGACAATTCAGTTTTTCCACATTAGTACATATGTTAGGTTTTGGCTCATATTTAATACATTTTAGTTATTTTATATATTTCCATATTTCAAAATAAGTCCTCAAAATCGGATCACTTTCAAATGAAACACATATAAAATCGAAAGTAGTCATTTTTTTCGACACGAACTGAACAGCATCCGACAGGTACATCAATGCTACATATGTTCCCGAAACGCTGTTTTTTACATTTGCATATTAATAAAGTTACATATTAAAAACTAAAGGAACTACAAAATATTTGTTTTGTAAAAATGCCCTGCAAACCGTATCACGTGTCCTTGAAAGCGGATCATAGGGTAGTAGCTGAAATATAACTGCAGTGACAGACATATTTGCCCAAAATTTCACGAACACCTTTCACTACACAAAACACTTTTCCCTACACAACACACTTTCCACAAATGAATGTATTTTTACCTTGTGCTCCAACACATTGTTCATGGTACCACGCTCAGCACCGCATGCAAGAAATCCAATCGCCGATAAAACTGTAATTTAAAACTGAGTATAACCGCTCACAAAATCCAGACTTGTCGTTACCTTGACTTTCATCTAACGATTCGTCATCAGAACTGGTGGAGCTATCAGTTGAAGAAATGCCGTCTCTCTTTTTCTGTAATGTGATGTTCTGTCGCCGCTTAGATTTTAGCAGAACTTCTAGACTTTGAGATGCTGCTGCAAGGTCTCGTAATTCTCTCACATTATTGGGCAATGTGACATGGGAGTCTTTCTTATCTTGTTGTTTTCTCTTTCGTGCTGGTGTTGGTGCTTTTATGGTGAGGGTACGATGTTTATATATATGTGGGGGGAGAGAGCGTGTGTGCGTATATCCGTGTTTCCCTGTTTTCTAACATCTTATCATACATTCTGTTTACATATTGTGCTACTCATTTTGTGGTGATCCGTAGTGCACTAGTAGTTTTTGAAATCACTAGTGCCTGTTTGTGCCCTCGGGCGATAACTAGTTTGCATGTATTTAGAATTCATTTGCATAATTTAGAATAAATTTACATATCATTAGAATAATTTACATTTATGTATTTGCATATTTATAACTTTTATAAATTTTTAATTATTTATTTTATGAAAAATATGTAAATAGAAGGTAATTAGTTGTACTAAACGCTATGCATATGATTTTATGTTAATTACTGTAAAGTATGTAATGTATAAAACGATAATAATTATTGTTTATAATATTGAAAATAAGATTTTATGTTTTATGAAACGCTATGAAGAGTGGTAAAGGTCCAATGCCGATTTGGGACTGTCCCAGTACTCGAACCCACGATATGTAGCTACTGCTAATAATTATAGTGTACTATGCAATAAAGTTATACGGTATGAAAGAGGGTAGTCCGACACGCTAGACAGAAGACGGTGAACTCCGCGCAGGTAGACGACAAAGGAATCTGGGGGATGTGCGGTCAAGGTCAAATGACGTCAGAACGCCAGAACAAAGAAAGAACCTGATTGACCAATGAGAAAAGGCGTAGCTAGATTTTAAGAACCTGTTTTTTCAAGGTAAACTAAAACGCTAGAAATGGGAAATGTATGCAACACCGTAGCACAGGACAAGAGAGGGATTGAACCAGACAAACAAAGGATGTCTGAGACTGGGCGGTCAAGGTCAAATCTCTGAAGCTATGCGTCGCTTGTAGAACCGGTTTTAGCGAATTAATATTCCGCTCAGGGTTGCCTCCAGAGCACTGAGTGCTGTAGCATGGGGATTAGGGTAGAACGCTTGCTTGTTAGAATATGTTTCTGTCAAAGTAGCCCAAGGTTACCCAGAACACAAGAAAAGAGGATTTTGGGATACCCAATTGGATTGGAGCGAGAACTTTACCCTGAACAAGGAGACCGAAGCGTAAGGGTTTTATCCGAATTAGGAAGAAGGGAAAGCTACCTGGGACTGGACCTAAAGTTTTTATTATTTGCATTTATCACGGGGTGTCGAACATCGGACCCTTTGATTATTGATTTAGCTAGTAAATGTATGTTTCTGCGTGTTGTCTTTAATTATAAAATTGAGTTTATGACCATGAAAAAGTCAATGATATCGTATTAGTGTAGTATTCCTCCCATTTATAACACACTAACATCAACACCTTTTACAACAATGCTTACCTTATGAGCTTAACCAAGTACGGAAGAAATATTTCACAGCAGTAAACACACACAATGGCTCACGTCAATGGTATGTTTCGAATCGTTTTGTCACTACGAATACAGAGAGAACACTGTACCCGTCCGCTACTGTCTGCACGAGACATGGGGTCACTCAGTGAGAATAGTAAAATACATCACGACGCCATATGTTCAGCGCTGGAGACAGTAAACATTAGGGCGATTCGGTTTGCAGGCCGATCCGATTTTGAGGACTCCACTCTTTTCCATATTCGCGTAATAACTACATGCCCGATATGGCCGAAAGAGTTCGATAAATTTCTTGCGAATAACTGACAAAATCTGAAGCGACTTTAAACAATCGAAAGGTTATATATATATATATATATATATATATATTTAATCAGAAATGAGCTACATCTGAGAAGATAATTTTTTGCCCAAAATTATGATCCATTTCTAGTTCAATAGAAAGTCTATTTTCATAATTTTTTGGATAATAACCAAACGTTCTTGAAGCGTGTATTTAGCCATGATGAATTGTCACACTACACTAAACAAAATAATATAAAAAGTTTGGTTGTATCTGAAAAAGTTTTTGTTTTTTCATTGTAAAATCACATCGTTTGTATTGGAAAAACCCTTTATATACGATCAGCAATAGGTCTGTGTTGAAGTGCAGCAAGCTTGTGTAACCCTACAAATATAAATATACTAGATACGAAACACAAACAAATTAAGGGGAGGAGATACAGTTACGCACCAATTGTGCATTTATTTCAATATTGCCCGAATGGACACTTCTACTAAAAAAATAACCTGGTCGTATCAAGAGTATGAATTTCTCTCCATGTTGCAAGTGGAAGCGTTTTTTTATGTTGATTATTAAGCTGGACACGATATTTGAAAAATATGAAGAATAAGATTTTCGGAATCCCATGTATTCCTTATGGAAAATCAACTTCAACATCAAGTTACGGCTAATCAAATGGGAGTTTCGACTTTTCTGCTGGGTAATCACTTCTTCAAACTGCCCTCTTCCCGTTGATATAATTTTCTACTCCATCGGAAGTTTGATATTCGCAAGAGAACAAATTAAATGATATTCCCATATGCCCAATGCATTTATCCTTGCCTCCTGGCAGTGTTGCCAAACCTGGTGCGCATAAAAGAGTTAAATTTCACCTTAAATGTAGTTAAAACTGACTTTCAAGTAGTGTTGCCCACGGGACGAGACGGGACAGGCTTTTAAAAATTCGAGACGAGACGAGATTGATTATGTGTCCCGAGACAAACGAATATTTTCGAGACGAGACAGCATTTCACAGCATTTCCACGAGACGAGACAGGCCAAAGTCTCGTCTCGTGGGCAACACTACTTTCAAGCAGATAGATTTACGAAGTGCTTCCTAGAGTAATGTTAGTTGTCAAAGGGGTGCGACACTGCTATTACCGTTAACTCTAAATTGATGACAATTTATTCTTAGTTTTCACCATCTAGATCCGGCGGCATCACCCATCTCATGGTCGTACGAAATAGAAAATAAAGGATTCCCTGATAACAATATTATGCCAATTTCACGTCAACACGGCGCTATAAAAGAAGTAGCTGGGGGTATAAGAGGGGGTGGGGTGACGCAGCCAATATAACAATATCACGCCAATTGCAAAATTTATAATCATGGCAAAAGTTGGTCTATGTCGGCCGGAGCCAGTGATGGTATCATTGTGAGGCACGGGGGCGGGCTCCTCAGTTCACAGGCAAACGTGCCCGAAAGAGCCAGATCTGGCTCCAAGAGAGCTAAGTTGGCAACACTGACTCGGAGGGAAAAGCCGGGCGGAGACTGTCCCGCATGCCCTTAAGGTTTTCATTTGACTCTCCCTTGTATATAATGTAAATAAATAATTGTCACAAGAAAAATATTACCACAGTGAAATTACTTACCTCAATGTGAATTGCCATGACTTTGTCGTCGTCATCCTTTCCTATCGAGATATCCGCCCTGCCGCTGGCGTCTACCTGGACACTCTTTCCAGTGCATTCGTTGTCTTCAACATCTCCAGTTATCACATCGCAGTAGGTCCCAGATGGCAAGGTAGTCTACAAAATAGAACTCTAAATGTTATTAGCGAATTGGCGTTATACATTTCGTGTCGTAATTCACGAATTTATTCCCTGGCGACAAATAAAATAATACTTTAATTTATGTGGTGCACCAGATTACAAAAGTAGCTCTGACCTGAAAATAATATGCCTTCCATACTAAATCGATCCACGCTTTCATATTGACATTATTTATAGCAACATTCTATAATCATTTTATAGCCAGTCCGGTGGCCGATCGCGTTTATGATTCCAGGGGTTCCGGATTCGAATTTTGAGAAAAAACATGGATTTGTTTTGTTTTGTTTCTTTCTGAATAAGAAACCAGAAAATTGAGTAATAACTGATATAAAACCCCCATTTGTAGTTTTTCTTTCTGTTAAAAAAAGTGCGTTAAGTGGTCGACCTCTGATCTCAATACCGAAGTCCCGTAGTTCGAATTCCTTCCTGGGAATGGGTCGTCTTTGTGCGTACTCTTTCATCAATGTCATCTAATCATCACTCTTCTTCATAGTCACGGTATAAAAATGCGGCGTAAAATAACGAGAATACAATATAAATATATGATACAGTATCCAAAAAATTGCGTTAAGATCGAATTGTTTTTATCTTTTTATATCCATTAGCAAGTAGTTTTCATTACCATTTCAAATGTAAACATACATAAATTCGTGTGTATAGTTTAAATTCGTTGTATAACTGTTCATTAATTCATCAAAGACAGGCATGATATCTGTATTGAATCAAGCATTCTAGGGAAAAAAAACATATCTATTTCGACAACAGTTACATGTGATTTATACGAATTTGTATATTTATAACTGATATTTAATCATTCTAAAACACAAAACTCCCTGACAATTAGTGTAATGTGTGTTTCAGTAAACTACTGAAAATACTATATTTACAGAAATAATTTAGTCCTTTTTTAATTTATTTCGTACATCACCAGCGATTACGAACCTGTAAATTATGATTGAAATCATTATCTTCTCCATTGATAGCAATAAATCCTCTCCTATCGCGGCAAAATGCAATTTGATAATTGTCATTGGACCACCAGTTGCTTACATTTGATCCTGTAAAAGTAGTATAAATTGATATAAAAGTATAAATAATGATTTTATATTAGTATTAAGTAAAAGGGACTTTAAAAACTTGACACCTTCAATAATAGTTGATTCATAATCATAAGCACTATGGCAAAATCAGTGGAAACTAAAATTGTTAATATCTTGTATGTACAGGATGTCAAAAGTCCGACACCACCTTCTTAATTTGAAAACAATTTGATGAGGGCGATGAAATTTCGGATATGGGTAATTGGGGTGGGGGCACACCAGATGGGGCTAGTGAGTATCATGGCGGCCATCTAGAAAGCCGCCATCTTGGAATTACATCCAGATTTTCAAGGGGAAGGGGGTCATGTAGCATATCATTTTACATGTGCGTTTTCTCAGAAATAGGAATATGCAGTTATTTTTCCCCTAACTTTATTTGGTGAGGATATTTTCACAGTTGAAGTTCACATTTGACATCCTACAAGATGTGTTCCATGTGTTGTCCGTTCTGTGCTACACACAACGTTAGACTTTTCAGCCAGTCCTCGTGGACACGAAATAACACTGCAGGGTCGACAGAGTCACATGCTTGTTGGATCCGGTGCTGGCGATTTCCGAGATTAGTGATTTTCTCTTGATAAACTATGGCTTTAAGATGACCCCAAAGGTAATAGTCAAGGGGCGTAAGATCCTGAGAACGGGGTGGCCACTCAGTGGGCCCTCTTCGACCAATCTAGTAACCCGGGAGCTGTTCATCCAACAACTGCCTGACACATAACTCGTAGTGCGGAGGCGCGCCGTCTTGCTTGAAATAGGCTGGTAATTTTCCATCTGGGTTCATGGTGAGGGGAACACATCTTTCTGGAGAATATTCAGATATCTCTTCCCATTCAGGTTGCCATGGATGAAGACAGGTCCCACAAGTCGGGTGTTCCATATCCCACACCACACCATTACCTTTGCCGGACCGACTTCCTTACGAAGATCTGTCCGTATTTGACCAATAGCGATGATTCTGCTTATTTACCTCACCGTTTACGAAGAATATGACCTCATCGCTAAACAGAACACTTTTCGAGAACTGGGTATCCTCGTTGCAACGAGCCAAAGTCCAGTCTGCAAACTGTAACCACCTGTCTGGGTCATCCTCAGTTAAGAACTGCGGCATTTGAATTTTGTAGGGATGCCACGTGTTAGTATACAACACACGGAGTATGGATCTCTGACTGACTCCTAACACTGACACCAAATGCCGGGTACTGCGTTTCGGGCTCTTGACCAAGGATGCCACGATTGCCGTTGCTGTTTCTTCGTCGGTATCTGTTCTCGGCCGTCCCCTACGTTCTCTGTCGCACACGGATCCCGTCTTTTTAACTTCTGCATTAGACGCAACACTGTGGTATGTGAGATGTCGTCTCTCTCTGGATGCCGGGCATTGAAATCGTCTGCAATAACCTTGGCACTGCGCTTCCAACTTATAACAAAAATTTCGGTCCGTTCTTGGAATGTTAGGGCCATGTTAGATCACCTGGAACAAATAACCCATTTCATTACACCCAATTGTGAAAATATCCTCACGAAATAAAGTAAGGAAAAAATAACTGCATATTCTTATTTCTGAGAAAACGCATATGTAAAATGATATGCTACATGAACCCCTTCCTATTTGAAGATCTGGATGTAATTCCAAGGTGGCCGCCATGATACACACTAGCCCCATCTGGTGTGCCCCACCCCAATTTCATCACCCTTCATCAAGTCGTTTTCAAATTAAAAAGGTGGTATCGGACTTATTGTATCACCCTGTATATTGTTTCGTCCCTTGCTGACACATTTCGGCAAAACTAGATTAACTTATTTATATACGAAGCCAAGCAGTTATTGTTCATTTGTCTGTTAATATATTATTTACAATTTACGAATAGATATCGTCGAATTTGTAATTAATGTTTTAGATCACTGAATCACATGCCTTTATACAAATGAAATACAATGTGCGAGTACTTATATCGAGAAGTGGTCTCATACTATACACTGAAAACAATCTTTTAAGAACCAAATTGTGATGTAATGGATATTATTCTATATATATTTTGGCATGCTCACCTTGATCTTGTACATCCCTAGTTTGATCGCGACGAAGATGATGAGTTTTTTTCGAGTTTTTATTTTAAGTCCACTTTATATAGAGATTCGAATCGAGTATTCATTCCTATTCAAGAAATGGCGTTAAGATCGCGTTAAGGTCTTTATCTTCGAGAACTCATCGAGAACAAAAATACTAGAAAAGCAACACAAAATAAGAAGAATGAAATCAATTCTAATCAAATCAGAAAATTATACAAATTCATATGTTGCATTGGAACGAAGTGCTACATTTTAGGTTGAATTACTTTTCAGAACACATAATAGTAGCACGCTGTCCTAACAACTCCACCCATTGGCACCGCCTCGAATCTCACAGTACTCATTTTGCGGGTCACGTGGGTCGCTTTTCTCTGCAACAGATGCAAATTACTCATAAACTACATTTCTTGTCGGAAACGTGAATTAACCAGGAAATCCCGAATGGAGAGAATTTAAATTTTTACTCCCCAGAGTCGTTTTATCCTACTTTGGCGGCATGGACGCACTACCTCTTCCATTATCCACGTGTGCCCCATTGATCTTGCCGTCAAGCTCATTCGCTCGTTGAACAACCGCCAACAACCAGTGACAACCTGTCTCCAACGAGGTCACTCTATAGCTAAAACTGGTGTTCAACCAGAGTTGACAACCTTCCAATAAGAAAAGGTGCTATGGATATTCTGAAACTATGCTAGCTAAATTGTGCTAGAACATATTATAGTAGTGGTAGTAATGATTTGCTATTAACAGTGATAATTTATTATCTTCGGATGATAGAAGTTTAAGGTTAAATTCATCCACCTACTTTTTGGAGTTTTTAAACTTTGTTATTTAATATAGTTAAGAAATATTGGAAATTTCTTTCATAAAAGTAATTACAATGGTTCAACCAACAAAATAGTTTGAACACTTTCTTAAAAAATTTTGAGAAAATTCTCCGAACACAACCCTCAACTTTCTACAAATTTTCTACCATAACAAAAGAAAGATAAAAATAAAAATAGAAAAACAGGATGGACAGGAGTGTGGTTGTAAAATCTGGTCCCTGGGTAGGCGTATTTCCTTTTATGTGAACAAGTTCGCTCGAGAAGTAGAAAAGAGATCCGGACATTTTTTAAATTTTCATATCTTCAAAATACCTCCCTTTGAATTTAATACCCCTCCTTCCCAGGAACGTCTGTTTGCAGATTATGCTAAATTTTAAAATTATACCGAACACAAGGGGCTGTAGTTCGAGCACAAACAAAGAGAACCTTCGGCCAGAAGTTTTCGCGCATCTTCCCCTCCATCCCTTCACCTCGGCCCACGGTAAAGACTGTTCCACTCTACCCCTCTCCCCACGCACGAGTACAATGAACAGGACACGCGATTCTGCGCAGGTTCTTTTCCTTGTGGTCTCACGATATAAGTGCCAAGGAAGTTCAAATTCTGATAGGTTTAGCATCATTTTGCTAGGGTTGACAACACTGTGTTCACCTCTCGCCACATTCATGAAAGTGACCATATTCCGGACGGCCCTCCAACGATGCTCGCACGCCCACCCGCTGGAACATGATTGATCGCTGTTGATGCCAACAGGAAGTATGTTGTAATCAGCGTCGTGTGGGGGACCTTGGTCGTCGTTGTCGAAACTGAAGCTGGACATTAACCTCGGGAAACCGTACGGCCAGGCCAACATGAATGCCACTGCCATCTGTTGGGGAAACAAAGAATTAATTAACAACTTTGCACTCGTTAAATGAAGTACGAGGTGTGAACGAATGTGTGAGAATTATTAAATGGTGCAGAATTGGACAAGTGCATTTTAACGTATCTTTTGTGTCAACTATGAACTATACCTCACATTACGCTGTTTCATTAAACATGCAACAAGTAGGCGGATTAGCCCGTTGCCAAGACACACGACACACCGGCTCGGTCCCCTCGACAGACAAAGACCGGGCGTCGCTGCCTACCAAATATATTTCTGTTATTAATATATATATGCCACGACTACGCTCAGTTCCTGCGGGGCATGGGACCCCGCATCCCAAAGTTCGGGTAAGGGTCTGTTTCAAGATAATAATATAATCAAAAGATAAATTTACACTTACATAACCAAGACTTCAAATTATATTAGCCCTTTCTCATGCTTGAACTCCACCGCAATCGCACCCGCATCCCACTGACCAGTGAGGATACGCATACGATTCGCGATTGAAATCAGCATAATCAATTCTGGCGTCCTTTGGATTGATAAGGCCTCCGCCTCACTGACCAGTAACGGCGGGACACCTCTCCAACCAAAAGGAAGTCAGTTAATTTATACTTATTAGGCAAACTTACTTCAAAGAAATACCAAATAACGATTATAAATTTATTTACTAATCCATATATATGTTAGGATAAAAGAAAGTATACAATCTTCAGATCGAGAAAAATTTACAATGCCAAAATTTAATTTCTGTTCAAATAACTTCCGAAAAACATAGACTGAAACTTGCTTTCTCATAAAATACAATCCAGAGAGCTCTCTCTTATATATATATATATATATATATATATATATATATATATATATATATATATATATATATATCGTCCATATCCCAGCTTAACTTGGTTTCAATAAACAGGTGACAAATTAACAGTAATGATCGACAATTTCCATTAACCAAAACCAAAAGAAAATTACATAAACTTCTTTCCGTAAATATCTATTTGTGCTTCTGTCATATTTTCACTTCAGTATTATGTTCTTTAGAACTCTCGAGGTATACTACCCTCTTCGGGGCCAACCTCCAATAACATTCATAACTAAAGATAAGGGGAGCCTGTCTCTACCCAATTACCAAAGCCATCTCTCGGCCACAAACTACAAATGTTCGCTTGGAATTCCATAACATAACAGGGGACACTGTCTACCCTCTTTGGCTACTTACATTGCAAAAGCAAAACAATAGACTTTTACATAAAACGAATTTCTATAAAAACATTTACTCGACCGGTCACCTATTATAACTGTTTCAAAATTATATCTAACATAAAACCAAAATAAGAAAACCCATTAAACGTTCCGGATACTCAGACTTTAGAAACGGACGTAAAACTATATAAGTTATTAGATTTAAGAGACATCCTCTGACCAGAGGTATGCTCTCGGATTTAAGTATCAAAGAAACAAATTTATTTAAATGAACCTCCTGACCAGGAGAATTCAGAATGATTTAGAATAAAAATTAACTCGACGAGAAGGATGTATATCTTGAATTTATATCGGAGTCACACTGACCAGTGCCAACTTCGATAGAATTTATGAAACAAAATTTTAAATTATTAAGATTAATTATGTATAAATCAAATTATTTACAAGCCTGCCAAAATCCCCTTTAAGGATCATGCTGACCAGCACAAATCCAGAAAGTTGGCTTACGGAAAACTCAGGACATTGTAGAAGGGAGAGCTGACCAGCCACTCCCCTCACAATGCCTGTGTTCTCCCAGCCCTGGACCTCGACAAGCGATTTAATCACCTAACGATTCCGGAATCTACTGCTATACTGAATGAATCTCAAGGAATATAGAGATTAGGTAAAGCCATCCGAAGATTGCCGATCTTGCACGAACGCGTGACGTCACCGGAGAAGCAGTGAGCTCGGCTGAAGCAGACGGCCCCTAGCATTTATATGGGAGATTCAGAGAGCGAAAGTATATAATTACTTTTAGGAGGGGGAAAATAATAATTGTCATCCTCCAAGATGGTATTGAGGCATCCTTTTAATGATTAGTAATAATAATTGAAAACGCGCTACTTTTAAAAGGGGGCAAAGTACATGTGAAAAAATGTATTTTGAAAATCCATATTCCTGAAACTTTCTGACCGATGCGCTACAAAGAAAGTTGCGTGTTCTCCTTTAGAATTTCGTCATTTTACAAATTGTAATATAATTTTAACAAAAACGTTGCATGCTAAAGAAGAATTAAAGAGTTTAAAAAAATAATTGATTAATAGACTTAGTTTATTTTACTTCGCTAATCTGTCACATATGGCTAATCGCAAAGATGAGGATGCGTGATGATATGATGAAATTGAAGAAAGGAAAGTAGACCCATGCCCGGGCGGGGATTCGAACCTGGGGGCACTTGGCATCGTAAAGCGTTGTGCTAACCACTTCGCCACGGAGGTCAGCATTACAAGGAAATAAACAGAAATTGGCATCTATGTTTTAAAATGCGAGACGTTGTGATGAAAATTATTAATATATCTGAAATATCGAGAGTTGACCTTGAAGTCTCTAAATGTACTTTTAGGGTTACGCAAAGTGTAAATTTATAAGCTATTAAAATTTAAAACGTATTCCTGTTCGAAAAGAGAAACTGGCAAGTCAAATTAATATTTCGTAGAAATACATATATTTGTCTTTCATGAGGCCAAGAGAGTATTTGGAGGGGACGGTGGCTTGGGAAGGCTATAGCCCCGGATCTCGATCTGCAAATGGGCTTCCAGTGGGAAAACATTCCTATGAAATAGTCCAGAAGAAGGGGCGAAATGATTTTTTTTTTAATGGCTCAAGAATACAAAGCTATAAGTGGATATTTGGCAAGCTTAGTCTAAAACTTACAACTGAAGTCGTACGTGTGTGTGTGCGTGCGGGGGGGGGGGTTGGCTACGTGAGGTAACACAGTGGAATATGATTCACAATACTAAAATTAAAATAAATATGTGGGAACAATAGAAATCAAAATATGTTGTAGCTAGTGACAGCGGAATAGTAAAGATGGAGGGGTAAATCATATTTTCCCGGGGCAATCATTTTTACGTATTATTCCGTTACATACGACACAAAAATGCATATTTTGGCTAAAAGAGCATTCATTCATTTATTTATTTTGTCGTTTTACTGGGGGCAGATAAGAGGGAGAGAGAGAAATTGTCGAACGAGAATTGGGGGGCGTTCCCGCCCCCCCCCCCCCCCGTAGTGTGGTCACTGCCTATGGCTATGCTGGAGAAGAATGCACCAATTAATACGCTATTAAATAAAACAGATACTTTTAAAACTTTTAATCAAATTGTTTGTGAACTATGATTTAAATTTAGAGAGAGCACATACCTGTTTAATTTAATTTGGATGAGTTAACTTCTGAAGCCTGACATTTCCGAGCCTTCTTCCGGTGTAACTACACTGCCCCTTGAGTCGTAGCTGCTGCGTTCAGGTGGCGGAACGAGCAGAATACTAATTAAAACAAATATGTGACAAATATATATATAAAAAAACAACGTGTTGAAGCTATTGACGGCGCCAAAGAAAAGACAGAAGAAGAAGAACGTGGAGAGTGCAGTGATATTTTACGGGAAGCAGCAGGCACGTATCCAGGAAATCCTTTCGGGGCGGCGGCTGAACACTATTTTTTAAAGGGGTATCACAATTGTATGTTTAAGGCCAGTGGTGGCAATTGGGTTCCAAAATGTGGGGGGGGGGGGGTGGACAAGGAGACAAGCATTAAGAGGCCATAGTGTGATAGTGTGGAGGCAAAAGAATGGGGAGCAACTATCTCCTAAATCGTCGCCACTGTTTAAGGCTGTCATTTTAATCTGAACGTTAAATCGGGACATTTTCTACCACTCAACTCCTCTGTTTCCATGCATTAATATTGTGTGCCGGAACCATCTCAGTATGTATGTTTGTCCATTTCTTCTCATCAGGCATCAAAACATCTATGTACCAGAAGTGTTTTTACGAAGGTGTTACACATGCACGGAATACACAATCCACTCGACAACACAAGATTCAAACTGTGTGCTGGGAACTGGAGTCAGACAGTTCACGAATATTTCTCTCTCATTCGAGCCTGAACACCACTAATGTGTCTTGTCCTCCCATGTTTGCAGCTCTTATAAAAGCCGAAAACCACCAAATTGTTCATATTCATGCCTAAGCACTCGCAAGTGTCCAAAATTGTCTGTTGAGTGTGTGTCGAACCCAGTAGCCTTAAACAAAAGTATTTTTTATGCCATGAAATTCTCGGGCTGCATACACAAAATTTGGTCCTGGCACAACCAAATCATCACTCAAAACTTTGATTTTCAGTTGATCTGTCCAGCTTATTTCTTTTTTAATAAATCGCTCCAATGCCCAGCCAGATACTGCCGAAATATTCACTTTAGAGAGAGAGACCTTCGATCTCTTAGTCTTTCGACCCGAACTACTCGTAGCACTACTCGAAGTTCCGCTGTCGTCAATGTCTTTAGCTTTGGGACCGAACTGGAACTAGTGGTAGACTTCGTTACTTTACGGTATTTAGTCCATTTCATTTTCGAATCACTAGATCTTATAAAGCAACCAATGGACACTGGCTGATCACTAATCGACTGTATGAATTCACACTTACCTCTGAAGTCTCCACCTATTCTGTTGTACAGATCAACCGGGAAATTGAAGCCGCGTATTAATATCCTCATTCATTATATTCTAGAACGTTTCGCAGATAAAACAATTCGTAAATATTGCCAGTAGTTCGACTCCTTCTCTTTTTAAAGAACCTTCCCTCTCGCGCTTTCCAGAGATTAAAAAATTACAATGAATCCGAATCGCCCTACCTGCGGCGCTACCTTTGTTGTGCACCTTCCAAATGCTGACAAGTCTCTTCTACATAGTGTTCAAGTTCGCTACGACAACACCGAAAGCGTAAGAAAAGTTTACGTGCAATATTATCAACAACAGGGTTATAGAACATTCTCCGTCTTGCCTTGATAAGTATTTCTCTCCTAAAATTATCGTCCCATTATTCAAGAAGACAAAAACCTAATTTTATCTAGTGTAAAATGAAAACTTTCCTGGTGGGGGAGTCCACGAGTTACGATCCCCACCTTGGATACGCGCTATAAACAATAACAGGGTCCGTAGAACATTCTCAGTCTTGCCTCGATAATTATTTATCTCCTTAAATTATCGTCACATTATTGAAGAAGACAAAAACCTAATTTTATCTCGTGGAAACTGAAAAATTTCCTGGGGGAGGGGGCTCGAGACACCTAATGCGCACCTTGGATACGCACTATTAACAATAACAGGATTATAGAACATTCTCCGTCTTGTCTCGATAATTATTCCTCTCCTTAAATTATCGTCACATTATTCAAGAAGTCAAAAACCTAATTTTATCAGTGTAAACTGAAAAAAATATCCTTGCGGAGTGGGGGGGGGGGCTCGAACCACCTGATCCCTACCTTGAATACGCGCTAATAACAATAACAGGCTTATAGAACATTCTTCGTCTTGCCTAGATAATTATCTCTCTCAAATTATCACCATATTATTCAAAAAGCCAAAAACCTAATTTTATCTAGCGTAAACTGAAAATTTTCTGAAGGGGGGCTTGAGCCCCCTGATTCCCACCTTGGATACGAGCTGTCACAAATAACAGGGTTATAGAATATTCTCCGTCTTTCCTCGATAATTATTTCTCTCCTTAAATTTACGTCACGTTATTTTATTTGACACAACAAGAAACAAAAAATCTCATTTTATCTAGTGTAAACCGAAAACTTTCGGGGGGGGCTTGAGCCCCCTAACCCCCCCCCCCTTCTTGGATACGTGCCTGGGAAGCAGTCACGTTTATTACACCCTTACATTTACATACAATATTATAAAGTTCTGCTTTTAGATCTCGCTCAATAACTTTTCCACAAAAATGGGCAATCTCGCATTTTTTTATATCAATCAAGCTGTGATATTTTAGATTTCTTCCGTTAGTTTTCTGATAATAGTTTTCACAGCTTCCCATAGCATTTAGGCATGATTTCAGTTGACAAGAACAAAATAATCTTATTTCAAAACATAGAGCAAAAAGAAATCCAACGCGCTTAAGTTAAAACTCCCTTACATTGGAAGCCTGGAGAGAACAAAACAGGGGTTCCTTCGTAACACGATTTCTTGAAAACCATTTTACACATTTGAATAAACTTTGTGATAAATTAATTAGAAAGGATGAATCTTAACAGTAAAAGTTGTAACTTTTCCCTTGCTACTATATTTTAGAAGATATTCGTTGTCAAATTTCTCAATATTTGCATAAGGAACCAGCCTTTTCCGTGCCGAGTGTTTCGATGATGACGTCATGCATCCACGGACAACTGCGCATACGATCTGCGCCGCCGAACGAGCACCCCCTGAATGAATCTGGCAGCGAGAACGCTGATATTTATACTTACGAGATTGCGCAATCCTATTTCTCAACAAAAGATTTCGACAAACTGAAAAGTTATTTTTAGCATCTAACAATTACCCTTTCCAAAAGACATATCCAGAAACACAATGCAAGCTAAACTTATTTACAAACCCACGCAGCGCCGAACGAAAAGAACTCATTGTTGTTAAGGAAGAAAAACAACGCAAGCTTCTACTTGCTTTGCGTTCTTTCTCGTTGGGCCGAAACTGCGTTACAATGTTAACAAAGATAAAAGATAAAAATGTACATTCAAAAGATTAAAACTCCAAATGAATTTATACGAGGGCTATTAAATATTAAAAAGATTTGCCAAAAAATTTTCAATCGTTACAAACAGTTGTACGGAAATATTTCTAAGGGTCAGAGAAATTGCACAGGGTGTCCGAAAATTATCCGCGTACATATTAGCCCTAGATATATGTAACATATTTATAGCATGTGTATCTGTTTGTTTAAGGTACCTGAATCCAATATGGCCTACCTAAGGTTTGTTATTGTTTCTAATCGTGTACAAAGTCAGGAAGGTAAAACTAATGGCAAGATTCAAAAGAGGTTTCAGGACTTTACTGAAAATTAGAGCTAAGCTGCTCGTCAAGTCAACCTTGCAGCAGGTTTTCGCATATGTAGTTCCAAACGTGCGCGCAAGAACATAGTTCCACTGAGACGGGTTCTATTCCGACACAACTGCATACTTGCAAGAAAACAGTTATTTAATTTGTAATATACAGACAAAATAGTACATCCATTAGCAGGTATGGACTTAATTGGTTGCAATCACTGTGCAGACGAACTTGGAACCGTAGATTCGCCAACTGCAATGTGTAGTGCGTTGAAGAGACACTGAAACTTTAGAGCGAGTCGAGCGAGACTGAATGCGTTGCAGAACGCGTGAAATCGGCGATACCAGTGTTGCACATCCCACTATTTTAACCCTATGTTTATTGTAGAGCGGCGAGAATGGCTGAATCTACTGTTCAGCGCGCGGTTTTACCCGAATGTTATTTTGGACTTCGTCCGAAGGGAAATTTTCTTCAAAGACAAGCAAGTTGTTTTGAATGCATAATCCTCCTTGCGGCAACAAGATCAAAGTAAAACAGGGCGTGAGGTGATTTGCCGTCAATGTGCGCACGAATTGTATCACGGGTGTTGAATGATTTGCTGTTTGAGTTTAGCAAGAGGAAACGATTGTTTGTTTTTTGACGACAAAAGAATCTCCGCGGTATAAAAAGATATCGCAGTGAGAAGAAACATGTTTATTATTTGGACGAGACGTCCTTCAACTCGGTGGGTGGGGGAAGGGGGAATAAAACATGGAAGGATACCAGCATGCAAAACCACGCCAGGGCTGAAGAAACCAACGATGAGGGGAAGGGGGAGGCTTATTGTTTCACCCACTGGCGGCAATGAAAGCTTTGTTGAAGGTGCATATTTACTGTTCCGCGCAAAGAAAGGGAAGGGTGATTATCCGCAAGAAATGGACAGACCAAGATTTGAATCCTGGTTTAGTGAAGTGATTCATAAATTGAAACCAGAGTAATAGCGACAGACAATGCACCTGATTGTATATATCACCAATAACAAATGATGCTTTTTTGGTGGTATAACTTGAATTGCGTGTGTCTTACAGGAACGGATGTATTGCGGACGAAGCAACCACGTTTTTCATAAATGTATTTCTTTCTAAACCAAAAAAAAAAAAAAAATTGTCATTAAATTCAAGAGGGCCTATCGTTGTTTACTTTTATCTTTGTTCATTTTTATTTTTGCGTGCTCGAAATATACACACACGCTCTCATGTTTCGAAGATATTTCGCATTTATATTAAGTAATGACACATTTATTAAATAATCTATGCGCAGAAAGTACTTTTAAAATTTTATGTTTCAGGAGACAAAGAGAAGCAAAAATACATTCCACTTGACATGCATGCGGGTTTTGATGTGTTGTGCGGTTGGCAATACTGTGGATTTTCTCAGTGTCTGCGATGTAAGCAGTTCGGCGGTTGAGGAAAGACTGGCACGGAAGATTCTGAGCTCAGTTCTCGCGCGGATTGATACATAAAACCTGCTGCAAGGTTGACTTGACGAGCAGTGTAGTTCCAAATAATAACATGATCACAGGGAAGATTGAATTGAATTGATTGAATTGATATATTTTACTTCGCTTTTGTGCCAGTTTTGGCTAATCGCAAAGATGCGAATGATACTATTAAATCGATGAAGGGACACTCACAAGCACCCATGCCCAGGCAAGGATTCAAACCCGGGATCGCTGGCGTCCTACCGCTCTATGCTAACCACTCCGCCACGGAGCCCGGCACACACGGAAGATTTTGTTAAAAACTAACGTTTAGGCCATATTGGGTACATATTTACCCAATACGGCTGCTAATCTATTTTGTTCTTTCACATCAAAAAATGCAACAGAAATTGTAAAGAAAGTACCGAAATGTTATTTTCATAAGTAGATAAATATATTCATACACTTACGTTTTATTTACATAACGATATAATGTGATTACGCAAAGAAATAACATCGTTTACAAAGCAGTAAACAAGGATGTGGTGTGTCAAAACTTGTCACCAGAAGACCATGGATTACACATCACAGTCTGGACAAATGAAACGTCCTATATCATCGTTGGTGACTTCTACACATTCTACGTGGACATAAAAGTAACAAATGTCACATTTGCGCGTCTTTCACGATATATTCCTATGTGGGCCATATTAAGTATACCATAGTGTTATTTTTCCTTCGTTATAAACAGGATATTAGATTAAAGTCTAAACTAAGTACATAGTTGTACTTTATAAATTATGAGCTATCATAATATGGACTAGAGATATAGATTGATTGATTGATTGATTGATTTAGTTTATTTTACTTCGCGTTTTGTGCCTCTTGGCTAATTTGCGAAGATGGGGATGAGTGATGAAATGATGAAATTGATGAATGGACATTCACAAACAACCAAGCCCGACCGGGATTCTAACCCGGGACCCTTGGCGTCGCAGCGCGATGTGCTAACCACTCGGCCACAGGGTCGGGCGACTAGAGATATAGACACCTATCACTTGGAAAGTGAAGTAAGTAATAACTTGCATATGCAATATTAGCTCACGTAAAACACAATCACGTGGTCCAGCTATTTCGCTTGTTTGTTTTCAAATTATTGCACTGTAGGTACGGCCAGCAGGTTTAATCATACATACTAACGTCATCTGTTGAATTAATCTTGTAAATACTTGGAAACAGCAAATAGGCCATATTGGGTACTAGGCCATATTGGTTTCAGGTACCTTACATTATAAAGTAGACGGGCACATTTGAACACTCTAAAAATCTAATTGATTTCTTTGATGGTCAAGATTGTTTTATTACATTTTAATAGAAAAATAAACGTAAGCAGCAGCCTTCTAGTACAGTACATGTGAACATTTTTGCACAAACAGATCGAAGTTATTTTACAAGTTAAATGCATTTTAAAAACATCGGAAATTTATTCAAATCTGTCCCATGCATGGGGGACATTTGAACAGATATTGGGCAGTTTTGAACAATAACTTGTTTTATTAATCTTATTGGAAGCCAAACGTTTAAAACTATATATCTACTATTATTTGACATGGTCTTCGCTTTCGTGTTGGTTACAGACGATGGCTCGAAATATTTAGAGCAGTGGTTCTAAAACTATGGTACGCGTACCACCAGGGGTATATGAACGACTTGAAGGGGGGTACGCAATCAGCTCTCAAGAGAAATGTCGAGAATACTCACAGGACTACATACTTACGTCAGAGCTGTTTTTTATCCATGGTGTACCTAAAAAGCAAGTAGAAATAGACTAAATTTGGAGCCGATTCCCTGCTTGAAAGTTTCAAGTGCACAACCAAATATCAAGAAACTGTGTCAGGCTATGCCGGCACACCCTTCCCACTAGATACTCTGAGGATTTTCAATAAAAATTCCAAAATTGTGCTTAACAGTTTGTTTACAAATTTATTTTTGTTATTTACTTATTTCAATAACTCTGGATAAATACATGAAAATTAATGTTTCTTATGTACTTCTTAGCATGTCTTTTACATTTTTATTTTTGTAACTAATCATAACGATTTTAAAGGTAGAAACACCCAATAAAATAATAAACGTAGCATTCTAATGTTTATTTGTTTACCATCAGCCCGAATGCCATTTGGCTCTATTACAGATAGAAGCCTCCAATATATCAAAAGCGTCTCACTAATTAGGCAGCAAAAAAAATCCCCAAACCCAGTTTCGACGATTAGGGGTGGGGGTAGGGGTCAGCTGCCTCACCCCGCTTTTTGCCACGTTTGCCCCGCATTATGCTGCTAAACCTTATATACCAAGGTTTTGACACCTTGCCCTCCCAGTTTTGGAACACAATCTCCGCCACTGCCCATTACATTAGACGTTTAGGTACGACTAAAGAGTACAATGAGAACAAAGTTTGACAACCACTGCTTAGAGAATAACCATATCTCGTACTCTGGAAATGCTAATACAGTTACTCACAATGTTGTTCGTACAGATGAAGTGTGAGAAGTAAAGGAAAGCAAAAGTTACAATAAACCTTAGTGCATTCGGTATTCTCCCTACATGTAGTTCTAACACATATGGGTATTTATTTACAACCGCTCGTTCCTCCACAAACTTTATTCATAACGAAAAAATCATACATTTTCTTTTTCATGTCACATTTCTGTTCGTACAGTTGCAATGAAAACAGAAAAACAAATATATAAATGTTACAAAATTAGACCATTTAATAGCCAGTTGCATAATCCTTGTCCTTAATAACTGCTTGGCATCTACTGTGCATAGAAGCAACCAATGTCTGATTCCCTCCTACTATTAAGCTACGACCCTATTGACATATTGTTTTGACTTGCACTCATGTTTATGGACACGTTTCTTCAAAAAATGTCCATGAATGCTCAATCGGATTCAAATGTGAACTTTCAACTCGTGTTTTCAACTGGTTTTGCACATTCAAAATCAACCAGTCCCTGTTGAGTTGAACAGTATGTTTTGCTGTTGTTATCCTGCTGGAACGTGAACACACGTGACAACCCCATTTGCTGGGCACTTTTTTCACGTTATTCTTCATGATATTATTACAGACATGTTCGTCCATGATTCCACCAATGACTTGCATTATCCCAACTCCTTTAGTCGGCATACATGCCCAGATCATAATGGATCCTCCACCATACCTTACCGTAGGCGTTGCATTGGCAACATTGTCCTGCGTATTTGCCTTCTTCCACACTCTGATCACACCATCTGATCCGTGAAGGTTTATTTTGGTTTAATCTGACAAGATCACGTTGTCACAAAATTCCTGATCCTTATGTACATGCTCTTTAGCAAATACGACTCTGTCGATACGTTTGCCCTGTACGAACAACATTGTGAGTAACTGTATAATATTCTTCGTCGTAAATGAAGTTAAATAGGCTGTGTCTGAAATATGACAGATTGTGAATAGTGCTGTGTTTTCCAGGATTAGCTAACATCCGGTCTCTTTGTGCCACTACTAGTTTTCCCTTAAAAAGACCCACCAGGACAACATCTAGTAGTTGGATTCGATGCGTTCACTGAGGGGAAATTCTCTTCTTGCAAACAGAAAGAAGCTTCGAGATCGTGAAGATTGAGTCATTGATTAAGTAAATGAATGGAGTAAAATTGGAAGTTTAAACAGATTGTTGCGCCAAAGCGTCCATGCAAGAGCTGCAGAAAACATAATCAAATGCATTGTTTCTTCAAGTCTAGAAACTTCTTTATTTCCCGAATCTGCCGAATTTTGATTCATAATGTAGATTTAGTTCGCAATATGTTAAAATGGGATTAAGTACGTTTCAAATGCACGTTGTAAAGCTTCATAACATTGTTATTAGTATGTTGATTTCGTTTTGTTTAGTTATAGGTTATCACCAGGTTGAATTGTCAATGAAGAAAAAAGCACAAATATATGATTTCAACGACTTCGCGATGTTGTTAAGGAGGCGAATTCAGGAAAAGTTATATTTAAGGTGATGGAAACAGATCACTTCTGCAAATGGATCGATTACTCATCACTGCATAAGCTCAAACACGCCAATCAACGGCCTCTCTTAAGCGATATTGTCAGTATGAAGTTCATGCGTGGAGGTAAGAACATGAAATATAAAACAGATTATGATCTTGATTTTCAGGAGCTCAATTTCTTACAAAACGCTGTCATGAAAAGAGGTTTTCCTCTTCCTGAGGTAAGAAGGCATCCACGTGGAATTTCAGCAGAAAGGAAGAAAGGCATTTTAGACAAGTTACTTAGACTAATGTCTTATAACAGACAGTCATTCTGGATAAATTTCCCGTAACATATGAAGAAGATACCTTAGATTGAACAACATTTGTTAAAACTTAATATGTTTACTGTAAGAAACAAAATGTTTTTCTAAAGTACTCTTAAATATGTAATTCTTTGTTAAACAAATCAATAATAATTCCTGTAATACATTGCAAATAAATGTAGTGAAAAGTAATAAAAAGTAATAAAACATTGTAGCAGCGAGTGTAACCAAAAATATGATTTCATCAACTCAAATTTAAACATGCTTTAACCATTTAATGAAAAGTTAGGGCCTTTCTGTCTCCAACATCTTACCTCCAACGTGTTCGTATTATTGTGAAAAGGCCCTATCTACACTTCCATGGAATCTTCATTTCACCGCACAAAGGTGTGAGATGTTGAACACCTAAATACCAGCCACAAAAAATATTTCAATATCTTACTATGAAATGCAACAAAAATTTATTGAATTTTAATACTATAACTTGATTGCACAAAGCTAAACGCGTTTCTCTCTGTTTCTCGAGACCACAACAGAAAATAAACTGATATTCAGGAAATGAATCTCCCAGAGGCTGTAAAAAATTTCCCGGAATTTTATTACTCGTATTAAAAGTTGGCAAACCTACGCGTGTACGTGTAATAAAGTAATGTGTAGTATCCAAAAGTACTTCTTAAGGTTTTTCACATGGAAAATGTTACCTTATACAGCTTCGGCTCCTTGTGTGTTAAAATGTTGCTACCCCCTCCACCATGGCCTCTTTGGTTATCGTGGTTATCGATGAACACAAGCGCATCGCCGGATGGCATGAGGGACCAGGCTTCCCCTGAATAAATAAAACAAAATTCAAATTCTCTCATAGTAGACCTAAATCAAATTTTCTGGAATTAATTTGACATTGAAAATGATATTGAAAATAAGATATTTGTGTAAAGAAGAAAAGATGCTTATTCGTAGAATTTGTTATTACTAGGGACCTTGTTTTCACGCTGGTTAGCGTTAACTCGATAACGCCGAAAAAAGTTCAATGTTGCAAAAAAAAAAAGTGTTTTAGCGTGCGCAGGGATATGTTTTCAACACATTTTTCGTGAATTCAAATTCTGGAAATAACGCAAATTTGACATAAAAGGCTAGTTGTGGCCTTTTGCGTGAATGTCAACATATTTCGTGCTTTAAAAACGAAATATAACGCGAAACATTTAACATTTTTTGTGTTTTAGGCTTAAAAATAAAATGTGCCATATCTATTTATGTGTGCATAACATGCACGTTTTCAAAACCTTTATCCTCTAATAAACTATGATGCATGTTATGCATGGAATAATTCCTACGACTAAATGAAACCACGTATAAATAGATGTTTTTCACGATGTTTTACTTTCCATCGGAACGTTTTGCATCACCGAGCAAATTGGCGAGGTTCTGGCGATTAATCGAGTGCGCGCCTACCGTCACAATGAAGCCGCAACATCGGTAGGTATTTGTCGCTTGAGAAAGACTGGAAAGAAACTTCCTTCAAAATCGTTTCCAATGTATGCTGTCACAAACAGCCGTAGGCCAAGTGACCTACAAATTAATATATTACTTTGATAGCACTATCAAGGTAAAATTTTAGATATATTTTGCTGAAGAGTGTACTGAAATTAAAACACGAAGCTTTATGGAAAGAACACTGAAAAGTAACAAAAATATAAAACCACTTTTGGTAAAAGATATTACTTGTAGTAATAATTTCGCTCCGTCTGTATACGATCGTTATTAGTTGGCGTATAAATTTTTACTCAATAGCTGCTACAAAAGTTGGAAATTTTGCACTAATTTACTTATCAAGAGGTGATTTCTGAATAGATTTTGACTTGTCGCGTTACTTAACACATTTGAAAATGTGTTTTGGAAATAGCTTGTCTTAGTATGTTATGTTCTGCAGGTTTTTGAAACTGCTACAATATAGCGTTTATCAGTAAAATATGAGTGAAGAAGGCAGCATTGGATGAGTGTGAAAGCATTAAATAAATATGTATTAAAGATAACAGGCGAACTGTTCTGTAGACCAGACAACATATTTAGATAAGTTAAGCCATCTCATTACAATGTGATCAAGTCACTCTTGACACTCTTAACGGGAGCTAGAGAGCATGACAGGACAATATTTCAAATACTGTTAAAATGACACTTAATTGAAACTGACCGATTGCGGGTTAACACTTTTCATTTGGTTTTTGTATGAGTAGTTCCATAATTGATGGATAGATGTATCATTATAAGATAAATTTGAACAGCGACTAAGTGTCCACAGAAAATAGTTATCCACGATAAGATTTTTCGGGCAATGTTAAATTAAGAATTTATTTGTGCATAAGGCGCTGTTTTGATGAAAGTTATTGACAGATGTCACAGCAATATTGAATCAATCCACTTCCATATTCTAAATGTGTGCAATTCAAGTGTCAGAATTTAAAAGTTTTCCAACATTTTCAAACTTACTCTAGTTACATGTAGATCTTGCTTACTCACCAAAGTTGGAAAACCATCTGAGTTGGTTGTGGCCCCGGAAAGCTTCCCCTAACTTTGCTCCATATTTGAACTCGGTTACCCGCCCAATTGAAGTGTAGTCGCTCGCTTTGATAGGCTCGCCACCTGCAGAAGGAGAATACAATTGAGCAATACTTCTATTTTCATTTGTATGCGTGTGTTTCTGCATGAGTGAACATATTGCGACAAAAGCTTCAAGTTTGTCTGACGTCATGCTGATTGTGTTTCGAAAGAGAACATCCAGGAATCTAGCAAGCAATGTTAATTGGACAATATCCATTGCATAATGCTTTTACTTGTTATTGATTCTAACACAAGGTTTCGACACAGCGCCACTTCTTCGTGTTCAGGTGAAGTAGTTAGTGAGACCGCTGTGTATTCAGTAAAAATCATCGATTTTTCGATCCCCAAGAGCAAAATGAAATTGTTCAACTGAAACCGAGAAATGTACTCTCTGGAAAAGTAGTGTTATAAGAAGTATAAGTAGCAGAAGCAAATGCAATGGATAATGTTCAAGTAGCATTGTATGCTAATAAAAAAACAATTTTCACTAACATTAGGACAAATCTTGTAGCATAATCAAAAATATAATTTTAAAAACGATTGTATAGGATTAGATATATTGGCTAAGAAATCGTGCGACTCTAAGGTTTTGCCGAAGGATACTTTATGTAACCTTATTTTAGAGATCCACAGTCTCAATCTTCATCTCAAAATTAATTAAAGAAATACATAAAATTTGGAAGTGAATTTTATTTTAATTAAGTTTGTATTTCTATGGTATAAACGTATTTCATCTACAGCTTTATTCCCAATAATCTGTGAGTAATATAACTTTTCCATTTTCTAACTAGAATATAAAACACAATCTTAAAGCGATTATGAATTATTTCTGTAGCCGCATTGGTGGCAGAGTAATCTGTCATCGAAGGTTCCTAGTTTTAGTGTTTTGGAGTATCTTTTCTCTACACATACATAGGTTACATGTATTGTTTAATGTGCTAAAGTCTATGCTTTTATTTCGTTTTAAAATCTATTTAACTTATTTATTTATTATTACGAATTCGAGACGAAATGGGGTCCTAAGCTTCGAGACCTATACGAGAACGAGCTAGGTTTTCCGTGTTCCTGTTCAAGACGAGACAATTGATATGCGTTCCATCATGATTTTAATGTATTTTCCCATGCATACGCTGCTTATATCTTCCGCTTCTTTCATTTTCTGGAGGTGTCTTTGGCAGGAAACATTCCATACATTTATTGGTATATTCTCATTGTTCAACCACTGCTCCACAAAATAGTCCAGGAATATTGTTAATTTTAGATCCTGTGGCGCGCTCTCCATAATACCGAGCCAGGCTTGGTTGACTTTTTCTGTCGGTATCAACGCCAAAGCAGCACACATCCTACATGTTTTACTAATCTTCTCGTTTTGTTTGTACTCCTTTGCTAAGCCTAGTTGCTGTATCTGCCTCCACAGATACTGATTAAAATGATAATTACAACCGGACACGAAAGTCTGTGTTACAAATACTTTGCAAAGAATTAACCCACTTTACACATTTCAATCTCTTCCTTGCCTAAACCTTAGATATGCTAGGGTGACCTTCACGTGCGCTCGATAAACTGCTTATCTTCTGTGTGCGCTCCAAATACCGTGCGCTCAATACACGTGCGCTCGACGCACGTAATCAGACAATCACAAGGCCAGGGGGACCGGGTTTTAATCCCGGACTGGACATGAGTCTTCTTTGTGAGTGTCACATCATCATTTATCCTCATCTTCGCGATTTGCCAAAAGTGTCAGAAAAGCTAATTAAAATAAACCAAATCTGTCAATCAAAAGAATGTGTGCACCGAAGAGAGCTTAGGAAGTTTATTGGGAGCAGAACATTTCTGCGATCTTCTCTTTTTATTTAGGAAATAATGTAATGTAAATAGTGCGCTCTATTTTCGGCAAACTGATTAAAGAAAATCAAACCTGAAGAAGCTCATATACGCCAGATTCGGTTCTGTACACTTCGCTTCAGATCGCTTATGAGCGGAACTTCCAGAATGCCTCCTCGAGAATTAAATACGTTCGTCTTCAGCGACCAGCTATTTACCACGCTCAGCAACCACTATCGTAATTTTCTCTTCTGGCGTGCGTCTTGTAATCAAGATGGCACACTATAACTTGTAGCTAAGTTCAATCCCGATTAGTCTATCTGTAATTAAAGTGAACTTAAAATATAAACTCATTCTCTTCTGACGAACTCTTTCCATTGCAACATTGAGCTAGCCTAGTGCCTTGCCGACCGTTCATAAACTTTTTACTGCTGTATTTGATAGTATCATTAGTATCACATTAAACAAAATACATACGAACCTAAGTCGATTACTTCCTGGAAGATGAAGGGCCTTTCATTGTTTCCGAATCCGTACTTGTCTGCTGGCAGGTTGTTCAGGTGAGAAACAATGGTCTCCATGTCTCCTGGCCACATGTGTTTCACTGCATCAATCCTTAAAATGTAGATTACGTATCAATGTGAAGACAAGACACTGATATCGACAGTAAAAGTAAGTGGAAAGGGGGAAGGGAGAGCAAACTAATCGACCAAGGGGTGAGGTTACATTGTCACTAGTGGTGGCGATAGGGTTCCAATACTTGGGGGTCAAAGTGCCAAGTCTGAGGGGGGGGGGGTAATGACAGTTTACTTTCCTTGGTAGATAAGGGGGCAAAAGTGGCAAAAACTGGGGACAACCGCCCCCCCCCCCCACCTAATCGTCGCCCCTGATTGTCACTGAAACAAGTAGGAAGTTCTGGTTACGAACTCATTACATCGTTCTTTGTTCATTGTGTACTCTCTTTCAGAGAGAAATTGGAGATAATTATGCCTGGACCAAATTTTAAAAAATAATTTTGTAAAGTATATTCACAATTATTTTTTTTTAATTTAGGAGCACATTTCCAAAAATCAGAAATAGTAAGTAGTGATTCTTTTTCACTATGACAAGCTTTCGAAAGTTAACTTACAGCCTTAAACATTGCGAGTTCCTGAAAATAATTCTAATGTTGCAGAGTTACTTTCTCTGTTGATATTCTTATGAAAATGATTTGACTACGTTTTACATGAATCGTCCTGTAGTTCCAAGAAGTATACTTTAGAAAATACGTATATTCGTTTTGTTTATCCAGTAACATAGAGGAAAATGCCTTCTATTGTTTAATATTTAGTATGTATGCTATAGTTTAGAATGCTTTAACGAATCACACACAAACAGAGATTTTGCAGCAGATTACAACATTTAAACTTATATTTTTTATACTTTTTAAAAGTCAACATTAATCATTAATTTTTGTATATGGTAGTAGACAATACAAATAACAGTTTTGAAAATTGCTCCTTCAAGAACAACTTGTCACATTCTACGCAAAATCAGATGCCTCAGTTTTCCGTTAGATGCAGAAAATCATCCATCGAGGAAACGTAGCTTTAACCTTAAAAATGAGACAAACTGCATTGGTAGCACTATATATTTCCTTCCACATATGCCTTATTCTCAGAATCAAAGAAACAACTTGATACGAAGTTTTTAATACCTGCTCTTCCGGAATATAACTTTGAAACACACATATAGCAGAGGTGCTGTAGTTTGCAGAAAATGAATAGGCATCTCAAGGAAGGGTTTGAATTTAAAACGTATAACGAAAAATGAAGATGTTTGAGATATATAGATTTCTAAAAACTATGGGTTGTAAAATCAGATTATTTGCTATTTGAATATTGATTCTCAGCAGAAAGTATAAAGCCTATATAGTAGATCCGATGGGCTACGTACTTGGTGGCTGGCGCATGAGTTAGATTTAAAATCTGCTTCTATGGGGATATTTAATTTCTATCCAATATTATGATGCTCAGTACAAAATTCACTGAGATACAACTAAAATTAATTTTACAGTTCTGAAATAAGTCGAATGTATCCAATTATTTATTTTTTCGATTCGTAACGCATTGTTATACTGCGTTGGGATCGAACAAGAGACCCTGAACCATCTATTGGGTGGTTATCACTCGCTTGGCCTAAATGTGAGATATGCAAGAGCAGAGGCCTGCACAAGACCCGGAGAAAACCCGTCTGCGAGGAGGCGCGCCTACAATAATATGCAACACGCACATCAAGCCCAGGTGTTCGACATCGCGCAAGCGAGCTTCACGTCACAATGTTGCACAGGCTTCGATGCCTGCCAGGTTTTTCTATTACCCGGGTCTTAAGAAGACCCGTGAGACTCGATGTAGTTCTTGCAGGTAGACGGCGAGCACTACTGTCAGTGTTGCCAACGGCCATTATATTTCACTACGCATGGAAATATTTGAATTTCTGCTAGGCGCAGGTGCCTTGAGGTTGTAGAATCATTGGCGTAGCAAGGGGTGAGCGAAGTGGGCGACCAACCTGGGCCTCGCGCATATAGGGGCCTCGCGTCCTATGAGGTTGATACGAAAAACGTAATAAATGGAAGTGAGAAAGATAGAAAAGGCTAATTTTTGTGGGCAATAAAATTAAGACATTTTTAACTGGCTTTATATTCTAGTTTAACGTTATAATTTGAATGAATACGTCAAATCAGAGGCGGGCGGGAGCTCTAAGCCTAAGGGGCCCCGAAAAAGTCAAAATAATTCTAATTTCTCATGTGAAACATCAACGCAAAAATTGCTTGGACAATTTTATCCATTTTTCTTCTGTGTCGTGACCTTGCATAGTCTACCCGATTTTAATATGTTAATGGTAAAGCACCTCAAACTGCCACGGAGCAAAGTATGGGGCATTTAAATGCTTCTGGTATTTTAAACTCAAGAAAGGTATGGATAATATTAGCAGTTCTTCCTTCGTTCCTACAACTTCAGACGCAGCTATTGCCTGCCCTCTGTAACGGGCACGAAGATGATTTATCTTCCGAATTTCCTGATCAAGTTCTATGTTTCAGGAATGTGCTTAAATCTGAAATCAAGTGCTTTAGGAAAGTTTCTTCTCCTTGATAGCTCTACACTAACTTCCAGTGTTCTCTGTATCCTGTACCGCCTTCTGTTTGGGGGAAGGGATAAGTAAGTATTTGTATTTTCTTCTTTTGAATACATAAATGTCAAAGAAAGATATGTTGTAATATGTGAAAATTCAGAGTTAGAGCATCGATTTGTATAGTTATTAATGTAAGTGCAGCCACAACCAGCCATTCTAAGTAATTACGTAAATTTCCTGGAAGAAGCTGACTGTACTTGAGGGACCCAAGTTTATTTCTTGCGGACGCGTACTTTACGATTTTATTACGCCACTGCGTCAAATATTTAATATTACAAGAACATTAAGACGTAACAACAAAATGAGATTCACAGTTATTATTATCATCTAAGTCCTAAAATTCAAAGTTAACTGGTACAATTTATGTGCAACAAAGTCAAAATTGCTAATTAAAGAAAAGTCAAAATTGCTAATTTAAAAAAAAGTCAAATTAGCTGTATCAGTTGATTACACCAAACATTTCACATTTATTGTGCAAATGACTATCGTTTTAAGATTTGCTGATGTTGAAACCGATTGTGTAGAAGAGCTTGTAGGTAGATACATTGGGCCCCTAGACAGGATTGTGATTTAGCGCACTCCCTTCCCCCGCTCTATCAAGCACTGACATTTTATGTGCGTCTTTCGATATTTTCTACTTAAGCCATGGTTTGTGACATTTACATCCTACAAACTTCGAAATGAGGAAACAAAGAACGACTCCTTAAATAATATATAGGTTATATTTCAAGATTCTTACTTTGTATTTCTGATTTTTTTTAAAAAAAAAATTAGCACACTTAAGGATATTTCAGTTATCTTACTGCCTAAAGAACATCTTAAAAAACGTACTATTACTACTACTTTGGTTAATGAAAATTCCAGCAGCGTGTTACTGTAGCTCTGCCAAGTGTAAATTTCTCTGTCGCGTACTATTAAATATAATTTTCGTCAGAAATTAATTATTATTGTAGGCTATTATATAAATATGATAATTTGCTGACGTTTCCTTGATGACTGTGTATCGATTTACATTGATATTTCAAACTTAAAGAACGATGGGGCCTTGCATTCAAATCTCGCCCAGGACCTCGCGATATGTTGCTAAGCCACTGCACCTAAGATTTTGTAACTTCTCAAATTAGTGTCATTATTATGTCAAACCAACTACCACATATTTTCTAAATTTGTTTCGATGGTCTTGAAATAGGTTTGTGTGTCTTGTTCATTTTATGTCACCTTTCTGGTCTTGAAATCGTAAATCTTCTGTCGGTTTCATTTTTACGTTGTTTGTTTGTTGAAATGTGTAAATAGCATTGCCTGTTATTTGCACCCGTGTGAAAATACAAGCTAACAATTATATTTTGTATCGTATTACTATCAATGCGGTCTGAGAACAAGATAACTAGCAACAACACTAGCGAACGACGATTTGTTGAAAGAGATGACAATATTCAAAAACCTTTTATAATGCAAATTCTGATTTCATGTTCCATTTTATGGACCATCGTGCCTTAGTGTTCAGGGGGGGGGGGGATCTTGAGCAACTAATTCGGATATTGAATTGGCAAAATTACACCAGAGAGAAAATCTGTTTGATTGATTGATTCATTTATTTGGTCAATTTATGCACAATAAGGCTAATCGGGACTGGACCTATAGTTTAAAGTGGGATCTGAACCATCATGTGCTTCCACCGGGTATCGAACCTGGTACCCTTTGATTACAAGGCGACGACACTACCACTGCGCCATAGGGGAGCACCCCGAAAAAAGTATAATGTAGAACAACCACCAGTCACACAAAGTTCCAAAGTATTTACGATGGCACTTTTTGCGAAACTTGGTTCGTACTCCTGTACAGGTGTCAGCAGTGGCAGCAATTAGGGGCGGGGCCGAGAGAGTGCAGTTGCCCCCCCCCCCCACTTTTTGCTACTTTTGCACCACGCTAACCTCATGTACCAAGGGAAATTAATTATCCTTGCCCCCCCCCCCCGTACATTTGCACTTTGGCCCTCTAGTTTTGGAACCCAATCGCCGCCACTGGGTGTGAGCGATACAAATGTTTTCTAGCAAGGAATAAATGTCTGCAATTTCAAATTGATAAAAGTGATGAACATTTTAAGTGCTCCTAGAACAGTTTAGAATCTAAAAGTTGGCAACGGTGACTGCGTGACTCATGTATCTGGAGACGGTGCAAAACCGGAATCAGCGTTCGCTGAAGATAAGCGAGCTTCGTCTTGCAAGGCCTTCCAGTTACCCGTGGGCTTTCGATGCTTGACGGGTCAAAACCCAGGTATATAGTTTTACTCGCCCGCCCGACCAACCAGGCGGGCCTAGTAAGCGATTCTGGCCGTTGTGCAGCCCTCTGTGCAAGAGGTTACGTTCAAAGGAATGGCAAAAGAATGTACAGGGTGGGAAATAACCTTTTGCTAGGGGTCTGCAGGAAAAAGTAACAACAATTAAGAAATTATGGTAATACCAAATGTTTACTACGACAATTGTGGTTACAAAAACAAAATTAAAAGTTAGTTCACGACAAAGCCCCTTGCTTCAAGGCAAATGCTAAAACCAATACTTTCTTCGGCGAAGTGGCATTGACTTCTTCAACAGTTCTGAATGGCCAGGTGCATCACCGGACCTGAATGCAGCGGAACACTTTGGGGCTATTCTGAAGGACGCAGTTGAGTCCTTGATGATAGTGGAACGCGAATCGGACCGCTATTCCCGGCCAACACTCCTTGCACATCTGGAACAAGTCCTCCGTGACATGGAATGGAATACGGACTGTTTGCGAATCTTCTGAGCTCCTACCCTGATCGTCTTCGTGCTGTGAGAGAAGCAAACGGCGGACATACTAACTTTAATTTTGTTTTTGTAACCACAATTGTCGTAGTAAACATTTGGTATTACCATAATTTCTTAATTGTTGTTACTTTTTACTGTAGACCCCTAGCAAAAGGTTATTTCCCACCCTGTACATGTACAATAAATTGATTTTGTACTTTCCACGACTGAACCTATATGGACATTATTAAGAAAATGATATTACTTGTCTCACAATTGGGTGAAGGTTATTTCCACAAATTGTGCTCTCAATTGTTACATGTCTGACTTCCCTGTCAGAATTCTCTCTGTTCACGCACCACTGTTCAATAATCGTTCCCCACTTGCTATCTCTCTTACAATCCCTGCTCCTTACTCCATCTCGTTCGCTCGCCAACCGTCCCCGCTCTCTCTCGATTCCACCTAGCATTCAACAACAGCCTCTCAAGTCAATAACCTAACGTTTGAGTCATTACTTATTAAGCAATCCTTTCTCTGCCCCCTGCTATATTAATAATAATAGCAGACTTCTCACTTCTACCCAACGCCTTGGGTACGATACGGATTAAGGGTTAAAAGGTTGTGACCATATGCGTGCAAACTGATCTCCCAGACTTCCTAACTTATGTACTATGGTACCATGTTCTGAATTATGTAAATAAAAAAAAAAATTTAGAGATATATAAAAAAACACAACGTTAATAATAGTGCAAGGCATCCAGTTAATGATGTGCTCAAAATTCAGCAATGGTTGAATTTAAGCACTGTGCGTTAATTTTAAATAAATCAAACACTTCGTTGTTGTCATTAATGAAATGAATTTCAGTGTAGCCTTGCAAAATAGGCATAATTAACCAGAAGTGGCATGAAAGCGACTCTATATGTAATTACGTCACTTAATAGAATGCTTCTTCGGCAAAATCAAACATTCTCTTTTCATGTTTCGAACTGCAACGTAGGAATACCAAATCTAAAATCTAGGTCATGTATTTAAATAGTACTGGACTACTTATTTCACAGGGGACATGCGACATTTATCACACAAAAATCAAATCTTACTTATGATACAACTAGTATACCATGATATAATAACTTATGATCATAAAAGCTCTTGAGCATTTACCTGAATCCCGCAACCCCGTAGCTGGTAAGCCTATTCAGGTATTCCAGGATCTTAGTTTGAACGTAGTAATTTCCCTGATCCAAGTCATGGAGCCCGAGAAGTTCACAGTTCCTCACCTGAAACAAATGATGAGAAAAAAAAATTGTAAGGTTTTGACGGGAATCAAACCTCAGATCATTTTCTTAAGAGACGAGAGCATTAGAATTACTCTATTGGCGAAGCTTTTAAGTAACATTCTACATTTAAGAAATATAAAATCTGGCGTTCTATGCAGTTTTCATTTATTCCCTATTATAACAGCTCATACTGAGAAATGAATATGTAACATGAATTTACAAGAAAAATAACTTAAGAAATCGTCAATATGTACTTCAACGACATTTTCATTATAAAAATAAGTAATTTTCCTGTCTGTAGAAGGGCCTCCCCGATGGCGTAGTTGTAGCGTCGTCGCCTTGTAATCAAGGAGTCCCGGGTTCGATACCCGATGGAGGCACACAGTGGTTCGGATCCCACTTTAAACTGTAGGTCCAGTCCCGATTAGCCTTTCTGTGCATAAAGTGGACTTAAAACGCCAAATCAATCAATCAATCCTGTCTGTAGAAAGGATAAAGGGAAAATGCATGTCAGCTTAAAATTAATGTATGGCAAATGGAAATGTATGTGAAATTCGAGTCTTTTATTCGCAGGACTTAATTATCATGAATATAAATGAATTACCTGTAGGGAGACAGACACTAATTCTACTCTTCTACATAGATTTCGCCAATAATGAGACACTGATCGTGTACCGCTGCATTTGTTTGAGGAATCTGTCCGCATAACATGCAGTGCCCTGTTTATGAGGAAGGCGATAACGGCACGTCATGTCCACCAATGGAGTCCGACAGCTCCAGTTTAAAGCTGAAAACGAGTGGAAGTGATTGGGAGCAAGATCAGGGCTGTACGGAGGGTGGTTCATACTTTCCCAAGTGAACCTCTTCGAAAGGGCCTCTTGTGATGTGTCACGGAAGGCGAAGCTTTCCGTCTTGTCACTTCATCTGTCAACCAGATCTGTAACACTCTGTTTGTTCGCCACCGTGGCTCAAGTACTTGCGGCACAGGCACGTTTTGCGTGGACATTTCTCCATTCCTCCTACGCGGCATTTCCTCTAAAGACCACATGGCAATGATACAGACGACTGTCTCGTAACTGCAGACGGTATGATATCCCAAAACGCATATTACGTTCGAAAATATCGCTACGCGAAACTTATTTTCGGAATTAATTTTACATATAATTCCATTTGCTACAGTAATTTGCGTTATAAGGGACTTTTAGTTACAAGTAACACGGATACAGATCCGTTACAGGAATGCGATAATATCAAAATAAAGCAGTCTTTTAGGGGAAGAATTCCTTGCTTGTACGCCGGGGGGGGGGGGGTCGAATGCCCTCTAATGAGTTATGGAGCCCCTTTTCTTAACCATAAAAATTGACCTCTGAGTGACATGTACAATGACAGACACGGTTGTAACATGTCCATTAACTCTCAATGGAAACATTACAACCCAGAAGTGTTCCTGACTGTAAAACAATCTCGTATGAGAACCTTCAGCTATGTTTTCATTTTCCTTTTTCTTTCTGTCTAAACTTTACCACATTTTCCTGTATCAGGCATCTTTTTGGGGGGAGGGGTTGGGCCAAGATGGAATAACCTATACGAACCATTTCCCACGTTAACATAATTGCTAATAAGATAGAATATTCCTTCCATGTGTTTTTAGGAATCTTAGTGCCAACAAATGTCGAACATAACATGAATTACATGTGTATATGATATATGCTTCCCTTCTTTCACCATATGTTTTAGCATTAATGAATAGGACAAGTTGACATGTCGCAGATGTTTAGTTTTCTGATCGAGTGATTGATTAAGTTTATTTTATTTTGCTTTTCTGCCACTTTTGGCTAGTCGCGAAGATGAGGATGAACGATAAGATTTATGAAGGGACAATCACAAATGCATAGGAACGAAGCTACACGAGGCCCACAGATGATTATTCTGGCTGCAGGTCAAGACACCAGATCCTCGTTAGTCTGCAAAGTGTGAAGTCCAGGCTGTACTACGTGGAAGAGAGGTTGGCATTTGGCTGTCACCCCAGTTTCGTGATAGAGAAATCTAAGTAATACTTTTAGCAGGATGTTGTAGATTTGTATAGTCTCCTTTCGTTATTGCTTTGAAACACTGCATAAATAAAGCATATTTAATTTCCATTTTTAAGCTTTTTTTTTTAAAAAAAAAAAATCGTGAACATTCTTTGTTTCAAGGAGTTCGAATTAGACTACAAAGCGCAAAAAGAAAATAAATTAACCGTCTTGAATGTGCTCTCGAAGCATATAAGTTAATCCAACCCTTGCCGCCCTGAATTAGAATGTGGAATGAATAAATTATGAACGTCTCCCTTTAAGATGAAAGAGTTGACGAACGAACAAATTCGCAGACGGCTCAAGGAAAGGAGCATTTCACTAACGACAAGCGGCATTCCAAAATTCTTCCAAAGTCCTGATCATCCATTATTCACATGCTGCATTATAGGCTTAAGTGTGAAGTAGACGGCATATTATTCACCTCTGCTTTCTCTTGCTTTTTAACACATTCTTCTGCTACACGGTAGGCGATAGGAGTATTTTGGAAAATAAGGATTGGATCTACAATTCAAAGATTTGGATGTATACAGTCGGTGATATAGATACATTTATTTCTTTGTTTTGCGTTTGTGTGTGTGTGTGTGTGTGTGTGTGTGCGTATGTACACACACACGAGAGAGAGAGAGAGAGAGAGAGAGAGAGAGAGAGAGAAGGGAACCAGCAAAACGGCAAGGCAAATACTCTTTCCCCCGACCCATGGAGTTCTTGCAGATTTTTGCGAAATCTTCACGCCTCCACAACTAGCAAAACTTTATGGTACATTTTAATGTTCAAAGTGGCGATACAGAACCTCGAAGTATGTGCAGTTAGTTAGGAGTTTTGAACACATTTAAAAGCTTGAGAATTGTTGTACTATCCGCACGAGTCCATCAGCACTTCTGCCACTTTGGCTAATCGCGAAGATCAGGATGAGTGATGATACGATGAAATTGATGAAGGGACACTCAGAAACATCCATGATGGGATCGGGATTCGGACCTGGGACCTCTGGCGTCGCAGCGCGCTGTGCTAACCACTACGCCTTGGAGGCCGGCAATAAAGAAACTGAGAAGTGCACGGTTTGGAAATAGTATGGACGGGAAGAAAGTTGTACATTACTAAATTCTAATTAATTTATATATTTAGCTTCTTCAATCATAGCTTCATCCAGTCAATGGTGTAGTAACTTTACTTCTCAGATACGTTCTTATCTCTTATTAATAAGGAGTAAATCTTTATAATAATAAGCACTCAAAATATTTGTTCCTACCTCCGTGGCAGAGTGGTTATAACACGACGCAGGTCTCCAGAATTCGAATCCCGGCTTGAGTATCCCTTTATCTAATCATCAAATCATCTTTCATCCTCATCTTCGCGATTAGCCAAAAGTGGCTGAAGAAACAAGTAAAATAAACCAAATCAATCAATCAATCAATAAAACAATTTTTCTTTTCTCACCTGCTCAGCGTTGCCGAAATCATCAATATGGCCGCTTAAAGAAGAACACTTGTCTCTCTTATTGAAGTCGCTTGGCCCGTAAGGAACAGATGGGTACCTCAGATGTTTAGTGTCTGCCGTGCTTCCTCCAGTTCCAGCTGCAGTCTCGTGGTCTCCAGTCATATGATTTATTACAGCATCCACGTAAATCCTGCATAACGTATACGTTACACAAACACACATGAAAATTATAATCACATCAAACCTCCTGGATTTATTCATTTTGATGTAAACCAACATTACCTGTAGGCATGGGCGTAACTTGAGACCTAACTTTGAGGGGGCAGAATCCAACTGGGCCTCATTTTGATAGAGTAGAATCAAACTGGGCCTAATTTTGAGGATGGAGAATCAAACTGGTTCTAGTTTTAAGGGGACAGAATTAAACTGGGTCTAATTTTGAGGGAACGGAATAAAATGGCCTAATTTTGAGGGAGCAGAATTAAATTGTGCCTAATTTTGAGGGGGCAAAATCAAACTGGACTTAATTTTGAGGGGGTTGAATTAAACTGGGCCTAATTTTGAGGGAGCAGAATTAAACTGGGCCTAATTTTGATGGCGTAGAATCAAACCTGGAGCTAAACTTTGAGGAAAGAGATTTCCATCCCATGTAAACAGCGTCCAGGATTATTTGCTAAATAACTGACGTTGCGAAATTACAAATATTACTCTTTATTACTTTGCTCCGCAGGTCCCTTAACTTGTAAATTTTAATAAACCTGAAAATTTGGGGGGAGGGGCAAGTCCCCTCCCTTGCCCCCGCCAAGTTATGTCTATGCCTGTAGGCTATAAGGAAATTGGAAAGATCATCTGGCTCAGAATATTTCCCGTCCAAATCCAAGTGCTTGATCACAAATCCAATAAAACAGATTAGTAAGTTCCAAAACGCACAGTCTCTCAAAAACTTCTTTCCCAGAAGTCAAGGAATATCCCAAATAGAAAAATAACACAACTTTTAGCATATGAAAGGTTCATTGTATCATTAAACTATCTTACACTTCTTTCATATGATATGTAATGTAAAATAAGAACATTTTATAAGAAAATAATACAGCGTGTCTCAAAATGATTATCTGGGTTTCAATTAGTTGGTATATTGCAACAGACGAAGGTGAATGTTTATATCGTACATGTACGACAAGAACGGCTGTGGAAGTTTGCTACCCTGAGCGCTTATCATTTGTTTCCCATCGGACACAGTGGCGTAGGTGTGTTACAAGTTGGCGACTCCCGTGCAGAAGTCCTTTCGTGTCATTGAATTTGCAAGTTGTGTTTCTGCTGTTTCAGTTCAGCGACCTTTTCGACGGCGATTTGGAAGTGATCTTCCTTCCGATAACAACATTCGTCGATGGTTTAACAAGTTTTAAACAACTGAATGTGTCTGCAAAGGAAGAGTTATGGACGTCCAAGTTTGTCGAACGAAAGAGTCGAGAAGCGTTGTGAATGTGTGCGTGTCACGAAAGGTGTTCACATGGAACATTTATAAGATACACCATGTAAACCTGTTGAGTTGTTGTTTATTTCCATATAAGTTTTGTTCTTCTACCCAACATTATTGGTGATGATGGAAGCTCGGCAATATCTGACAAGACATTCCTTAGATGTTTCTAGGTGATGGCTAAATGTCTGGGGTTCGGAGTTCTTTGTACTTTACATTTCAGAGATTCTACAGATTGTTACGATAAGGGCAATTAAACGACTATGAAACCCCGATAATCATTTTGGGACACACAATCAGTACCTACATGCATGCATGAGTTTTGCTCACATAACAACACGACTAAAAATATAAGGTGTTAATACCCCAAGTAGTGGTATTGATACTACGGACAGTGCCCGAAAGGAAGAGCACCTCTCCAGCAGTTTTGGCTATACTTAAAACAGGCTCAACATGGCCATATGAGTTTTTTGCTCAAGTGTGGAACTCTGCTTAATCCAAGATTTTTGTAAAAATGCCCCTTCAGAAAGGAAGAGCTCTCTCAGATTGATTTGTTTATACTTAAAACTTGCTCAACATGGCCATATGAGCTTTTTGTTCAAGTGTAGCACCTGCCTAACCCAAGAGTTTTGTAAAAATGCTCTTCGGAAAGTATCAACCCCCCTCAAGCAGATTTTTGTCTATAAACTTGTATCCATACCTACCTATACATATTTACTTCTGGTTTAAGTTCAATTGAATAGTATTCAATTTGTTTATTTAATATTAAAACAATGCAATATGCAGAGCGCCCCTCTAGTCTAGCCATAACCTTGTTATGTATTGATTTTTGCTTCCCGAGTTGTGCGTAAATGGGAAAGAGCGAACAAACATGCTTCCATGTTTTTATAATCTTTTGATCAATCCCATTAGTAAATGCCTGGGAGATTATATCTGTTGACATTACCTACACTGTGCCTTTTCCGAGGGAAATTACATGTCATTTGTCATGGAACTCAAAGAGAAATTCTTATCTACACTATGCTCTTTTCAGGAAAATTACTTACCATCTATCATATTGAGGAATTGCCTTCTCGGATATTGTTTGGTCTTGTCGCAACAGAATAATTGCTTTAGGCTTTTTGGCAGATGTGCTGTGTTATTTGGGTAGGTATAAAAGCTTTTCTGCTATGAGCAGAGGTGCTATAAAATGGGTAGGTAATATATTTTCTGACGGTAAAGTATTGTTTTATATCTAAAGGGCCTCTGTATTTGAATCGGGTTTTTAGAATTGCTCTGTGACCCTCTCATTTCTTACATCATAAACATATGATTTTTCACCTATGAGAATGACACTACATATGGTGTCATCGGGTAAAGCCTCGTGGAATTCACAGATAATTTTAATGTTTGTCCTGTCATTCACCACAACCTGTTTTCTTTTTGAAGTGTTGATTACAAACATGGGTCTCTGTGTTTTGAATTCATCTGGAGTGTAATACATATCCGTATTGCCCGTAGTGACCCTTTTGAAAGCCGAAAAAGCCTCATATAATTTGAGAAAATCACCCTTGGACATGTCTAAATTATAATTTTCTCTAGGAAATACCTCATTTCTGCCATTTTTAAGATATATGTTTTTGATGTTACAGTTATCAAATTTACTTGAATTTTTTTCCTGATTATTGTGTCTTCCAGTCTGAAACAATACCACTACAAAATCCGGCATGTCATATTGTATGCTGGAGAATGAATTTGTGGCATCAAATTCATAATAAGTACCAGTGGCAACCTTCTGTACGCATTGATATGTATAAAATTGCAGAGGAATTTGTGGATTTTTTAGGATATCAGCTTTGTATTTAAGAGCATAGCTGGCCTCATATTCAACAACCGGGATTCTTAACTCCATAGTCTGAATAATGCACTTGCCCTCATCAGGTAGGGTATTGGGCAGAGCTTCCCCTGTAGGGTTTATCGCACTGTACCTCATCAAAGCATTATTATCATTTGCAGCTCTTCTAAATGTAATTCTTAAACCACCCTTCCACATGATATCTTTGTAATCTGAGAAGAATCCTGGCAACAGGCGCATGGGGAACAGCACTGTGTGGTTCTTAGATAATATTTTATCACCAGCTTCAAATCCACCTATTTTGTAGTAAGAAGCCTCGGTTTTGGATAATTTTAATGTGGCCAAAGCTGTGGAGGTAATGCCGGGATAATCTATTCTGTTTATAACAACACCATGCTTTCTGATCTCAATTTCAGAGAACAGATGCGGCACAAAATTATCTACCAATCTTATATTCGAATTTGCCGGATAATCTGTTCCATCGAGCTTTACAACATCAAATTTGATGTATAGATCTGCTCTGTGGGGGTGTATAAAGCCGTCCCCTACATCAAGATCAACCTCGATTTCTGTGTTGGGTTGATTTAAATTTGCAAATGTCCTCCTGTTTGGAGGGAATGATTGTAGCTCATAACTCTCAATATTTTCCATTGTATGTATTTTTATTTAAATGTTAATCTCTATGATAGCAGTTGTTGTGGCTCCAGCAAAATCAACTAATTCTTCTTTTTCATTAGTGACCATCAACTCAATGTAATCTATTCTATTATGGCACACAGGAAAATATAATGTTGGGGATGGATTGTAGATGATTGGCTCCATGAATTCGGAATTAGGTTTGAATGTTGCAATGATGCCGGTTTGTTTGTGAGTGCCTATGCCATTTGATTTGGTGATCATACCCTCAGCCACATTACAGTGAATATTCAGAGTCTCTATGGCTAAGAATTTAGGTATATTCATAGCAGTGTGTTTGATGGCCGCTTCAAGTTTTGTGTTGTTCTCAAAGCCCAACAGCTCTCCTATAGTACCCAGATCCACTGTTTCTGTAGCAGATACAATCTCTACTCTGTGAGTGACAGAATTTTGACTTAACACTATACCTCTGGGTAATTGAGCATTTAGAGTGGATAGATTATATTGCCCTGGAGTGATGACAATTTTTTGATCCCCTACTGCAATTGTGTTGTTGTGGTGCGTAATATTAGGTATCAAGTACATGCCGTAAAATGCTCTGAGAGCTATTGTTTTGGGATACACTATGTCATCATGTAATTTGAGTTTCAATATTGAATTTTGGCTGGTGAGATGGAATACCCCCATGATGTTTTAAATACCACAAGCCTTTTTGAAAATTTTCAATTGATGGTTTATTTATTTGAGACATATATCTAAGAACAGATAAACACAAATGTCCACAATTAACATCTTTGAAATTTTGTACACGGGCATTATTGTAATAAAGATTAACTGATTTTAGATATTTTATTAAATTTTCAGGTGGAACACCTCCAAATGAATCAAACACAAATGCGTCATCTTTTAAATATTTAAGATAACAAATCCAGTGAGTGCCCTGATTTTTGTACTCATCCAAATTAACAATGCCACACTCTTTGTTGAGTGGTTGTTCCGGTAAAGAATCAGACATGTACACACCTCTAAAATGTTTGATGCCCAGTGGCTTGATTAAAGCTTCAATATCTTGGTTTGTAAGCGGCTCTTGTTTTTTTTAAACTTATTCATGGCTCTCTTAACACCTTTGCCTTGTTTCTCCATGGCCAGGTTATGGCGCCTCTGCTCATCTAATTCTGCCCTATTTTTCTTTGCATCTATTACTGTTTTTGCTATGGCAGCTGATCCCCCAGCCAAGCTCCCTACAGCCCCGAGAGCAGCTAAGATGGCAGGGATAGTAAATATGAAACCCCCCACATGTGATTTTTTTCTTGATTGCTGTAATTTTTTTAATTGGGGGGTACTAAGCAACAATTTCATACCATGGCCCTTTGCAAGACAAGAGCTTTTTTTCTTGCGCTGCTTTTTGGTTAAAAGACTATCAATAGTTTTAAGAGATTTGAGACCTGCATAAGGTATTTGATACATAACACCCTTGGCCTTCATTGTAGGTTTATTATATACATGTTTACAACCCCCACCCCAGTTTTTGTTTGGTGTTCATAGCTATGGTGGTTCCCAATGCTGCTATTTTTTCACTCAAAGATGCATCTTTGCTTACAAATCTACCAAATGCAGCCTCTTCTAATTTCTTGTCTGCAACATGTCTCTTGTCAAGATCAGAATCTAGGGCCTCCCCGATGGCGCAGTGGTAGCGTCGTTGCCTTGTAATCAAGGGATCCAGGGTTCGATACCCGGTGGAGGCACATAGTGGTTCGGATCCCACTTTAAACTGTAGGTCCAGTCCCGATTAGCCTTACTGTGCATAAAGTGGACTTAAAACATCAAACCAAAGCAACCAAACCAAAGATCAGAATCTGTGTTGTATGCTATGTCATGGTCTCTACAAGCAGCATCTAAAGGATTAACACCAGGATCACCTCTGTTTAATCTATGATCCAATTTTGTGCCTGGACCACAATACTGATAGCCTGGAATATGTAGTTCAAATGGCAGCTTGTTTATAATGTCATTAACCAACCCCCGACCCTCAGAAATATTCCAAAATTTAGGTGGTAGAGTATTAATAATTTTTATGAGATATCCAATCCCCTTAGGGTCATTCACTATAAAATTAGACAATTTGGTGCTTATCATGTCCATAATTCCAACCTTTTCATTGTAAAAATTGTGGTTCCCAGCATTTTCCTCCCCAGCTATCACCAATAACCTATCTACAAGTTTCCTGACATCATCAACCCACACAAATTCTTTGGGCAGGGTGTTGTATTGTTTGATTCCACTGCCTGTCTTGATCTGTGACCATATGGGCTTGATTAAATTATTGTATTTTGCTCCACTGCTAGACTTGACTCTTTTTTGTGTGGGATCATTGTTCTGGTATAGAGCATCTGATTTTATTAATATTTCTTTGTAATGTTCATAATCTTGATCTGTATAGCTGCCAGGCCTCTTCCTAGTCATCAGTTCCCACAATCCAGGTGTTCCGGGGTACTTAACAAAAGCACCTTTTTCTCCGAGACGAGATTCTGAATAAACAATCAGATCATCTCCCATAAAAGTTACTCTGAAATTGCCAATTCTATGTATGATACTGCCATCAAGCTCTGTGTCAGCATATAAGCCAAACACCTCATCTTTGTTGTCTTTAGGTGTGGTTAAATATTTTTGAGCAAGAAGACCCAATTCAATAGGATCCTGAGTAGCTTCAATTCTTCTAGGAGCAACAGGACTAGGTGTATGAATACTGGAAAGTGGGGTGAATGGATAATCTAATATGTTCCTAGCAGCTACAGGTACAAGCTCTGTGATCAAATTTTGATTCTGCTCTGTAACAGTTTTGATATTCTTACCTAAATTATTAATAGCATCAATTACAGGCTGTTCTGTTTGTTTGTGTTTTTCATAAATTCCACGGTTCTCTGATTTCCATCCCTTAAATCTTTTTACAAGATAATCTCTTAACTTAAGATCATCAATGATTGGCCTTTTCATGGTTATTTATTTATGTCTCTACGTCTAGAAAATCGTTGATTTTATTTCTGTATTTTCCACTATTAGGTGTTCTTGTCATATCAATAGTGACAAACCCATAACTATCCTGGCTCCAGCACCTGCTGCAAAACTTGGAAAAATCATTGTAGCTCAGGTCCCCACCTACATATTCATCATGTATGTGTTTGAGGTTGGTATGATCTTGATGAAACACACATATAAAATTGCTGTTGTCTCGGATCAGTTGCTTCGGAATTTTAGAAAAAGTTTGTGCCAGGTAGAAGCAATCAATGTTTTTGTGCCGGCCCTGTGTAAAGAAATTTCTAACCTTGTTTTGATTATCCAGTATAATGTCATCAAACACAACAACAGAATTATCGAGACATTCATGAAGTGGCTTAACATCTAATTCAAAAGTGGCAATATCCAATCCATCATATAGCTTCATCAGCTGCTGATATTTTAATTGTTCCAAGCTCTTAGAGAAGATATACAAGTGCCTGTTTTTCCAGTCTAACCAGTTGGGTGCCAATAAAAAATTATCAATCATTAGTGTAGTTTTACCACAAGCAGATGGCCCAACAATAAGACATCTAATATTATCAGGCAGCAAGTTGCCATTTCTCTTATTCTGCTGTTCAGGTTCTGGCAACCTTTTTATAACATCCCAGGTGCTCATATTATTATTTTGTCTGCATCGATCCAGCTGTTTTCCGGATGACCCAGCCATTTGACAAGTAACTTGTTGCCTTTTCTGCGGATGATTTTTTCTATGAGATATGTGTCGGGCTGTTTAGTTTTGCTGAGCTCTTGTTCATAGAACCTGCCTTTGAGAATTTCTCCTCGGTGATCTTTTATTATATATGTGTTAAGGGTCCCGGGTTTAACTTGAACCACTGTAAATAATTCAGTGCTCCAGTTTCTCGTAAAGCCTCTTTTGAATAAGTGCTTATATTTGCTGATTCTTACTTGATCGCCCACCCTGTATTTGGCCCTTCTTGTTGTTGGCTGGTATCTAGGATAATAAACAGTCCTGATCAATTTTTGCTCATCAGATGAAGTTACTTCAGAGGGTTTCATGTTGATTGTGGAATGGACCGAGTTGTTATATTTATGTAGAATTTCTGGAAGAATATTAAGCCATTTATAATTACCTTGAAGTGTAAATTGTTTATACATAAGATTTTTTAAGGTTCTGTTGAATCTCTCTACAATTGAGGCTTTGAGATCACTGTAACTCGAATAATGTTTTATTGACTGGCTTTTAATAAATTGTTGAAACACTGAATTATAAAATTCTTTGCCATTATCTGTTTGCAAATAGCGCGGTGATCTTCCACTCTGATTGATGATTGTCCTGATGGCTTCTGTAACACATTTTCCAGTCTTGGATTTGAGTGGCACAGCCCAGGCAAATTTTGAAAATGTGTCTATCACAGTGAGAAGATACTTGTAGCCCTTGTTGATTTTGTCTAAGTTTTTCAACTGCCCACTTGCCATCTCAATCAAGTCGCTCTGCCATAAATCATCTATGCCCTTTGTGACTACTGGGAGTCTCTTATAATTATGTCTGGCCTGTCTGTGTAATTCATCAACAATAATTTGTCTAGACATAATATGTAAACAAGAATATTGCAACTATGGGGTGTTCAGCAGCTGATACTACAGGATTTTCTAAATATAATTTGTCCCCTATTTGTATTTTAAATTCCAAAGTGCCATCATCTTCAGTATAGGCTGTTTCTAATGTATCGGGGTCTGTAAAATCCTCTAACTCTACACTGGTGATTTTCGGTTTGTTGTCAGCATTTGTTATCGATAAGGTGGGGTAGTGGTGTGCCTGTGGCTGATGCCAATATTTGATCTTGATTGGTCTAAGTGTGCCTCCAACAAAAAACTGGTAATAAAATTGTGCGGGGGACAGCATATATATTTTCCCACCTGGTGTAAATGGTGAATCATATTCTTTGTTGGGGATGCTGTACAATTCAAGAATTACTGTATGTTTTGGATTCTCGATTATGCCCGTTATTTCCTTTTCTGCTGTGAGCAATCTACTTGTTACAGATTCAAGGTGCTCATTGATAGTCCTAACAACATCATCATGGCCTGGCTTGATTTTTATGTCCACAACAAGTTTCTTGTATTGTTGCACAATCTCTTGAAGCTGGGTGGCAAAAACAGACAGAGCATTTGCTTGATTGGATTCCATGGTCCCTAGCTGTTGCTTGATATTAGCTACAATTTGTTGCAAATTTTCAACAACTGCCAATTTTGAATTTTGAGCAGTAAGATCATGGACCTGTCTTCTGATATCCTCAAACAGAGCATGCAGTTCATTAATATGTTGATTGGTTGGAAGAGTGGCCACTGTCTGAGTGAGATGTTTGATCTCTGCCTGGATATTCTTGATATCTTCTGATTTCAATATCCTATTCACTGCCCTCTTAATATTTTTAAGTTCTTGTGATGTAGGCAGATTTGATACTGTATTTTGCAAAGATTCAAGTGCCAATTTCACATTATTTAATTCAGAAGCATCAGCCACATTTTGCATAGCATTTTGGAGCAGGGCTATATCTGCCTGAGTGGGTGTGGATTGTTGTAAAATTTCAAGTTTTGTTTGGATATCATCTATCAAGTGATGAAAATGAGATAGTTCAGATTCAGTGTTGAGGTTTTCAAGCTTTGTGATTTGGTGCTGGACACTGACAAGTGTGTCTACAATACCAGGCAATCGGGATTCTAGTACATTTGCCAAATCACTTTGCACTGCTGCTATTGTACCTTCAAGATGGGTTATGGAACTTTGAATTTTTCCAAAATCTTCATATGTTTCAAGTTGCAGCTTGATGTTGGCAACACTCCGAGTTATTGCATTCAAAGCATCAGAAGATGGTAAATTGTTCATAAAATTTTCAAGTGTCTCAATTTTTTCTTTAACCTCGGCTATGGCATTGTTCAGAGGGTCCAGGTTAGGTATCTGGAGTGATTGAATCTGTTCTTTTAGAGTGGAAATCACTAGATCAAAATCTTCTTGTGATTTTATGCTTTTGACAATTGTTTGGAGCTGTGCCTGGACATTATTTATCTGTTCCTCTAATTGTTGTTTCAATTGCTCAGAGTTGTTAGCCTGGGTCTTAAATTTGGCTTGAAGAGCTGCTACAGCTTCTTCTAAACTTTGAAAATTATCTAATGTGGCCAAATCAGTATATTTCTGAAGCAGCACTTTGAGTTCAGAATCAATTTTAAGAAGAGGGTCCATGCATTGTGATTGTAAATTTGTAATTTCTAGTTGAAGGCTGGCATTGAGTGTGGTCTGTAAAGCTTGTAAATCACTTCTTAATTTCTTGACTCTGACATCAAGCATCAGAATCTCATCACTGTGATCTTCATGTCTTGTATGGCCAAATATATCATTAGGCATTTTTGTTTTAGTGGTTATTTATTATTGAATATCTGATTCTTAATTCTATAAAAAAAGGTATAAGCTTGTCATATGACCCAGGGACCTCAATATATAAGCAGTCACCAGCAGAAACAGTATAAACAGTGCCAGAAACCATGTTTGAGTGCTTAATTCTATAAATATTTCTCCCTACTGAAATTTTAACATCACCCTCAGGGGTTGTAATAAATTGCAATTGACCACCTACAGGTAATTGGTAATGATTTAAATTATTGTTAAATATGTACAATGTTTTGCCTGTTTCATCATCATTATCTGTAAATATGCTGTTCAGATGAATAATTAACAAGCCACTCAGTTTAGACAGCATATCAGAAGAGGGTTGTGGTGTCGGCAGGTCCATAATAGCCTGTTTTTTGAACCCAAATAAGTTCATAGGCATGTTTATTTATTTCAAATCATGCTCTGTAATTGGGCATTGGTCCCCATTTTTCAAATCACAATGACCCCATGGTAAAGTATGTATGCCACATGATAAAATGCATCTCTTATCATCATGTGGGTCCAGGGCTACTTTTCTTACAATATTTGAAGTCAGCAAGTGATCCACACTCTGGATTCTGGATTCTGATGTTTTGATTGAATTCTGGGATTTGATGCAATTTTCATAATCTTCAAATTGGAGATCTTTTTCAACAGTTACTTTGCCAATGCCCTTGGCCTTTTTGGCAACAGCGCCACTACATGTTTCAAAGGTGTACATCTTGGCACTTAACCCAGCAAATTTTACAATAACATCACCACATGTCTCATCTTTTAACTTCCCAGGCACCTTTTTGTTGTGGGGTTGAATTCTTGTATGTTCACTGGTATCAAAGTATTGAAACAATTCAGGCTGTGACATATCTTGATAAACATCTTCTGTTTGAATATCAAGAATAAAACTATCCGTGTCCATGTACAATAATTTTACACGATCACCATAAAAAGGTTTCAACACATCATAATACAATGTTAACATATGTAATTTGGACGATTCCAATATTGCAGCCCCTTCATAAATAGGTTTATCAAACTTGATCTTTGTTTCCTTCATGTTGAAAAGTGCCATGTGCTCATCATAAATTCTTCTGTAATTGAAATTAGGCTTTGCAACCAATTTTTTGCTCAGGCTGGGGTCAGTAATTATTTTAACATCGGTATGTTTTCTGACATTTTCAATAGTTTTACCATACACTGAATTCACCATCAATTTAAACAAGGCCTTATCAAATTGGCTCTTTGCAGATGTTCGAAGCTCTGTATTTGTATTAATATAAGGTTTCAACCATCTTGAGTGCCTGAACCTCAAAACTTTTCCAACTTTGGTCACTTGAACACCATGATGCATCAGGAACTGGAGGTTTTTGTAATATATGACATAACCCTGTTTCGGCTCCAGAGTCATCATGAGCTTCTTCTGTTTAGAGCCAGGTGAACACTGAACCTCGGAAATTGGGGGCAGATCAGAAAATTTATTATGCAAATGATCTGGAATTGTCAGATCAACCTCTAAGAAGAGGCCATAGTCACTGTCATCAAAATCCTTAAGATCTTCAATGTTGAAATCTTCCACCCATTCAAGCCCTGCATATGGCAGTTTTTGCATCATGGCATGACCATAGAGGCTGTTTGCATCTACATACAGTATAAAATTTGATGGCCGTGCTGGATCATAATCAGGCATATATTTATTATTTGCTCTGGCATATCTCTGGGAACATTGCACCATCCCCCCTCTTATACATTTCTCCATAAACAGATACTTATCTTGATCGTGGATCAGATCCAATTGCATTTTAGTGTTCAAAAACGTTGCGGCCCATGCTAGGCCCGGGGCACTGTAAAAATATACTGGGTCCAGTTTATAATTTTGCATGGAAGATTTTCTAAATGCCTGAAGTATATCAGCTGAGAGGGTCACATCAAGTTTCAAATATGCCATGTGATAATCACCAAATGTCTTGCATTTTAAATTGTTCCACATCAAGTGGGCATGGTGATAATCTTCATCACTGATTCCAGATCCTCTGATTCTGCTGTAAAACTCTTCTTGTGGTGGCAGGGAACACTCATCAAATTTAGAAAAATCTGTAACATAGTCATATGGATATACACCCTTCCGCCTAATTAATTTCAGGTCCAGATTTGGAAACGAGGCACGTGTGATTTTGAATTGATCATCAGATAATTGATTTGCCAGTGTAGCCAGGCTAGCAGGTAAAAATCTGTAAGAATCAAGAAATCTTATGTGAATAGGAACACCATTAACTTTAATTATCTTGCTAATAGATATATATTTCTCATCATTTTCAGCTAAAATATTTAAATTCTGTTTCTCAAACCCCTCGTATCTGATCATATGATGGAAATCATAATTGGATGCTCCGTGGCAAAATATGGGGATAAATTTTGGTCTCTTGATCTGAATATTACAGCTATTACACAGGGCCATTAAGAATTTACCATCTGTATGAGAATGGTGTTTCACCTTGATATTTGTATCTGAAAATTCAGAATCACATACCGGGCATTTTTCTGCATTGTTGAAATCTTCAATCTGTTTCTCTGTTAAAGGCAACATAGGCTTTGATATTAATAAGATGTTAGATGCTATGTCACGGCACACATTTTCTATTATATGTGCAAATATTTTGATGGCATTTGGTCCCATGTATGAATATTCTTTAATAACAACACCATCCCGTATAACCATAAAACAAAAGCTGGAAGGTTCGTGTTGCTGGTATGGTGTAATTGCAGATTCTTCTGGATCTGGGCTACAGAATGCAAGAGGTTTGAGGTTCGATTCAAAATCACAGACAATATATGCTGGGTGTTCCAACAAGGCTTCAAACTTTTTGAATTTGCAATTTTCACTTGGATTGGGCATCACCATATGAACAGGTTTATGATTGCCACAGTATTTCAGATGCTCAATTAGCTTGTTTTTGGCAATTTCCGCATTTTTTTCACGAACCCCATTTACCATTTTTTGACCATCAAATACAGATAAACATCTTCTGCACAACTTGAATATTGTATGAGTTTTGTCTAGTTGTGTTCTCACCAAAGCTTCAAGATTATGTATCAGAGTATAATGATATGTGCCATCCCCTTCAATTAAAAGCAGATCAATCGGAATAGCAGATTCATCATCAAGTGTACTGATTCTGAGAGGATCTATCAAGCAATTGCCAGTGGAACAAATAAATACATTAATAGATAATTGTTTGCCATTGATGTGCCTAGCCCTTTTTTCAAATTTATCAATATTCTCTACAGACATTGGATATTCTAAACCCTCCATTGCCTCGTCAAAATCATGTTCATGCTGTTTGTAATAACTTATTCTCTCAGGATTTCTTGAAACTGGATACAGAGCAGCTAAAATACACCACAAAAAGCATTTCTGGTCATTATTTTTTATATTGACCACGGCTCGTTTGTTTTTAATATTGGCAGGTAATGGCAAATATGTAGATCCTTGTAATGGGCTGAATTCAGAAATATTAACATATAACTTGTGCGGAGAGCCACATAGGCTCCATCCGGACTCTTTTGCCGCAAATTCAGAGTGTTTAATGTTCAGTTGATTTATCAAGCTGCTTATTATTGTGTCTGAATTTGCATTTGAGTATACAGGTACAGTTTCTGTTATGTGGGGCTGTGTAAATTTTGTGCCATTTGGTTTCTTATATTGTGTAAACAATTTGAGGGAGAGCTTATAAGAGCCATTTTGTGCATTTAGAATTGCCTGGAGATTAGGATTTATACTGTTCAAGAAATTCTCAATGCCGCATCTTGGCTCTGATACAAACCGGTGATCCCTTAATTGGCCGTTAAAACTGCTACGGATAGGTTCATAGCGTGGCTGCTTTGCTGCTCTGGCATTAAGAGGTGCTTCGTGCTTTCTTTTCAGACCAGATGTGGATGGTTGTGTTGATGATTGTGCAGAGCAAGTATCTTTATGTGTATATGTGAAGTATTGCATGCTGTATTTTCTATTGCATTTGGGGCAAATTTTTGTGGGAGTTTTGTATTTGTCCGGGTTACAAATTTTTTGGTGTCTGGCCCAATTAGAGCTAAATATATTTTTATTGCATTGATTACAATATTTTTGATTCGGCATTTTTGTTGTTGTTTATTATATACAATTTCCTGGGTTTCAATTCAAAACTTTATACTGAATAAAAAATATCAGTTGGGTTCAGCTGTGTGATTTGTATGTGTGTGTATGTGTGTATGTGTGTATACACTTAATATTTTTGGCTTTGGTATTTATATAAAATTTCCTGGGTTTTAAATCTAATCTCTATGCCTATCTTATGACAGGTTGTAAAGCCAATAGCCCACAAGTGGAAAAAAAGAATAAATATTCATTCACACAGAACAAATATAAGCTTGACTCTAAATATGAGTGGATTACAACAAATATCAGATTTTATATTGTTCAATACGAATATTTAAACCAGTAAGTATGAGAAGTACTGTAAAAACACATCTGCTCTCCTCAGCCACGCTCACAATACTGGCTGATGCAATACTCGGGAATTTCTGTAAGTATTGGCGCTGGGGAGAAACGTGCAAAGCAAAAATCAATACTATCGTCTCGGGAATTGTACACACTGACACAGAGAGGGGAAACATGCAATCACGGGGCAATTCTAGAGGGGCTCTGCATATTGCATTGTTTTAATATTAAATAAACAAATTGAATGGTATCCAATTAAACATAAACCAGAAGTAAATATGTGTATGTATGTATGGATACAAGTTTATAGACAAAAATCTGCTTGAGGGGGGTTGATACTTTCCGAAGAGCATTTTTACAAAACTCTTGGGTTAGGCAGGTGCTACACTTGAACAAAAAGCTCATATGGCCATGTTGAGCAAGTTTTAAGTATAAACAAATCAATCTGAGAGAGCTCTTCCTTTCTGAAGGGGCATTTTTACAAAAATCTTGGATTAAGCAGAGTTCCACACTTGAGCAAAAAACTCATATGGCCATGTTGAGCCTGTTTTAAGTATAGCCAAAACTGCTGGAGAGGTGCTCTTCCTTTCGGGCACTGTCCGTAGTATCAATACCACTACTACCCCATGTAATAACATTTTGTTAAATGCAATAATAATTATATTACAAATATTTTAATTAAAAATCATCACGTGAGAGACACTCTCAATCTTTAGAGAAAAATACAGGGTTATTCAAAACGATGTAGACAACTCAAAGTGGCGTACCACAGCGCGCTACGACGCCAGGGGTCCCGGGTTCGAATGCAGGCATGCATGTGAGTGTCTCTTCATCAAATTCATCATATCATCACTCATCCTCATCTTCGCGATTAACCAAAGGTGACAGAAAAGCGAAGTAAAATAAACCAAATCAATCAATCATAACTTTATGCACGGAAAGAGTTATCAAACGAAAGCTTACAGTAAGTCAAGTGGTCTACTTTTGATTTTGCCATCCCAAGTTCACGGGTTCGAGTTCTGGCTTGGACATGGTTGTCCTTTGTGAGTGACCCTTCATCAATTTTATCTAATCAATCACCCTCAGAAAAGCGATGTTAAACTACAAAAATACAATACAGTGAGAGAATTTGCTTACAATGACATTTAAAATTTCACGAGTAACTCTACACACGTCAAGGCGATAGTCGAATTCGGCCAATCTTTATCGAGAATCTCGGGCAATGTTGTGTAGTGGTGCGTCCTCGTAAGTCCTCTAAGGTAGTAGGGAGGCATTGGACAAACCTTAGTCTTTCATAGAACTCCAGAAGAAAGCATCCATCGATTAAGAACGGTAGATCTTCCGGAATTGACACAGTTATGATTTAATTAATTACATTATCTCGATCTTGTCAGGTTCTCTTTCAATAACCCTGTATATATTTAACAAGCTGAAGTTTGATTTTGACCAATTTATGCACATGCAGGCTAATTGGGACTGGACCTAAAGTTTAAAGTGGAATACCAACTACTATGTCCCTCCGCCAGGACTTCTTGATTACAAGACGACAACGTTACCACAATGTTATCGGGGAGATCCTATTTTTAACAAGCATATACCAGCCTACGTATAACGGGAAAGGAAACAAATTTCTCGCTTGTTGGTTTCACAAATTGAAATATCAGCTCGTTACACCAACATTTTCTTGATTTAAGTCCCTTTGTGATCGATGCATCCGCTCACCTAACTCCAACGCGGTTGCACCGATCCACCATCTCGATGAATTCCGTTTCGTTCCCTGATCGAGTCTCAAGTTTGTACGATATCGGTTGATATCTCTCCCACCAGGGGCGCTGTGGATTCGTCACAATCACGTTTTCATTAGGCGGAGATACCTTCGAAAAAAAATAATTGCATAAGTCCAAGGATGTTGGGTCTTATTAAAAAAAAAAATGAGCATCTACTCATCAACAGTTTAGAGCCTGAACTCAGCTTTACATGAATGAAAATCATACGGCATGTTCACAAAGCAGCGACGTATTCTGAAAATTTGACCTGATTTACAGCAACAATTCTTAATTATTGTCAATGCTAATTATACACCCCATCGATATTAATTTGATGTAATATAAATAAAACACCATCAAAACCCTTAGTGACTGCGGAGATGTGTTCTGAGAAGGAAAGTTTCTCTTCAAATATGACTCCCAGTTTTTTTTTGCGTTGCAACTCTTTGTACGCAATTATTATTTATGAAGTATTTTGTATTTAATGTGTTTTTCTTTAAGGAGAACGTCATTGTAGTACATTCTATAAATGTATGTAAACAAGCTCGGACAGATGTGTAAGGAGGGGACTTGTAAATGGACTTTCTAAAAATATGTGTAAAATGTGTGGCAGTACAATGAGAATATGTCTAACATTTGTGACAAAAGTACGTGATTACTTCACTTGTAATTGTGAAGTATTTTAATTAAAATAACTATCCTTCAGTTGAGAGGTTACGCATGTCCGATTTCACCGGTAATCGGTGTGGCTACAGGGACACACGTTGGAGTGACACAATGAAGGCAGTGCGTGAGTGATGATCACACACACACACACACACACACACACACACACACACACACACACACACACACACACACACACACATACACAACAGGTTATAAAAAGTACGAGAAATCGCTTTATTTAAAATTATGGCAGGGAGAACTTTAGAGTACATGCTTACTTCAGGAAGATCTATTCTTCAATGACTGGAGTAAGTGCTCATTTTTATTAATACGACCCATTGATATTTCTTATTTATAATATAAATATAATATATATCCCTACAGGAAACGAGGTTGGAGTTACATACACAGCACTATGCAGCTTAAAACAATTATACTATTCTCTGTGGAATGCCGCATTGTCAGTGAATGGTCGGATCGGTGGTTAGTAGTGGAGAGATGGTAAAGCATAACTTTTACAGATTCGGCTCTGCATCTCTCTTCAATATATATTATATAACATATTATGTACGGAATAATAGTAATCTAATATATTACTTATTAAATAAATTGTTGTAGTTGCTCATAATTAGAATTATTCAGACACGGTCAAGAAAATCTTTTCATATTTAATTTTGATTCATTTGCTTTATTTTACTTCGCCTTGTGCCACTTTTGTCTAATTTGGGGTTGAGTGATGAGGTGATGAAATTGATGAATGGGCACCCATAAAAAACATTCATGTCCAGGCTGGGATTCGAACACAGGAACCCCTGGCGTCGTAGTGCGATGTGCTGACCACTCCGCCACGGGGGCCGGTCAATATTTAGTTTTCTATTAGAGAGTGCTCAAACAAATCTAAAACACTGTTGATGCATAAAATAACTCCTTTGTGTTCTCGCGTTCATTTATGGCTAAATTCCATGCCAGTTAGACGTAATTTATCAATGAGATGATATACCAGGGCTCTTCAATTTGTCAAGCTTTAACTTCACATTAATACGGGGGTAAGGGATGACCCTTTTTTCGGAGACACTCAAATATCAAGCTCCCTTCCACGTAGTACACATTGGATTGCGTTTTGCACTAGCGAGATTCTGCCGTCTGGACTGACTACCATATGGCGCCCATGTTGTGTATTGTTGTTGTATGTTTGTCCTTTCATCCATTTCATTTTATCACCCTTCATCTTCATCTTCGCAATTAGCCAAACGTGGCAGAAACACGAAGTAAAATTAATCAAATCAAACCATAATCCACAGAGATCATAGTTGGAACTTGTTTATGCAGTTGAAATTGCACAATTGTTAATATCCAAATTGAGTGTTGGAACTAACTTTTTTTTTACACATGTGTCACTTCTTTCATTCAACAGGATTACGGCCAAAAATCAATTTACCCTTGCTTACACTTTGTGACAATCGTTTTATTATAATTTATCAGTAAAATTCCTGAAAGTGGATTGAATTTGAATTTAGCCATTGTACAGGACAAGGCACATGATTTTTCAATGATTTTCCTTTTCCAGTTACAATTTTACGCCGCTTTCTACAGCTCCAAGATATTCGACAATGTACGTATATGATGAAGTGATAAAATATGTGTTGTGACAAACAAAATACAAACATACGATTACTACGTGGCGGACACTATTACGTTAAGAAAACATCAAAGTTTACACCTAAATTGGAAAGTGGCATCGAGATAATTGTAAATAAATACATGCACAGACTCTTGAGATATATAATATTTAACATATAAGTAACACTCTATGAAGCCAGGGCTCCCAAGTTGGAATCTCGGTCTTGGTATGGGTATTCTTTGTCAATTTCATCATACAAGGTTCGCTCATAAAAAAACGAACTTTTTTTTTTTAGGGATAGGAAACAAGTAATTACCTTCAAATTACTTTATCACCTTCAAAATAATCACCAGAGGAGGCAATACACTTTGACCAGCGTTTGTACAGTTCTTGGAAACACTGTTGATAGTCATTGACAGTATGTCAGTAACTGTTTGCAAAATACGCGTAAAATTTAATTTAATGTCCGCGACGTCGTCAAACCTTCGCCCTTTCATAGCCATCTTACGCTTGGGAAAATGGAAAAAGCAGCAGGCGATAAATTCTGAGAATATGGAGGAGGGTGATTGATCACTGTCACTGAATGCTTAGCAAGGTATTGTTGTACAGACAATGCGGTATGAGGTCGAGCATTATCGTGTAACAGAAACCATTGGCCAGAATCTCAGAGGTCCTTCCTAACCCGCTGCATCCTTTCTGAGCCAACCAAGCACTTCCTTTTAATACCACTGATTGATTGTTTGGTTTTCAGGGACAAATTCATGGTGGATCAGTCCTTGGGAACTTTCTCCAAATTGTCGTTATTCATTGACATTGAGGGGCGTCCTGATCTTGGTTCATCCTCGACACTTTCAATTCCACCTTCGAAACGATTGTATCAGTCATATACCTGGATTCTTGATAATGCTTCATCACCATACACTGGCCGTATCATCTGTAACGTTTCGGTAAACGATTTGCCCAATTTGTAACAAAACTTTATGCTGTAACGTTGTTCCATCTTGGTGAGCGTATTTTGTACGCCGACTGCACATGACCTTCTCTGACGAACGCTTGCCCCGATACCGACTACCTCCTGTAACAGGTTGAAACATGCACTGACAGGAAGTTTAGATATAGCTCATTGCAGTGTTGCCAGATTACGGTATATTTTTATTTGGTTTGGTTCTTTTTTTGACAGTTCGGTTTCTTTATGGGCGGACCTTGTATTATCACTCATCCTTATCGTCGCGATTAGTCAAAAGTGGCAGAAAAGATACGATAAATAACAAAAATCAAATGAAATCTTGAGCCTGTGCATTGTTGAAATTCACAAGACAAACACACACACACACACACACACACAAATGAAAGTTACCTGAACTCCACCAAAACCATAAGGTGATAAAAAGCGCTCGCATTCCTCCCCAATGTCCTTCCATCTCCACTCGAATAAGTGGACTATGGGGCCCACGGTGTGCGGGTCCTTTTGAGAAGAGACGGCTCCCGCTACGCACAGAAGACACAACAGGAATTCCATGTTAAAAATTCCTCAGATCTCGGCCCTGAAATTGATAATCGTTTTTAATATCATGCCTAGTAGTTATGTTCTAGAGCCCGGGACATTATGTCCTATAAAATGTTAAAATATGTATGTAATTATGGTATAAAAACGAAAAAATATGCCATGAAAAATTAAAAATATGTCAGAAAATTCAGAAGTATCCCCAGTAAAGCCAAAAACTTTACTTTACAGTACTTTCGAATGTCTCATTATACGGGATATCAGTATCTTCCAGGGAAGATGGACTACGAAGGGGGTGGGGGATTAAATGAAGTCAGAATCCCTTTAACCATATAATGTTGTAGAAAATACTGACAATATATTATGAGGTTCACTGCAATTATCCAAAATGTTATTTGCTATTATGTCAGATTTACACCTTTGTGGAAAGTAAAGAATAATTGGCAGCTCGCTATAAAAAGGGGGTATTTTTGTTCTGTACCAGTTGGTAAGAAGATGACATCTGCTTTAATTTCTTCGTTCGTAATTTCCTTATCCTGCCATCGATAATATGAACTATCCGTTGTGCTAAAGGTACGAATTATAAAATTAAAATAAATATATTATAAAATAATCGATTATATGCAAGACAATTACGAAATTATACAGAAATATGTCTTATTACGAAAAAATTGAAGAAATATATTGTAAAAACACGAAATTGGTAAAATATGTCAAAATATGCCTTATCAAGTTTGTCTATTTCGACTGATTTTAATCAGATATGTAAAGATCTCACCCCAGTATCCGATCTGATGCCAAATAAAATATTTGTTATAACATAAAATCCCAGGCCCTAGTTCTGACTATGGCTTGGAAGTTGATGACCAAGAAAATCTCGAGTTTTTTGATTTGTTGTTGATTTGGTATTTTACTTTGCTTTTGTGCCACTTTTGGCTATTTGCGAAGAAGAGGATGAGTGATGATATGATGAAATAGATGAATGGACACTCACAAACGCCGATGCTTAGACCGGAATTCGAACTCGGGGCCCCTGGTTTTGTAGCGCGATGTGCTAACCACTCCGCAACGGAGGCTGGAAAATAACATTTCGAAAAATGACCTATAGAATGACCTTAAAATTGTTAAATAATGACCTAGAAATGGCAAAGAAAAAACGAAAAATATTTTTTGCTCTTAAAATGAAAGCTTAATTTTTCACAAATTACAAAATAGTAGCTGAATAATTCGATAAAATCAGATGTTTATGGTTTGAAAGTACTAAAGCAAAAGGGGGGGCGAATCACCCCTTTAGTGTGGATGGCGTATAATATATACGCCCTCCGCATTGTGCTGCTGTAGTGCGGAAGACGTATATATACGCTTTATGCTTGTTTCGACTATATTCGATTTAATGTGGCGTATATAGTCAAACAGACGTTTGGTGAGATAGTTCTAGCTGTAGTAGAAACAAAAAATAGTAGCAAGAGAGGAAAAATAAGAAACTAAAAGAAAGAAGAAAAAGGGAAAAATCATATACGCTTTATGTTTGTTTCAACTATATACGCCACAGAAAATCGAATATAGTTGAAACAAACGTAAAGTGTATATACCTAGGTAGCACAATGCGGAGGGCATATACTTTGACGAAAAACCTACATTTTCCAGTAGCGACTTGTTGCACAAATTCCACACATAAGGGGTTGTGCTGAAGTAGTTTTCTTAATTTTAACTTCAAGGTTAGCCTACATAAAACTCATCACAAGGTTTTTCTGTAAAGTCATTGTAACAACTCCTTTCAGAGTATACCTTGCACGACACAGTCAATCTACAGTTGTGTTTCACGTGCATTCGATTATAATTTTCTTTTATGTTGTTACTATTTTCACTTTAAAACTACAGATTTAAGGGATAGTAGTGACCAACAAAGGAACCTCAAAGTAGGCATCATACAAAGTATTTCAAGTTTGCTGGATGAAAAATAAATTTACCTAAATTATTATCTAGTCCATTGCCAAACATTTCAGTTAAAAATAATATTGTGCTTTTCCATTGACTGAATATTTTATTAATGACAAACTTGATAAGAAGACCATGTCAGGGAATTTAAATATATAAGTTATGCTAGCAAATGAATTTAAAATTCACTAAGCAAGAGAGGAAGAGAAAAATAAACTCCAAAAATGAAAAAATGCATATAAAACCGCCAAAATATATTGAAAAATGACCTAACAGCCAAGCAAGCGGCTAAAATGCAAAAAAACTGCAAAATAGAAACAATATTTTCTGGTTCTAACTGAAGGGAAACGGACTGATATAAGGTTTAGCACTGTTTTCAAGGCTGAGAAAAAATATGATTTTTCATCAACTTCCGAGCCCTGGTTATGACTTAAAAATCACCAAAATATGTAAAATAAAACTCATTTACGATCTAAAAGTTTCATGGAAAATATGTCCTAACAACAATATAACTTTGTAAGTTATAAATTTTGTTTTCTCGTATGTCTGACTTCATAAACGTATGAAACGTAGACATTTATTTTTATCCAAATATGATTACCATGTGCTGGATTATTTTCACCTACATGTTGTTAATTTAGTTACATACACGTCGAATATCGAGTCCACTGCGTTACAACGTTACCCTCGCACAAAATACCCGCGCTCTCCTCTGTTTCCACTGTTGCACACAGGTAATTTAGCTTTGGGTTCATATTGTATATTCTGTAATATTCGATACCCGATGGAGAGAGACACATAGTGGTTCGGATCCCACTTTAAACTGTCCAGTTTCAATTAGCCTTAGTGTGCATAAAGTGGTCTTAAAACACCAACTCAATCAATCAATTATATTGTATATTCCATAGCTATAATGAGTGCCATGGCAAAGTTGTTTTGTTATTAATAATCTCCAAACAATATTAGAGTTGACGAGTTGTATCTTTGCTGGTGGCCTTTACTACTACGCGCAGAGAGAGAGAGAGAGAGAGAGAGAGAGAGAGAGAAATTTCCGTAGTTTCCACCTACTCGTCATTTGGGCGTCGACAGCTCTTGAAAAGCAATAGGAGAATAACGCGCAGCTTGCTACTGCGCAGCCGCCCTTGGTTCTCCCGCTAAGATACAGCTCGCCAACTCTAGTCATTTCATACGTACGACAAATACATTTGACCGCACAAAAGTCCGTTGCTTTTACAATTACATTGATTCCAACGATATTACGATTGATGATTACATTAAATAGATAGAATTGATAGAGTTGGTGTTTTAAGTACACTGTATGCACAGTAAGGCTAATCGGGACTGGGCCATCAGTTTAAAGAGGTATCCGAACCACTATGTACCTCCACCGGGTATCGAACCCGGAAACCCTTGTTTCCTTTTTGCACGCTTTTACTGAATCACCCTGTATATAACCTCTGAACGTTAGACTCCAGATTCGTAAAATGCAGAATTTTTACATGGAATGGACCGTCTAGCAGACTGCCTTATTTTCCTTACGAACTTAAAAATATGTATGATCCAGATAATACTTACACGCACCTGAATCCGTCCTACATGCACCAAAACGTGACAAGTGGATAAAATTCTCGGCACGGTTAATGAACGTTCGAATCAACACAATCTAACACTGCACTAAGTGGACGAAAATATGGAAGATGCGGAAGTAAGTGTCTCCCCTGTATTATTTTCCTGTTAAACTATCTGACACTCGTGACGTGAGATCCTGCCGGCCAATAAGGAAATAAGGGAAATTGCTGTTGAGCGTAAACACGCTGATTTATGAACGGAAATATCTGGTTAACAGTTACTCAGAAATGAAGTATGGCTGCTCATTGATTGATTGGTTGATCGAAATATGTTACTTTGCATTGCATTTTCTAACACTTCTGGTTAATCGTGACGTTGGGGATGAATGGTGATATCATGAGATGGATGAAGACAGTGCTTAGCGTGGTTTTAGTCAATAGCCGGAATTCCAACCACAAATGAGCAACGGTAAAGTTCCCCGTGCATATAGCACCGTGACACATTTAGGGGATGTGCGGGTAGGTCAACTGGCGTACGCAGAGGGGGGCTGAAAGGGTTATTGCCCCTACCCGAAATTTTTAGAAAATACAAAATTCAAATGAAGTCAGTAATGAAGTCTTAAAAAAAACTTAAAATTATTTTTTGTGTTTTAAAAATTTAAAAAAAGAAGATTTAAAATGGTAATTTGAGCTCATATCTTAAGCAGAAGAAAAACAATGCCGAATTTAATTTACGGTGATGTATTTTATGATTCAAGCAAAGATTTAATCTCAATCTGATCAGTAAAGGTTAGATTCATGGCACTGAACTTGCGTTCACATTCAGCTGTAGATATTGGTACAATTTCAATTGAATTCGCATAATCCTTGAGTGAGTTGGAAATGTGTTTTGAATTTTCTTTGTAGATGTGAAAATCTTTTATTAGTGACGCATACATGCTTTCGCTTACATTAAAGTTTCCCTGACATGTCTTCATAACAATTCTTAATCATCTAAATGCCATGTGTGTGCGTTTAATAGGGCTACACGGGAAAATAAACCTAAGTGTTCAAACCGGTGATTCATATTGTCCACCAAAGTTTAAAAAGATTGCTTTTGAACGTAACGTTTCCTGTAACTCCTGAACTACCGTTCTCCTACACAGTGAATCAATTGTTTTCAATGTTTCAAGACTTTTCATGTCAATTTCTTTCTTTACTCTAAGAATTGAAAGATTTCGGTTATGCAAATACAATGATAGTACTTTCAGTATTTGTAGAGAGTCTTAAAATATAGGAAATTATATCATAAATAACTACTTTGTCAAATGTTTTACCAATGCTACTAACCTGAACCTCTCACGAGACCATCTCGACTTATTTTTTTAAGATACAACAATACACTACAGATCTCAACAAGAGATCTAACAGGATTAAATGACGAAGCGACCCAACGTGCCGAAAACACATCCCAGTTTTAGTTTTCGATATAAAAGTATTTTTAAACACCAGAAGTCTGAACAAATATCAAATACGTGGCATCTAGATGGGAGAAACCAGGGACGCAAACTTTTCAATACATTGGGTGGGCTCAAACAATTTATCGTTATAAATTGGACAACGGAATTTGCGTATGTAGCTATGGTGCGGTAAACTTAATTGAATTCAACTGGAACACTATAAGTAAGATATAGTTTACAAGTGGGTGGGAAATAATGATACCTGGTTGAGATATGTCATTCATAACCAGAGATTTGATGGTTCAAGGCAGAACGGGGGAATCCCTCCTATCACCCTTCAAATCGTACCCTGCATTAAAATGAATAGATGCATGTTTGTTTGCTACTACAAAATGACGAACTTTTGATTTTCCGTTCCATCACATTCGAAATGAGCCTAAAACGAGGTATAGAGCTTTATATGTTTCGGAATCAACTGTTTTTAAAATAACTATACATTCTAAAAATATAAAGAAATAAAATGTATTTATGTGAACTTTCGACTAAAAACCAGGATATCCGTGGGTGCTCTTCTAAAATGGAATAATCCATGCCCCGAAACATTATATATATATATAAAGTGTGTGTGGGGGGGGGGGTTGTGTGTGTGTGGAGGACGAATTTTGTACCCCCCGATGAAGGAGAAATGTTCCTGCGCCATTGAACGCACATATATGCCCCATCCAAGTTCACAAGTTTAGCCCACCCAGAAAAAAATCCTGTGTACGCCAGTGCGGTAGGGCCCCACACATTCTCGATCTCGGCCATTTTGAAAGTGATGTGATCAACACCACGCTCCGGCTGTCTTTATTCCCCCAGGGTTGTCCACAGATACCCATTGATTTGAGACTGAGTGAGCCCCAAAGCCAACAACAAATGAATAGACTCGAGAACTATTACTACAGTCCTTACCAAAAGTTTAAGACCACCTTGTCATGTGTTTTTCAGACAAACAGAAAAAAGTACATATGCGAGTGCTTTTCATGAAATAAACACTTTAATACAAAATTGGAATTATTATGTAATGTTATTGAAAGGTACATCAAGATCAAAAAAGTGTAAGGGCATATTATTAAATACTTATAACTAATAGATGCAACTAAAGGTACAATTTGTAAAATCATTAAATCTAAACTTTGAAAATATACTGGGAAACAAACATTTCTCCTTAAATTATATGAATGAAATGTGAAATTTTAATAGTCAATAGGTCCACCTTTAAGTTTCAAGCACATTTGCACACGTTTTCTCATGCTGCGGACCAATTTCTGACAATCTTGTGGCGTAATCTCATTTCATACTTCGGAGATCTGTTCAAGAAGTTCCTGAACATTCCTTGGCTCGCGTCAGGCTACCCGAAGACCAATGGTATTCCATAGATTTTCTATAGGATTCAGGTCCGGACTTCGTGTTGGCCAATGCAACATTGGGATTTCCCTCGCTTGAATCCAAGCCATTGTTGCTGCTGACGTGTGGCAAGTCGCGTTGTCCTGCTGGAAGACGAAGTACCTGTTGTGGTGCTTCTGCGCGGACGGGAGCATGTTATCTTTCATTTTTTCGATGTATTCTCGTGAATCCAACTACCTTACTGCATGAATTTGTTTATTGTGTTCGCCACGCAGGTTTTACTCACATTCAATGCGACTGCCATTTCTCTATGAGACCTATTGCATCTGTACATACCAATTATTTGCCATTTCACGGCCACGGGTACAGATTTTTTCCCCATTATCACGTAGCTTGCGATTCAAACAGCCTGTTTATTATCAAGCGTAACGAAAACAGGTTTGGACTTTCACAATGCTGCTACTCGAGATATGTCTTTCTGCGTCATCTATTGACACACATTTCAACTAATGACTGATAAAATTTGTTCACTCCAGCGCAGTCGCTGAGGAAGATATTGTTATCTGAAGACCTCTCACTTTTCGCTGTATTTTTTTTTATTTTGCGAATTTTAGAAAAAAAATATAAAACACGAGAATTTTTGTTTGGATTTTATTTTTTTGGGCCAAAACCTTCGTTCATGTTCCACAATACTGGAAAAATTCAATACTGTCATAACGACGCCGGTTAAGTGTATACACATTCATCTGTACTTCAAAATGCTGGATTTTTCAGTTAAGAAATTTGATTTTCCACTTTCGTATCTCAAGAACTACAAGACGTATACCAATATTTTTTCGGCAATATATGCCTCACACACTATATTTTGGTCTAGAAATTAATTCGTGCGGTTGTTACGCACACATTGAAGCTGTAGTTCAAACACAAAATACATAAATACCTTAAGAAAAATATTGTCCATCGCGAGCCACCACTTTCGCCCATCTGTCAGGCAAGTTACGGATTCCGTGGCGAAAGAAGTCCTCATCCTTTGAAGCGATCCAGTCAGAGACCCATTTTTCGATATCTTCTGAAGAAGTGAACCGCTGTTCAATCAAATCGTTATTCATGCAATCGAACAAGTAGTAGTCCGAAGGAGCAACGTCTGGTGAATACGGCAGGTGGGGTAAAACTTCCCATCCGACATTTTCTAAATAGGTTTTGACCGGTTTTGCGACATGTGGGCGAGCGTTTTCATGTCTGTTCTCCCATTCTGGTCGTTTCCTGGCCAGAGCTTGCTTCAAACGCATTAATTGTCGTTGATAACGTTCTCCATTAATAGTTTCACCCGGTTGCAGCAGCTCATAGTACACCACATCTTTCATATCCCACCATATGCACAGCATAACCTTTACACAGTGAATATCTCGTTTCGGTTGGGATGGACCTGGTTCACCTGGCCTCACCCAGGCCTTTTTTCGTTCCGGGTTCTCGTAATGGATCCACTTCTCATCGCCAGTAACAATGCGATGCAAAAAAAACCCTTTCTTTTCTGTCTTTGAAGCAGCAATTCGCAAATGGTTTTTCGTCTTTCAATGTCTCTGTCTTTCAATTCATGTGGAACCCAATGTGACATCTTTTGAATCATTCCCATGGTTTTGAGGCGTTTGGAAACTGTTGTTTGATCAACGCCTAATGCTTCTGCAAGTTCTTCCTGCGTTTGACACGAATCCTGATCGAGCAATGCTCTCAATTCTTCGTATTCAAATTTTTTTGGCTGTCCAGGTCGCCCTTGGTCTTCCAGGCCGAAATCACCACTTCTAAACCGGGCAAACCACTTCTGACACGTTCGCTCAGCATGGTCACCATACACTTCCACCAAAATACGATGACTTTCGGTAGCACTTTTCTGCATGTTAAAGTAATGAAGCAGAACACCCCGCAAAAACACTTTATCTGGCACGAACTGCGCCATGTTCAGTTGACTACAAAATGCTGTTGTTGATGCGTCAATCAACTGCCCTATACTAAGAACGATGCGCGCTGACAGGAGTTTTCAACGCATGTGTGGCTACGCGGAACTGTGGGACGATACGCTCGTTACGCCATCTCTTGTCCAGGCGCACGAATTAATTCCTAGACCAATATTATTTCCATAGAATTTCACTCCATATTTGTAACAAAAACTTTCGGTCAGGATTCATTTATACGAAAAAAATTGGTTGTCTTAAACTTTTGGTATGGACTGTACTACTATCACCATCACGACCACCACTAATAATAATAATAATACATATTTATATTACAATAAATATTTTTTTATTTATTATCCGCGCATTTTTCTGGAAAGTAAAGTTTCGATACTCTTTAAGTTAATTATTATTATTTGTTATTGTGCTAATTATGTTCATAAATGATCGTGCATCAAACACACCCACGCATTTCCTTCATTAAAATATTTTTTTTTATTTTCATTCAGACCTTTAAAAATACATCGGTACCACTAGCACGTACCTCCAGAAAAGAGCATTCATTATTATTATTATTATTATTATTATTATTATTATTAATATTGCCGAGAAAATAAATATATAATCACAAGATCTAACACGTCTGTGATTTCAGGATAGCGAGAAAAGCGAAGTAAAATAAACCAAGTCAATGACTCAATACAACTGGTAAACCGGGGCCTCCCCAAATGGCATAGTTGTAACGTCGTTGACTTTTAATCAAGGGGTCCCAAGTTTGATACTCGGTGTAGACACTTGGTACAATAATTCGGATACCACTTTAAGCTGTAGGTCCAGTTCCTTTTTAGCCTTTCAGTGCATAAAGTGGACTTAAAACAACAAATCAAACAAACGATGGCTGGTAAAACTTACCTTCACTGTCCTGTATGCTCTCAGCGTTCAGGAAAGCCAACAACTCGCCAGGGTGACGCTTCAACTGACCTCTTCGACCTTCGCCTATTAATTTATTCCGTGTTATGCAACCAGTGATTACAGCTACTATTGACTCGCTCTGACATTCAAGTCACAGGGCCTCGTGACTTCTCAAAGATGCGTGACGCAGATGATGCTGTTCTTTCTTGCATTTACAGTGACCTCCTCCCCCTCACGCAAAATCGGGATGCATATTCATGTCACACACACAACAAAACACAAGTAATTCTTTCAGTGCCGACGCCAGGAAAAAGTGACTGGGGTGCGGAAAGAGGGCAAAAACCATTGAATGGGGCAGAAACTCTGTCCAAAATTTGCAAAAAGTCCATTTTTTTTATAGTGAAGCAAGTCACCCGCACCATTGGGTGATAATTGATCTAAAAACACCCCACACAAAATTTGGCATCCGAGCTACATTTACCGGCCGTGCCCCACACTTTTTATTTTTCCCATAAGGATAACATGCCTAGAATGTATGCACTCCCGCCGAACCTGCTCTTTGACTCTCCAAAGATTTAATCCCTTTAATTTTTTTAAAAAAAACTTCAGCTCAAAGGTATGCAGTATGCACTTGACTCACACAGCTATGGTTCCCCCCTAGGTCTAACCTGTTTCTATCATGACACAGCAAAACTCCATAACATTTGATAGTGGGTGTTGAGGGACTGAGTATGATGTTAAGTATTTGCCTAACAATAGGTAAGTACTTAAGTTGTAACTTGTACACTCTTTTCATGTTAAGCAAGTACTTAAGTCATGACTTGTACTCTTTTCTTAACATAATATAGTTATAATATTATATGTAACTGTAATGTTTCTGCAATGAATGTTTATTGTGTAACTCTCTGACTTAATTGGATCTCTGCATACCTCTGAGCTCAAGATAAAATAAAACATCAAAGTCGTTGAGGGCATAGTGCAGGTTCGGCGGGGATGCCTACATTCTGGGCATGTTTTCCCAATGGAAAAAATAAAAATGTGTGGGACACGATCGGAAAATGTCGCCCGGATTCCAAATATCATGTGGGGTGTTTTTAGGTCCATTGTCGTCCAACTGGGGAGTGTGGGGGGAGGGGGAGTGACTTGCTAAATTCTCAAATTTTGGGCATCTTCGACCAGACTAACAGGACAGTTATATTGCTCGAACATAATGTATACGTGCGCCCACAGTTACCATCTCTCCTCGAGCTAATGTGCACGCAGTGTATTGACACAGATAAGGGTATACCCTTTTCTGTGGTATTAATGCAGGATTACAAATTACAATAATGTAACACTTGAAAACATAAACAGCCACTCTTGCCCCCTAGTTTTGGCACCTCCGCCCCCCCCCCCCCCTTGCCCAGTCTTGGAACCCAATCGCCGCCACTGTAAACAAGATATATTATATTTATATTTAGCTCTTTTTATTCGTGAGATCTGCCGTTGAACTTTATCGATATACATAAACGTAGCTAATTGCTAACGTTAGGAATGCTTGCAGAAATTGAAGTATTAAAGCCAAGCATATTCCATTTCAGTCACCATGTTGACTGGGGAAACGGTAGTGATTGCTGCCACTACAGTTTTAAGCAATCCGATTGGCTGACGTGTCCGATTGTCTGACGTGACGTCATTAGTGAGGCTAGGTTAGGTTAGGTTAGACTGGGTTGGTTTGGATAGAAGAAGAAGAAGAAAGAGTGTTGTGGTACTAATTACACCCACTGGGAACACGTAAACCCCTAGTTGTTTCCCGTCGTGTTGCGTCGCGTCGGATCATTGTTGGAATAAGAGGTCCTGGTTTTTTAACTCGCCACTCAAGTTCCCTGGCTGGGTATAGTTAGTTGTTCACTGTGAGTGTACCTTCATCACCTTCATCTGATCATCGCTCATCCTCATAAGCAATGAACCACAAATGATAGAAAAGCAACGCTAAGTAATAAAAAATGTGTGGCTTCTCCGTTGCCGTAGTGATAGCGACCTCGCCTTGTAAAGAAAGGACCCAGAGTTCGAAAGCACACAGTAGTTCGTATCCCACTGTAAACTGTAGGTCCAGTCCGGATTGCCTTATCTGTGCACAAAGGGTACTTAATACTGAAATAACAAAATGTAAATATAAATATAGTGCTATATGATATGAATATATATATGTTTATTCGCGAGAGTATTGTTACACGCACATATTTATTGTGAAATTTAGAAGATTGCTTTTATCCATATAGAAAATGCTGATTCCATTAACAGCGTTTTCAAGTGCAATTGAGCATAAACGGTAGTAAACGCATCTTAGGAGTTTTTTCCACGGATTTTAGTGTAAAACCACAAAATACAGATCCCGAAAATGGTGTAATTTTGAACTCATCGATCCTGAAAGGAAACAATTAAGGCAATTTTACTGACAGTGACGGACTGTATAAAAACACCGCATTAAATTGCAACCGTGTAGTTTTCGCGTAATCTATCGAGAACGTTACTTTTTATAAGTGCTGTTAATGGACGCACAGGATATTTCAACATCTCCGTGTTTCTTTAGATTTGTATCGCGAACAAGGCAAGTGATAATAAAAGAGAACGAAGCTGAAGTATATAGACTGTTGAAACGCGATAGACTCGTTCAATCCACCAATCTGGTACTTGACAACGATGCTGTATTTGCATGGACAACAGGAGTGTTTGGAAGGGGGGAGGAGCGTCGACCCCCCTTGAAAATTGTCACCGCTCATTTCAAATTCAAGTTACAAAAAGCGGGAAAGCTTGGTTTTATCATTGTTTGTAACAGAAATAAAATTCAGTTAGTTAGTATTCGAACAGAATAACCAAAGTAAAAACAGTTTGATAAAAAAAAAGTGAGTGCAAACAGATTATGTTTTCATGTTGTACTATTTAGTCCAGAGAATAAATGGTTCCTTAGTTTTAAAAATTCCAAAAACAAGAGTTTTGTGTGAGAATCTTACTACATAAACTTTAAGGCTAATATTTAAATGTTTTCGTGAACTAAGTATATAAAAGTTAATACTAAAATAGATTGATTTAGTTTATTTTACTTCGCGTTTTGTGCCTCTTGGCTAATTTGCGAAGATGGGGATGAGTGATGAAATGATGAAATGGATGAAAATGGACATTCACAAACAACTATACCGACCGGGATTCGAACCCGGGACCCTTGGCGTCGCAGCGCGATGTGCTAACCACTTTTTTTTTAATTAAAAAGGAATACCCCTATTCGGCAGTATTCCCTGTCATTCACACATTTTTCACAATCTTTCACACATGTCAAGTTTCACTGTATTCACATTGGTTCTCATTATTCGGACAAACACAAACATCCAAGCCCGAGCGGGATTCGAACCCGGGACCCCTAGCATTGCAGCGCGATGAGCTAACCACTCGGCCACAGGGTCGAGCGAATACTAAAATAGAATAACTGTGTGTACATACCTGTATTAAATGTAGAAACATAATGAAATCATTTGTGCTGGATATTCACTCATCTGGTGGATCCAGTACAATGGTCTTGTGGGGGATGTAATAACAATAATAATTTAGAATAAAATTGTAATAAACGTAACAGATCAACTACAGATCAAAATTTTCACATCAGACAGACACTTGAAAAAAGTGGGAATATAATCAAAATGTCCATCAGCTATTCATTGATTTCGAAAAAGCATATGATTCGGTCAAAAGAGATAAATTATATAATATATTAGTAGAGTTTGGAATACCTAAGAAGCTTGTTAGTAGGATAAAATTATGCACCAGCGAAACAGAAAGTAAAATTCGTGTGGGTATTAATATGTCTGACAAATTTACAATTCATGACGGGTTAAAACAAGGAGATGCATTATCTCCATTGCTCTTTAATTTTGCCTTAGAATATGATGTTAGGAAGGTAAAAAACTAACGAAGGACTAAAATTAAATGGTATGACTCAGTTGTTAGCATATGCAGGTGATGTAGACTTATTAGGGGATGATATAAATACAATTAAGATTAATGCTAAAATATTTTTCAAAACTGCTAAAGAGATAGGTTTGGAAGTTAACAAAGAGAAAACTAAATATTTGCTTACAGGCCGAAACCAAGTGTTAGGTAATAATCAAAATCTAATTATTGATAACAACTCGTTTGAACCAGTTTCCAAATTCAAATACTTAGGAGTAATATTAACAAGTGAAAATTATATTAAGGAGGAAAAAAAAAGTAGGCTTAATTCAGGAAATGCATGTTACTTCTCTCTTCATAAACTTTTGTCTTCTCGTTTAATATCTAAGAAACTAAAAGTTAAAATATACAAAACAGTAATTTTGCCTGTAGTATTATATGGGTGTGAAACTTGGTCCCTTACATTGAAAGAGGAACATAAATTGAGAGTATTTGAAAATAAGATCCTTAGGAAAATCTTTGGACCTAAAAGGGATGAGGAGACAGGTGAGTGGAGAAGGTTACATAATTTAGAACTACATAATTTGTATTCATGTCCAGATATTATTAGAATAATTAAATCAAGACGACTTAGGTGGGCAGGCCATGTGGCACGAATGGGAGAGGAAAGAGGAGTTCACAGGATTCTTGTTGGGAAACCTGATAGTAGGAGACCTGTAGGAAAGCCAAAACGAAGATGGAGGAACAACGTTGAGATGGACCTAAAGGAAATCGGTAGAGATGGAAAAGAGTATATAGAACTTGCTCAAGTAGGGACAGATGGAAGGCCTGTGTTGCTGCAGCCATGAACCTTCGGATTTAAGAAGGCTAGAGAGTTAGTTTAGTTAGTTAGTTAAAATTGTTTTATTTTTATCAGTTTTCGGCACGCGAAAACTTCATTGTTTAGTGTGGATTGCTACGTTAATTTGAAAAAAGTGGTAGTCGTGATAGAAAGAAGTCATTGCTTACAGTTATTTTTTAAATACCAGTAACTGTAACTGATTTAATTTTTAAAATGAGTAACTAAGTAACTCATTCACTTTTTGAACCAAGTAACTGTAAATCAGTTACTTTTAAAAAGTAGCTTTCAGAACACTGATTTTAATTATGTATCTAAAGATAGTACTTACTTGATAGATTCGTTCAGAGGCGAAACACAGTTTGACTTCGCTACAAATAGTTGCAACTAATTTACTCCATCAGGTGAAAATGTTATACCCCATTACCACGTGCTTACGGCACCTCCTTCCGTTATATTTTTCACTTAGTTTCCCTACAAAAAGTATATATAGGTGAGGAGCAAATGGGGTAATGATTTCCGGAAGTTAATTTTGTTGTGAATGCGACATGTAATTTGCACGAACGCTTTGTACTGGTTTTCTGGTGAATAGAAAATCCGTTTCATGAATCTCTCTTCTGCACGCAATAAGAATTGAACGGAAGGGTAAATAAAAGAGAGCTGAGGGATGTTGTTCGGGACAATCGGTTACCATGACGGGAAAGATCATGCTAGACTCAAGTTGATTTGATTCCATAGCTTCTATACCCTATTCCCCTAATCTGTGTAGCAAGGCTGCGAATAGTGCGGCGAAGGGGGGAAGTATCAAGTCGGCAGAGCAAAGCACTACAGACTGCTGCGAAGGTTGGTAACTGCAGTCGTTTCCTCTCCACGCAATCCCGTTCCCTTTGACGTGTTCATTGGCGTGCGCAGAAGCTTGCTTTCATTCGCTTGCTCCAGAGAAGAGTGTAGCAAACCATGCTGGCTGACAGTGATAAGGGGACACAGAGCCTGGGCCACTCAATATTCGCGGGGCCTGTAATCGTTTTATCAGATTCGTGTCTCTTAGTCTGAAGTACAGGTGCCCCACAAAAGCATAATTTAAGCATTATTAATGTAATTACATTAACTTTATATGTATGTACGCTTCGTATTATTATCTAAGAGGAATAAGCAGATGAAGGTTAAAACTGATAATTATACCAGGCAGCCGGTGGAGGCACATAGGGATTCTCATCCCACTCTAAAACTGTAGGTCCAGTCCCGATTAGCCTTATGTGTATTAAGTGGACTTTAAAAAAACTCAAACTCAATTATGCCATGCTAATAAAAGTTTCAAAATTATTATTTGAATTTCTGAATTTGGACTTAAAATTTTGGGTGCGTCAGCACTAAGGCTATTTTGCACCTGTCACACTATACGGGGCAGCCCCTTACCATAACTAAAATAGCACAACTGTAATGCTGCACAACTAAATTCTTAAAATTTTCTGACTTTGGTTAAAAGCTGAAGCTGTAAAGGGGCACTCAGTACACACAAGGACAAAACACACACAATTATACTGACTATTGGGCCAGTCGCCAGAGCCTCGTTCGTCTGCAAAATGCAGTCCAGGGTGTACTAGTGGAAGTGAGGTTGACAATTGGGTGTGCTACGTGGAAGGTCACCCCTTACACCCCTTATTATTTGATTCCAATTCCCTGTTGCACTCAGAGAACTAAATGCATTTTATCGATTGATGCACCAGAATGCATCGATTGATGCATTAAAGTGTGTTTTATGGCTTCTTCAAAGAATCAGATTCACATTTGATGCACTTGGGTGCATTTTTGTATGTCGAGAAAGAAACACCAAAGTGCATCATTTGATTCAAGTGAGGATTTATTTCAGTCGAGATGCACTTCAATGCATCAGTTGATGTTCCTTTATGAACCTTCTGCATATTTTTGGATGATGCACTTAAACGTTTGGTCTGAGCTACAGAGTTTATGTAGCTCAGATGAAACGTTTAAGTGCACCATCAAATAAGATGTATTCTGGTTCATCAAAACACATCAACAGATGCATTGAAGTGCATCTCGACTGAAATAAATCCTCACTTGAATCAAATGATGCACTTTGGTGTTTCTTTCTCGACATACAAAAATGCACCCAAGTGCATCAAATGTGAATCTGATTCTTTGAAGAAGCCATAAAACACACTTTAATGCATCAATCGATGCATTCTGGTGCATCAATCGATATGATGCAATTATTTTTCTGTGTGTGTGAAAAATCATGTCATGATTTTATTCTACACGTAAACGAAAAATACATATTAACTATTTTTGATACAATATTTGAACACTATATTTAAGTACTACTTTGTTTAGAATATGATTTCAGTAATTTTGGATATGTTTAAATATGTCAAAATGATCCACGATTAGTTACTAAATTGGAAACACTAGTATCCTCTAAGTTCATCCTATCATCACTCATCCCCATCTTCGCAAGTTAGCTAAAAGTGGCACAAGAAGCGAAATAAAATGAAGCTAATAAATCAATAAATTCTAATATTCTTTATATTGTCATTATGTAGGACACCATACTTCAGACTAAGGAACAAAAGGCTCTGATTTTTTTCAGACCTCTGAAAGAATATTGATTATAGATCCCGATATACTGTATGCCAGAGGCGACAAAATAAGATAAATTTGGGGGGGGGGGATATCGGCATAACAGAATTTTCACAAAGAATTAATCCAGCCATGGTCGGCCCTGGGTGGGTGCGGGATCCTGGGGCATACAGCATAGGCGCCAACTTTCGGGGGGAAGGGGCAAGGCACTTTCTCCCCACCCCTAATTCACATAAAGGACACATTTTATGTATATTTACATATATAAAGTATTGTCTCACTTCGAGCACTGCTCTGCGAAAATTTGTATATTTGTGCTTCTTCATTCATGTATTTCATAACTTCATCGTTCATCCTCAAAAAATAACCTGTGAGAGAGAGAAAAATAGTGAATTATAAGAACGAATTAAAAACCCTAAACAGATTTCGCTTTCGTGAAAGAGTGTGCTAGTAGTTCCAATTTATACCACATGGAATTCGTGGCGTTATATAACAGTGAGACTGAGCGCCACGCAGTGACAATTTGCCGCACTTCTTGCGAAAACAACTGTATAGATTTGTGAGGTTTGGACCAGATTTCCTTATTAATAATAATAATAATAAAGAATCTGGGTACATTATGGGCAAAGAACACACAAAACCATCCAGAAAGCCAATCAACTGTCACCCTACCTCAAATAAATTGTGGCCGGCCTCCGTGGCGGAATGGTTAGCACATCTTGCTAGAGACGCCAGGGGTCCCGGATTCGAATCCCGGCCTGGGGTTGGATGTTTGTAAGTGTCCATTCATCAATTTCGTCATATCATCACTCACCCCATCTTCGCAAATTAGCCAAAAGTGGCACAAAAGGCGAAGTAAAATGAAGCAAATCAATCAATCAAATAAATTGTATTGTCCCTAATCTTGCGAAGGCATTTTATATATCATATATTTATGAAAGCGTATGAAATTCATACATGTTTCCAATATCTGACATATGGCTTGACCTGTGTTGGTTTGTGTGGTATTATGATGCGTATGATTTCTTATATAGCCATATCAGATGTATGTGAATCAAATTTTCGCTTTATGTGCGTGTGCCTCTGTGGAGGGAGTGGATACACTTGTAATGAAAGCAGTAAATGCACACACTGCAGTGCATTGTTTTCTAACGCAACAGCAGGGGCGTCGTTATTGGGGACGAGGGACACTGGCCCTCGAAATTCTCCGTGACTCCACCCATTTAAAAAACCTCAAATCTATCTCTTTATAAAATTTAGTATGTAGATAGATCCCAAAGAGTTATATGTTTTTAGTTACTGTAATCTAGGGATATCGACTAAGTTAAATGTAAATGTTATATATTGTTGTAAGCCCGTTTACCTGGGCTCTGAGAGGTCACAGGGAAGTTTCATTTAAACATTTAGGTAGAGCTTAATAATATCTGATGGCTGAACCTGCTCCGTAGGAGGGTAGAGATATGGAAAGTTGGTGTAAAAGGTTATTCACGCTTGTTCATACCTGGTAGATGTGTGTGATGTCCTAATGCTTCTCGCAGACCGAATCGTGACAGTTCCAAGGTTCTATCCAGCGACCCTCAGTTCACCAAGCTGAGCGTTCCCTTGCGCCTTGTAGCATGCTAGGCAGCGGTAACTCCGTGTTCCATCGTCGTAGTTAGCAGTGTAACGTGTTGTAATGTAATCGGACTAATTCTCCATGTAGCGTCGATGAGTGTCAGAATCAAAAGAGAGCGAGCTCCGGGTAGGAGCTTGCTTTTATCATTCTAGGCGTCGAAAGGTTGTTAAACCTTTCAAACGCGGTAGATCCTGTTTAGATCCACGCGTTTGCCTTTCTAGTTCCTTGTTTTACGGAAGTTACAAGTTAGTGCATTCTTGGGATCACTCGCTGGTCGGACAAGTTCAGGAAATAAAAAAGTGTGAATATTAACATGACGAGGTTTTCTCGGTTTAATGGTCTCCATATCTCTACATTCCCCTTGTTGAAATAATCGAACCACTCTGTGATGGTCGACTACCTCGTCCGGAGAAGATTATATTTAAAAATTATGATTTATTAACATATCAAAACTCTTAGAAAACCAATACAGTAAACCAATCAGTAGAAGAATCACATCACCGTAAAAAAAATTGAAATCACCAGAATAGTCATATCATATCGTGGCACCAAACACCGTTGAGAAAAAAAAAATATAAAACACGTAGAATAATAAAAAAAAATTAAATTGTAGGTCATAGCCTCTTATAAACTCAAAAAGTACGAGCACAAATAACTAAGTTCTGAGGCATGGAGAAAATAATTACATAAGTGTGACACTGAACTAGTTTTGATTGAATGATGACAGCACAATAATAATAATAAAAAAAAAACACATGTCAGCACAGTGTGAAGAAACGCCGGGAACCGCAAGCGGTTGTATTTACTGTTTGCTGAGTTCAAAGTACACTCGGCTGAACATACACGATGCTGGGCGGAGCCTTGAGGTATGTTACCTATGGCAACTCTGTAAACTGCATGCCGCCATAGGCTGGACGTTCTGTGCGGCTGACGATAAAAAAAAAACAAAAGAAAGAGACGTATCTCTAATCCAGTATGGGCAGCACCCATGGGCACAAACTTTGGCACTGTAAAGGACATGCGTGTGTACTAAGTGCGTGTGCCTTACGGTAGTTGAAGTAGCTGAGCACCGGAACACTTTTAGCCGATGAAAAATAACATATGCATCATATGACGTCAGGAAACAGGAGCAGGATGCACTCAGTGGGAGGGGCCTTCTGGAAGTCAAATTTTCGATGGCGCTTCGGGGCAAGAAACGTCCTGGGTAAAGCGCTCCACATCTGGGTCGCGGCGTGGGAGATGGAAAAATCAGCCATGGGGTCCAGACGGGAACGGGTCCTTTGGTGCTGGAATTCCACAAAATCGTTGTCGGTCTCTGCGATGAGCCTAGGTCTGTCGCTCGATGGTACAAGCCGTTGGTCGTCATGGGTCCGGTAGCATCCGTGGCGATGAGAAAATGAAACAAGCGCAAAAAGGGATAAATTAGGAAAAAGCAAAAGGTAGTGGAGCAGGGTTACAATAAATGATGACGGGTTATAAAATCGATTGAAAAGGGACTTTCAGTTAAAACTGGTGAATTATTTTGGGGGGGAGGGGAGGTAATGTCTAATTTGAATGACGGCGAAGGGGCGTTGTTACTTATATGATGTAGAGTTTTTAAGGGGGCGTGTTTATGATTAACAGGTTTACCTGAAGAAAAGTTCGCCGGGGCAGCAACGGGGGGGGGGGGGAGTAGGTGGAATAATTCCATGTTGTAAGGAAAGTTCGCCGGGGTGCAACGGAGGGGGGGAAGTTAGAATATTCGGCTTAGCCGGAATGAAATGAGAAAAGAAAGGAGAATTCAGCGATGATAGAACGAACTAAGTGATTACGAGACATTTCCTTCTGTAATATGTGTAAATGTCGTTTATAAAAGCAATTGTAAGAATTTTACGTGTCTTGTGGACAAAGGTTTAAGCGCCTTCGATTCGCTGCTAATAAAAAAAAATTGAAAAAGAAGTGAAAAAGAGTAAGTAATATATTTGTGTAAAAGTTCATTGAAAAATAGAGTAGGTTGTAATTTCATGGGATATGAGCTATACCATGTTGTATGCTATCAATATTTGAACTATAAAATTAAAGGAGAGAGTGGGAACATTTGCCTATTTTATTATATGCTTTATTAACATATTTAGTGCATTGCAGCTTTCAAAGAAGCAGTTCGCGTTACACCTAAGCGTAAATAAAAAAAATTGCTATGGCCAAAAAGCCAATTGTTCAAGCAAGTTCTACGCAGTTCATTTGTTCTTTAAATCATTGATCTTGTTCTATCTTAGTTCATTCGTTCTTTATTTCTTTGTACTTTTTCTTCATTTGAGCGTATATGTACCAGCAAATGGGGAAAAAAAATATTTGCTAGTTAGGATCATAAACACACTAAGTACTTATTAGTCAAATCAGCTAAGTGATATGTTCTGACTATTACTATGCGTTGAATCGCAAATTATAAAATAACATTAAAATATCTGTAAAAAAAATTAATTATTAGGCAAGAGATGTATTATAAATGTTCCGACGATTGAGATAGCATTCTGTAGTCCTGATCTTGTTAAAAATAAAAATGACCATGTTGTATTAAAAAATAAAAATGAGTTCGTTCTAACGCAGAAATGCAGTGCGAGCACTGGAAGTGGAAAGAGGGGGGAGGGGAGTCGATGAGCGTGAGAAAATGTTGGATCAGGGGATGCTAGCATGTACGCAACGAGGAGCGAGGAGGCTAAAGCGAGTGACAACGGAGTGGCGTGTTAATGAATGTTAGTGGGGTTATCATGGCACTAGTCGTAGCGGGCTTTGAGTCTAGAAATAGTAATAGTGTCAGTCTTTTGTTTATTCCTGCCGGCGATGTAAGTTACTTCGTAGGAATTCTCATTAACTTTGCGAAGAATAGTTCCTTTGTACTTATAAGAGGACGCAAAGGCTTTTGACACGCCTGGAGTTGGAGTGGCATGTAGAATCCATACATGTTGTCCTGGTGAGTACTGCATTTTCCTAGAAGTGCGGTCTACGTACTTTTTCTGCTGTTCGTAACGCTTGTTCAAGTTGTCATGTGCGGTCTTACGTATGGAGGTCAGGAGTTCAAGTCTCTGTGCGTTCGTCTGGGAAACATTGTCGGGGTTCGAAGGAAGGACTGCGTCAGCTAAGATCCTTGGGTTGTAGCCAAACAAAGTAAAATACGGGCTCTGGAGGGATCCAGAATGGATTGTAACGTTGTGGCTGAACGCTGCGCTATCTAAATAGTCACACCATGAAGCTTTTTTCTCTAATACAAAAACTCTCATAACTTTCTTTAAGTAACTAAATGAACTTTCAACTAATCCATTCGTGAAATGGGCACAAGTATCTACATATTTTAGTTGTACGCCTGTAATATTAGCTAATTCTCGTAAGAGTAAACTTGAATTGGGTGTTGAACGATCTAAATAGATCGTTTCCGGGATGCCATGGACTAAAAAGACTTTCTCAACTAGGGCTGTTGCTATGTTTTGTGCATCGTGATTAGCCAAAGGAGCTGTTATTACGTACCTTGAACAACTATCGACTACTGATAGGAAATATTTGTATTTGTGCGTTTTTGAAGAGACTAAAGGACCACATACGTCAATATGAATTCGTTGGAAAGGGATTTGGGCTGGTTGAAATGTTTGCAGCGTATGCGGTTTAGAACCTTGTGGTTTCTTTGATTGTTGTTGTTGATTTGGTGTTTTAAGTCCACTTTATGCACAGTATGGCTAATCGGGACTGGACCTACAGTTTAAAGTGGGATCCGAACCACTTGTGCCTCCACCGGGTATCGAACCCGGGACCCCTTGATTACAAGGCACCGACGCTACCACTGCGCCATGGGGGAGGCCCTGTGGTTTCTTTGAGATCTGACAAGGGATGCAATGTCGAACCTTATCGTACACAAATTTCTTCATATTGGGGAAAAAGTAACGCATAAGCATTAAATTATATGTCTTTTGTGCACCTTGGTGACTTCCATTCATTTTGTGTGCATGAATAAGGTCGAAAACTTGATTTCTTACTGCATGAGGAATACAAAGTCTATCCCGATTACCAGTTTTGATTTTATTAGTCCTGTATAAGACTCCATTTTTGAGTACATAAGAATACGAAAGCTTTTCTAGTTTTGGATTACTAGGTTTGTCTTTGTTTTCTAATAAGTCAATAATGTCTCTGAAATAGGGGTCTTTACGTTGTTCTGAACTAATATCAAAATCTGCTGCTTGTGCATGAAATACTTGATGAAAGAATAAGTCATCATCATCATCATCTTTCTTGTCATGATTAGTCTTGTCAAGCGGTAAACTTGCACGGGAAAGTGCATCCGCAAGTTCATTTTTACTAGCGCTGACATGCCTTATTTCGAAATCAAAATTCTGAAAATAAAGGGCTCTTCTTCCTAAAATAGAACTATGGTGTTTAGTTGAACGAAGATAGGATAAGGCTTTGTTGTCTGTGAGAACCACAAAATGTTGACTCATAAGAAAAAATTTGAAAGTTTTCAAAACATAATATGCACCTGCAATTTCGAGTGAAAATGTGTCAGCTCTTTTCTCTGTGTCTGTTAAGGCTCGTGAACAATAGGCACATGGATGTAAATTTCCTTCTTCATCAGGCTGTAACAAGGCTCCTCCAATGCCAATTCCGCTCGCATCAATGTATACATATGAGGGGCGTTTAGGGTCATAAGGGCGGAGGATAGGGGCGGAGGTGATCATTTCTTTCAGTGTTTCGAAGCTTTTCTGGTGTTCATTAGTCCATTGAAACTTAACATTCTTTTTAATAAGCTTAAATAAACATTCTGTTGGTCCTGCAAAACCTTGCACAAATCGTCGAATGAAATTGACAAGTCCTAGAAAACTACGAAGCTTGCGTTTGGTGGTAGGGGTGGGATATTCCAAAATAGCTTTAAGAATGTGTTCTGAAATCTTAACTCCCTTTTGAGATACCAAGTTACCAAGGACTTTTACTTCGGTAAAAGCTAGCCTACACTTAGAGGGTGATAACTTAAGGGATGCTGTTCGTAACTTTTGAAACACTCTGTCCAGTATGTTAAGCATGTGTGGGAGATTTGAACTGTAAATAATAATATCATCAGTGTAAACAGAAAGTTCTGAACTGTCTATTCCGCTAAGGGCAAGTTCGCTTACGCGGTTCATTACACCGGGGGATGTTTTCAATCCCTGGCATAACCTAGCATATCTAAAACTGCCAAGATTGTTAATAGAAAAGGCGGTAATGTCCTTAGAACGCTCTGTTAATGAAACCTGAAAGAATGCACTGGACATATCTAAAATTGAGTAATATTTCTTTCCAGCCATCTCTGTCATGATGGTTTTTATGTCTGGGGATTGTAAGGAAATCGGAGCTATTATTCTGTTAAGGTCGCGGAGGTCAGAGATAAAACGGTAAGTCCCATTGGGTTTCTTAACTAATAGGACTGGGTGTCGATAGGGACTCCCTTCACAGCGTTCTATAACACCTTGGTCTAGTAATTTCTGAACTTCCTGTTTCATGGGTTCTCGGTAATGAAAAGGAATAGGGTAGGTTTTGGCATACACTGGGGTGTCATCTGTCAGTTTGATATCATATTCCAATACATTGGTTTTAGTTAATTTATCCCCTGGCCAGAGAAAAATATCTGCATACGTGTATGCGAGCTTTAGGATTTTTTCTCTTTCTTCTCTGGGAATATCAGGGTTAACTGTGAGGAGGGAGGGGTCAAATTTCTTTTGACTTTGACTAAGTTGTTGCTTTACTGTAGTATTTTCATTACAAGAGTATGAAAATGCAACATCTTCACTTTTATGTTCCCAAACGGAAGTAACGTCAGTTAAAATTTCACATGTCGATATTTCGCCTAATATTGTGTCACTTTCCAAAGTGATTGTGGTTTCCGTAGGGTTGTGTATGTGAATGACAGGTGACTGCGGGTTTACTGCAGCATTGGGAAGGACTACTGGATGCTGGCTCATAAGGGAAGCAGATGGTGTAAAAAGTACAGGCTTATGGGTATTAGGTGTTGTAGTGATAATGTTCAAATTGATATAAGTCTTGGATCGAGGACTTAACTGAACTGCGTTTGAAAGGGTAGCTTTTCCCTCATACACATTTACATTCTCAATTTGGGTAAATATGTCATGCGACAGCTGGTGAGTCTTGTACTTTGATCTTAAAATACTATAATTTGGAGTACGTCCTAAATGACAAAGAGTTATTGTGTTGTCTTTCAACGACATTTCGCAGCTCTGCGTTCGTAAAAAGTCATTTCCTAAAAGGGGAGGGACGTTAGTTGAATCTACTATTCTAAATGGGTGCGATTATTTACGCTTTCCAATTATGATAGGAAGAACTACAATTTCAGACACACTCAGTTTCGATCCGGACACACCTTGGATTGTGGATTGTACCTTGTATGTTTTTCTTTCAGTAGGGAGAAGGTGGGAAGGATAAATTGAGATTTGGGAACCCACGTCAATAAGTAAATCTACCTGTTTCCCTTGTATGCTACTATTAATAAAGTATAGGCCATTTCTCTCAATTATAGGAACTTTATCTAATCTGCTATTATCTTCGATTTCGTTCCCGCAAGTCGAAGACGATTTTAGTTTAAACTGCTCTCTCGTTGTGGCTTGTAAAAGCAATTGTCGCTCTCGTGATTATAACGACCGCAAAACCTGCAGGCTGAGGTATTTGCATCGTCGCGATTAGCCTGATCTCGACGTTGAAACCTCTTGTTACTATTACCTCTGAACTGGCCTCGTGAGTTCGACCGAAAGTTACCTCTGTGATTAGCTCTATGATTATTATTATTTCTGTAGAAAGAGTTAGTATTCCCCTTGTTGAAACCTCTGTTCTGTGCGTTTTGATTAGCCGTTTTCGCAAATTCCAACACATTTGAACAAAAACTAAAAAGAGAACTTGCATTCATCTGTTCGTTCGAAAAGAGAGACATGCTCGACATTTGTGACGAGAGTTTGTTTATTTCATCACAAGAGGTAGCATTTTGAGCGTGTTCCACTGTGGCTACGGCTGGTTTCGCCGCGCAGCGGGCACTATCAGACCTCGGTACATGATACATTCCTTGATACACTGTGTGAGAATTATTTACGGGTGCTGGATTGGACTGTAGACTTTGGACTTGATGAGTCGATGGTGGAAGGAAAGGAGATGGATACTGGTTGTATGACACAAACTGCTGAGTCGGGTTGAGTGCATTACTGGGGAGGGGGGAATAGACCTGTGCATGCGAACAGCTGTGAAGTGGTGACGGGGTAAATGTCTGGGGTAAGCTTGCCTGTGCAATTGCCTGATCTATTTCCAATTTCTCTTCCAACATACGTGAATTAATTAATGACTGCTGGCGTTCGAAATTCTGTAGGTGGGCAATTAATTCTTCTGTTCTAGCAAAATGCTTGTTGGTTAAACAGCCAATGTATTTGGCTCGCAGTCCCGTGATGATGTAAGAGAGAGTTTGTTCTTCAGTGGCGTTCGGAAAGTATTGCTGGACTAATGCCTTTTTAGCAATAACATAGGTATGGATGGGTTCGGTTATCATTTGTTTTCTTTGGAGTATTATCTGTACGGGATCTGCTAACAGGTACGATCCCTTAAATAGCGTACTTAGCTCGTCTTTGATATGGGTATATGTCAAGTCTACAAAATTGGGTCGTTTCTGTATGTCATGAAAATAAGTTAAAGCGGTGTCCGTCAAAAATAAAGGTAACATCTCTTTACGCTTAGCTTCCGACCATCCTGCGGCGTGTGCTACATTTTGGAACTTGAGGAAAAATGAGTCAATGTGCTTAGGGTCATTTCCGCTAAATGGTGCCGGGTACAATGCAGTGGGGATTGGGGTGGCCATGTTAGTGGTGGAAATTTGTACAGCTACGTTACCAGAACTATTAACAGTGTTAGAGGAAGTTGAAACGGGAGCTGGGGTACTTGCTAAGGGTTGGGGTTGGTTTTTGTTGGGTGTTTGTAGTCCAAGGACAAATTGAGGGTAATTTCTATTAGCAGACCTTAACCGTGTTAGTGGAGGGGAGGGAATTGGGGACAAAGGTCGTGAATTTATTGGATTTGCCGTGATTGCAGTTGCTAACTCTATGATTTGGTCGAGGGAGGAATCTAGGTGTTCGTGCAACGCTATCTGTAACGTATTCATAAACGAAGGTTCGTCGTGCTGACCAAAGAACAAATGAAAGTATGGGCATACAGTTATTTATGTCATTAATATATCGCTGGTCAAATAAGTATAAGCAAGTGTTCTCATTCCTGTGTGAATGATGCTTGAATACATATTATGCAGAAGAACTAGATTTTGTTGAAAAAGGGGGGGGCTCGGCATAAAAGAAAAAGAGGGGTTGTTGTCCATAGGGTAATACACATAATTGTCACTGGGTCTGACGCATCTTAAGCGTACTGTGGGAGTATGAGTTGGAATTACTAAAAATTTACTTTAAAAATGCTCCCAAAGTGGGAGGGAGGGGGGAGGGAGACTAGTTTAATGTAAAGCAATTCGTACAGGAGGGTACTTAATTGCAAAAAGGGCCTGAAGCACCTCCACCATGTTGTAAGCCCGTTTACCTGGGCTCTGAGAGGTCACAGGGAAGTTTCATTTAAACATTTAGGTAGAGCTTAATAATATCTGATGGCTGAACCTGCTCCGTAGGAGGGTAGAGATGTGGAAAGTTGGTGTAAAAAGTTATTCACGCTTGTTCATACCTGGTAGATGTGTGTGATGTCTTGTCCTAATGCTTCTCGCAGACCGAATCGTGACAGTTCCAAGGTTCTATCCAGCGACCCTCAGTTCACCAAGCTGAGCGTTCCCTTGCGCCTTGTAGCATGCTAGGCAGCGGTAACTCCGTGTTCCATCGTCGTAGTTAGCAGTGTAACGTGTTGTAATGTAATCGGACTAATTCTCCATGTAGCGTCGATGAGTGTCAGAATCAAAAGAGAGCGAGCTCCGGGTAGGAGCTTGCTTTTATCATTCTAGGCGTCGAAAGGTTGTTAAACCTTTCAAACGCGGTAGATCCTGTTTAGATCCACGCGTTTGCCTTTCTAGTTCCTTGTTTTACGGAAGTTACAAGTTAGCGCATTCTTGGGATCACTCGCTGGTCGGACAAGTTCAGGAAATAAACAAGTGTGAATATTAACATGACGAGGTTTTCTCGGTTTAATGGTCTCCATATCTCTACAATATATAAATTGACTACAAAAATTAATGAAAACCTAATATGGTTTATGATTGATTTGGAGTTTTAAGTCCACTTTATGCTCAGTAAGGCTAATCGGGACTGGACCTACAGTTTAAAGTTGGGTCGGAACCACTATGAGCCTCAACCGGGTATCGAACCCGGGACTCCTTGATTACAAGGCAACGACATTACAGAGAGAGAGAGAGAGAGAAAGAGAGATTCATATTTGACTCCCCTATCTATCTGCATGCGAAATAGCAATAACATTTGCAGAAAATGCCTCATTTGCATTTGTACTTTTTCTGGCAGCTTTGGCTAAATGCAGCGAAGTGAATGAATGCTTAATACATCACATCAGTTCAGAATATGCCCGACCCTGTGGCCGAGTGGTTAGCACATCGCGCTGCGACGCCAAGGGTCCCGGGATCGAATCCCGGTCGGGCTTGGTTGTTTGTGAATGTTCATTCATCAATTTCATCATTTCATCACTCATCCCCATCTTCGCAAATTAGCCAAGAGGCACAAAACGAGAAGTAAAATAAACTAAATCAATCAATCAATCAGTTCAGAATATTGATTCCCATAACGGGACTCGAAACTGGAACTTTCGTCGGCAAACTCACACGCTGAGTGATTTTCTCATTTCGTTACATGCATGTCCTTTAAAGTCACCCACTTAATCAATGGTATTGATTTTTCATAATTACCCATTGTTATTACATTCGTAACGATTATAGGGCCTCCCCGATGGTGCAGTGGTAGCGTCGTCGCCTTGCAATCAAGGGGTCGCTGGTTCGATACCCGGTAGAGGCACATAGTGGTTCGGATCCCACTTTAAACTGAAGGTCCAGTCCCGATTAGCCTTACTGTGCATAAAGCGGGCTTTAAACACCAACTCAATCAATCGTAACGATTATATTTATCAATATTTTATTACTCCGCAGTAAAGTTGCCTGCTTGTATGGAACCAATATTTGGTTTTTTATTACGAGAACTTCAAGAAACTATTAAACGTTACCTTTGAGTTCATGGTGAAACGAGCCATTTGTGCAATGTATTATACTTCTTTCTTAATAGCTGTTTGTATTAAATGTAGTGTCAGCCAAACCAGTGTGTGTAGTATATTGTTTCTTATGTAAGGGCATTTAAAGATGGGAATAGGTAACCTTTCAGAAGGGCATGTAGTGCACCCTGGAAAATACATTCTTGCAGTAAAACGAGGCTTTGACGCCTGCACCCACAGTTATTTTAATCTTTTGGGGGTTTCTTTTCTGTGTCCTGTGTTTTTGTGATTGTATTAAAGTTTTATCACTTTCCTATAATTGTCACCTATACTTCTCATTGTCGCGATTAGTTAATAATGTCATCAATAGGGTCATCCCAATTGCCTAAAGCTGTCGCCTGGTGTTTCCAGGTTCTATCTCAGGCATACTGTACGGTGGTTGACATGGCACTTTTAACTGTAGGTCCAGTATCGATTAAAAGCTGCACTTAAAATTTAATGGTACGAAGAAATGGATGGAAAAGTCAGAATGTTGTAATATCAAATTGACAAGCAAAGATACATGATACAAAATATTGATTTTGATGTCTAAATCATTCCTATCAGTGGTAAAGCGTGGCGTCGCTTGAAGGGTAGGCATATACGTGTGACGGGAAAAGGGGGCGGTGATGTAGTTTTTTTTCTTTGAAGCAACAATGTTTTTATGGGTTAAAATCAAGGTGGATTCATTTAAACCAGGTGTTTTTTTTTAAAAACAAATATCACTGATTTTAATTACTTTACATAAATAATTTACAGTATAATGTACATAAGGATTTTGTAGAGATCAGAATCATTGTTTGTGAAAGTACATTAATCTCGTAATAATTTAATGTTGTTTATTAGGCTCCAAGAAAGTAAAAAAAAATAAAAGAAAATATATTTACTGATGGGGTGAAGCTCATACAAAATGAAATGTAACATGTAAACTGTAAACATACTTAAATTTATCTTGATTTAAATTTCAATAATTTTATAGGCAAAAATAGCATACATTTTATGTAGAAAAATATGCAAAATACTAATCATGTTACACCGTAAATAGTGTCATTATCATTAAACTGTATATAAACGTAGCATCTGATATTTTGCAAACCTAACTAACAATATGAATATTGTCAAAATTCAGCTGCTAAGACTATAAAGATATATTTTAAGTTGCAATTATATAGTACATCCATAATGTTATATTTTCATCGGATGAAAAGTTACCGGAATTATTATGGTTTCATTAACACACTCAACAAACATTTCCATTATATGTTCATATATACAGTATCAGAAACAGAAAAAGGTATATTTACAAATAATGTTAATATTTGATTTAATCAAACTGTTCAAATATTGTACAGGGCCGTTTACTATAAAAAGCCTTTTTATGATAACATATATCTATGTGTATGGTACCAAAAACCATGAAAACAATTTTAGGGGTGTTTTGTTTTCTAAAAATCGATTTAAATAAAAAAAATCGATTTAAATCAAATAAAACATCAAATATATTTCTTTAAATAAACATCATGATTTTCATCCACCCTGCTTAAAATACAAAAAAACATTAGAAATTAACATCCACTATGTTGCCTGAACGTTTTAGTAAAAAAAATATATTCGGCACCTTTCAAATATTTAAATTATATACAAGAAGTTGAAAACTCAGCTTATTTCTACTTCACCTCTACACGTAAAATTAAGTTAAATCTGCACTAGATAGCAGGAAAATGGTTGCATGCTAGATGCGATATGTTTTGGGGTATTAATGGCAAATGCAGTAACGGGCAATCAATACGGGACACCTAGATCCTGAAATACACACTTCCCAGCAATAGTCCAGTCAATAAAGGTATCATGTCGGGAATAATTCCGTAAGAGCTGAATTTTGGTCAGTTGTTAGAACACTATTAGTAGTGCAAAATCCCAAACGTCCCCGCCCCTCTTCGCGGCGCTTCCCCCCAGCGCCCCCCTCCCCCAACATCAATTTCGCAGACTCTCGGTTATTGACCTATATCTCCGTAACCAATGGCCGTAGGCAGGTAATCTTTTATTAGTCTTAATCCTCATTAGATGGGCTACAAAAAATACTCTTTTTAATTTTTCGATAATGTCGGTGGGTTTGCCGTAATTTAAAAAATAATCTTCAGAAAGTGATTTTTTCTAGTAATTTCTGAAGTTTTTGCCTTGTAACTTTTGAACAAATTAAATGACGAAACATTGTTTCTAATAAAAGTTGTAGCCTAATTTATAAGCTTTAAAACGATATCAGTTTTAATATATTCTAATGAAAGATGCGTTATAAAATGTGTCTCCAAATGCAGGACAGCACCACAAAAGTGTATCTTTATCTCAGTCCGGCGGTTAAGTCCGGAATCATTGACTTTTCGATAAGAGCATGAGACTCGGTAGAATCAATTGTTATACCACTTAAGACATGTTCAGTCGAGTAGCCAATCGCCATCTTGAAAAGAGGCCGCCATATTGGATATTGTTGGTTAGATATATCTCGGGAACGGTGGCACTTTCAACTTCAGGATTTTTTAGAAATTATCCAAATAGTGTAAACTTTTATAATATATCAATAAATCTATTTTTGAAAAATAAAAATAGTGGTCTTGTAGAGAAACTTACTATAATACTTTATGTGAATAACACCGAGTTAAAAGTCTTAATAATTCTCAAACTATACAATAGTAATGAATATTTGGTAACGTTACGAAATGTTTGTTAGAAGACTTTAGATTAACTTAACACTTTTTTGTATTTAAACATTTACCTTAAATAACATTTTAAGAGAGATTCAATTTATGTACAACCAAATTTGATTTCTGAAAGTAGAAGTAATTGAAATTCTATTAAATTGGTTTATTATTTGAAAGAAAAAAGCATTCATTGTAGTTGATGATACGAGAATACTGACATTTGTTTTACAAAATATTTTGTAATGATTTTCTCATTAGTAGTAGAAGTGCACGGATTCACCAACCTCAAGTGAGGATGAGAAAATCAACGTCTTGGAAAACGTCTTAAGACAAATATCTTAATCTTTAAGAAAGTCGACTTCCGGTATCTCAAGATGTTCCGCGCTTTTATTCGTTGGGCTGACACAGCGTGATGAGTAAATAATCAGAAAAGTATGAGCCGTTCGATTTACTATGGCGAGACTCACGATCTTACGTGATACAACTTAACCTAACAATTAATAAATGAGGCTCACTGAGGCCATACATCGAGCTCAACACCAAACATTGTACAGTCGCCACTTCTGCCTCATTTATTGCGTTGACGATGTTTTGCAGCGAAGAAAAGAGCACCAAAACATTAAAAAAACTCACTTTACTCATTTGGGGTTCTGGAACATTATTTGGGGTTTAAAAATACCTCAAAAACTCACTTTCTCTCCACGTTCCGCGCATTTATTTGTTGCGCTGACACAGCGTGATGAGTAAATAATGCACTCTCTCTCATTCTTGAAGGATGAATGCACCTTATCGTAATTTTCCAAATGTTTGTATATCGTGACCTTTGTAAACCTCTTTCGGGAACGATGTGCCGCACACACACACACGCGCGCGCGCTTTTATTGTGACGCAAGCAAACAAACAAAATATTACGCTTTTGCCTGTTGGATATCCAGAAAAACGACAATTTCGTTCCCTCGCTCTCTCTCCGTGTGCTATCAACGTTAACACAATGACACAAATTCAACAATACCTAGGCCTTGGGACGACGGAAGTCATACTTTCTTGTTTTTTTTTTTTTTTCAATAGTGACGTCAGTTAACAGCATTGGTAGCAGTGATGCGATGCGATGCATTAACTTGTGAATTTTCGAACTCGCAAAATGACGTGGCTGAAATGTGGGGGAAGAATGTTCTAGAGAAGATTGTCTCGGATTTCTATTGGTCCACGTTGCGTTGGCTAACATTTCATTTTTTGACCTCATTAGAAAACCGTAAAAAACTTAAAGCGCTAGTGTAGAAAGTTCTATTTCATTTTGAACGTCAGTGAATGAGCATTTCCGCAGGATTTTCCAAAAGTAAGTAATTTTGTTTCTTAGCTTGCATGAGTTGGCTTTGAGTTATAAGTATGGTATTGCTTTTTGTGGAAGAAAATATACTCACAAAACATGCAAAAAGAGAGAGAATATAGAAGGTGTTTCATGTCTCTCTGCTTTTTATATATTTGAAGCATGCATTTTGGTAGCTGGAATATTTTTTTTTCTTCTGTGTGCCGTTGTTGGTAGGTAGGAAATATGTGTGCGGGGCATATTTAAAAAAAAATAAATGTGTTAAAGTTAGAGGAAGGCAAGAAAAAAATGGAGGAGAGTTGCGTGTTTTTGATATCTAGTGGAAGTACTGATTGATTTGATGTTTTAAGTCCTTTTTATGCACAGTAAGACTAATCGGGACTGGACCTACAGTTTCAAGAACTACTTATGCCTCCACCAGGTATCGAACCCTTGTTTACAAGGCTATCGCTGCGCCATCGCAGAGGCTAGTGGAAATACTGATTGATTTGATGTTTTAAGTCTATTTTATGCATAGTAAGGCTAATCGGGACTGGACCTACAGTTTCAAGAACCACTTGTGCGGGTATCGAACCCGAGATCTTGTGATTACAAGGCTATCGCTGCGCCATCGCAGAAGCTAGTGGAAGTACTGATTGATTTGATGTTTTAAGTTTTTTTTATGCACAGTAAGGCTAATCGGGACTGAACCTACAATTTCAAGAACCACTTGTGCGGGTATCGAACCCGAGATCTCTTGATTACAAGGCTACCGCTGCGCCATCGCAAAGGCTAGTGGGAGTACATAGTTATTCGAATCTCATTTATTTAAAATATTTAGTTTATTTTTTTTATGCACGCTTATTGATTTCAAACCTAAAATTAAATAAAATCCGGCAATTATATCCAATTATACTTATGGCTACAACGAGCATTCGCAAAAAAAAATATAGCTTGAGATTTTTTTTGCTACGTAAACAAAATGGCCGACATGCCAAATATGAACAGGCTATATAGATTTGAGAGAGAGATGGATAGGAAAAAAAAAGTTAATTAAAATTTAATTTCATGATTGCAACACGAAACTTAATGATTGATTTAGTTTATTTTACTTTGCGTTTTGTACCTCTTGGTTAATTTGCGAAGATTGGGGATGAGTGATGAAATGGATGAAAATGGATATTCACAAACAACCAAGCCCGACCGGGATTCGAACCCGGGACCCTTGGCGTCGCAGCGCGATGTGCTAACCACCCGGCCACAGGGTCGGGCAAGTACTGGTATATACATAGATCAAAGTTACATGGTTCTAGGCCCCATAGGAGCCGAGAAAATCAACGTCTTGGAAAACGTCTTAAGACAAATATCTTAATCTTTAAGGAAGTCGACTTCCGGTATCTCAAGATGTTACTTCCGGTCTGTCAAGAAAATTTTCTTAAGACAAAAATCTTAAGACGTTTTCCAAGACGTTGATTTTCTCGGCTTCTAATTGAGCTAGGATGATGATTTTAGGTTTGTTGGATAGGATTCGACGAGAACTATTCGACTAGCAAATAAAATCGATTCCACCCCCTCAAGTTTCGGAAATACAGACAATTTTTTATTTTTTTGAGAAACTTGATTTGCCGGCTTAGTTTTTACTCTAATTCGAAAATTTTAACAGCATTCGATACAAAATTAGAAGTACTCTACAACCTATTGGAGGGATGATGACTAGTGCCTGCTGTTTTCGAGTTATTTTGGATTAAAATTTCAAGATGTAATTTCTAAGATGTTTTGTAATTCATAAACTATGGGTTGTAGGAAAACGATTCTTGCTCTATCTGCTATTGCTCGACGAATACTATAAACATAAACAAAGCTTATGGTTTAATTTTAAAAAAATGACGACCTTAAAATAACTCTGTTTTCTGAAATTATGATATATGCTTCATACGCCAAGAGGGCTGAGGGTTAGAAAAAAAAAAGATTGTTTGGTAGAATTATGTACACATAATATTTTTGTGTTTTCTATACACAAGCTTAATTATTTTTTTTCAATTATTTACAGGATTGATTAAGAAGCAAGAAGTAACATATACATAAATAGCACACTCACACCAAACCCAGCACCATCGCGAATTAGCCTTCCAAGGTTGTTTTTTTTTATTGCACAGCATTTATTTTGTGACACTCTACTATATATATAAAATAACATACCCCCACAAATATTTTCACTATAGCAAATTAGCCTTCGAAGATTTTTTTTATTGCACAGTATTTATTTTGTGGCACTCTACTATATATAAAATAACATACCCCACAAATATTATTTTTTCAACAAGATGCAATCGGTACAAATTTGTCCCACTTGTGAAACTGGTGTTTCAGCTAAAAATTTCCAAAGGCACTGTCGTACCTGCGTACCTGGTAAGCATGTGGCCGCTAAAAAATCATGTCCCAGGTGCGGTAAACATATTACCATTAATAATTTGAAAAGGCATATAACATCATGCAAAGTCGTCGGAGCACCTGTTCCACAACCGTCGACCAGCTCGACCAAGAGGAAAGCGGAAGCCGACTCGCCACCATCCGCCAAACGTGTGAAGCCTATGGCGAAAGCGAACCACTCTGCTTTCCAGCGTTTGTTAGAGGACTTTGTCCTCACTTCTGAGGGCTCATGCGACGTGCGTAGCTTTTTGGAGAACGTGCAAGCCGAAATCATTTCCATCCTCAACGATGCGCTTGCAACGCACTCCACTAAATTCTACGCATCGCTACGTTGCCAGTACAAGAAGCCGTCTGATGAAATTTACAGCTTCTGCCACAACACCAAGGCGAAGACGCTGCATCTGGCGGATGTCGACAACCTCGAGGTCATCTACAACAAGTTTGCCGAGGAGCTGGTGGCAAAGCAGGAGGAACATCAAGCTAAGGGCTCGGGGAGTTCGCTGTGTGGGGAGCCTCACGAACTGTGCATCAAACTTTGCAAGTTTGAGCCTCTCTCCGCCTCCAGCTACGTCCCCTTACCACCTACCATTGCGGCAAAGAAGGCCGTCCTGAACATTCAGAACAGTGACGCCAAGTGCTTCGTATGGTGTGTGCTTGCAGCTTTGCACCCTGTCCACTGGAAAAACCAACCACACCGGGTTAACCACTACATGCAGTACGAGCCAGAGCTGGAAGATGCGATGGCTGGGATCGACTACCCGGTGGCGCTTTCGGACATTCGCAAGTTCGAGGCCCGTACACACAACCCTCGGTTGGCCATCAACGTTTATGGCCTCACTGACAAAAATGTGGTGTACCCTATCCGGGTGAGCGACGTAGACGACGATGATGCTCGAGAAATTCATCTTCTGCTCATCAAGGACGAGATCCATCACCACTACGCCCTTATCCGTTCCCTCTCTCGGCTTGTTTCGAGCCAACGGAGCAAAGACAAAACCCACATAGAAGTTTCTCGTAGGTGTTTGTCTACATTTCATAATCAAGAACAGCAGGATTACCAGCGCATCAGAGGCTCCAACATCGCTGTCGAGAAGCTCGCTCGCCACAAACTTTATTGCAATGCCAACGAGCCGGGGGTGGCAGTCTTGCCCAAACCTGACACCGTGGAGCGTTTCCACATGCACGGTGCCATGGTAGAGCACCCCGCTATCATCATCGCGGATTTCGAGGCCTTCCTCAAACCCCTGTCCACTTGCGATCCCGATCCCGAAGTTTCCTCCACCACCCCTTACCAACTCCACGAGGCATCCAGTTTCGCATACGTTGTGGTGCGACGAGACCAGCACATCGCCCCCGAGCCCTACGTGTATCGCGGTCCCGACGCAGTTAAACATTTTCTAGACAGGATGGTTGTGGAAGCCAACGAGATAGGGAAGGTACTGTTGGCCCCCAAGCCTATGCTCCCACTGTCCCCCGACGATCAACGTAGACACGACGAGGCCATCGCTTGCCCTGTCTGCGTCGAGGAGTACACCGCCAACAACCGTAAAGTCCAACACCACGATCACTTTAACGGTAGGTACGTTGGTCCTTGGTGCAACGATTGCAACCTCATGGCCCGGGACCCGCGCTTCATCCCTGTGTTTTTTCACAATGGCTCGGGATACGACTTCCACCATCTGGTGCCTCACTTTGGGTACGACGACATGCGAATCAACGTCCTGGCGCAGAACGAGGAGCGTTACATTAGCTTGAGCAAGTGGGTGCGAATCCCGGGATCACGCTCTACCGTCGAGCTTCGCTTCCTCGACTCCCTGAGGTTCCTCCCGGCCAGCCTCGATGCTCTCGCGGGGAAGCTTAGCGACGAGCAAATACTCATCACCTCTGCGAATTTTCCGAACTTGGACGCCGGTCTCTTCAGGCGTAAGGGGGTCTACCCCTACGAATACGTCACAGACCCTACCAAGTTCGCGGAGACGTCGCTACCTCCTCGAGCAAACTTCTATAGCAATCTGCGAGGCTCGGACATATCTGAGGATGACTATAACCATGCTCAGTCCATGTGGCGCGAGCTGGATTGCCAAAATCTTGGGGACTACCACGATGCGTACCTCAAACTTGATGTGACGCTCCTTGCTGACGTGATCCAGGCGTTTCGTGCAACTGCGAAGACCATCTACAAGCTGGACCCTGCATACTTCTACAGTCTTCCCGGACTGGCATGGTCGGCCATGCTTCTTGTTACGAAAGTCAGGCTTGAGCTTCTTTCGGACGTGGACATGATGCTGTTTGTAGAACGTGCCGTGCGGGGTGGAATAGTTCAGGTGTCGCAGCGATACTCGCGCGCCAACAATCACCACATGGCCACCGGTTACGACCCTTCACAACCGTCCAGCTACATCATGTACACGGACGTTAACAACCTCTACGGACACTCCATGATTCAGCCACTCCCCTTTAGAGGCTTCGAGTGGGCTGATCCCTCCAACTTCAACATCGAAAGCTTCGACGATTCGGAACGCGGATTCTTCGCCGAGGTTGACCTTGAGTTCTCCGAGAAGCTGCAGGATTTGTTCTGCGATCTTCCGCCAGTCCCGGAATTCAAATGCCCGCCCGGCTCGAACCAAGCAAAGCTCGTCATGGACTTTGAGCCCAAAGAGCGTTATGTCCTGCACTACCAAAACCTCCGGTGGTTGATGAAGCAAGGGGTTACCGTCCGCACAGTACATCGAGTTTTGATGTTCGAGCATTCTCCATGGTTGAGGCCATACATCGAGCTCAACACCAAACATCGCACAGTCGCCACTTCTGATTTCGATCGCGATTTCTTCAAGTTAATGAACAATGCGGTGTTTGGGAAAACTATGGAGAATGTGCGAAATCGTGTAGATGTGAGGCTAATATCAAACAAAGCACAATGTCGCAGGCTCGTTATTCAAATCAAGGACCATTTACAATGAGCAGCTGGCTCTGATTCACATGAAGCGAGGTGAGGTGAGGCTCACCAAGCCCATCTACGTTGGAGCCGCGGTTCTGGATCTGAGCAAGCTACACATGTTCGAGACGTACTACGACATATTACGTGCACACTACGACCACAACATCTCGCTTCTCTACACGGACACGGACAGCTTGGTGTACCACGTTCGCACAGCCGACGCGTACGGGGATATGGCCACGGTTCCATCTTTGGTTAACCTCTTCGACACCTCGGGCTATCCCCAGCAAAACAAGTACGGCATCCTGGCTCGCAACAAGAAGGTGCCTGGCAAACTCAAAGACGAGAAGAACGGTGATGTGATTCTCGAGTTTGCCGGTCTTCGCGCCAAAGCCTATGCTATTCGGGCAGAAGGATCCATCACGAAAAAGGCTAAGGGTGTGGGCAGGCGGGTGGTTCGGGAGCATCTCACATTCGAGGAGTTCGTCGATTGCCTCAAGACCAGGTCGTCGGTTCTAAGAGCGGAACAGCGCATCCAGAGCGTCGACCATGTGTTGACAACCAACCAGGTGAGAAAGGCTGCCCTGGACGCACGCGACGACAAGAGGTGCGTTCTGAAATGTGGGATTCACACGCTCCCATGGGGCCACCATCGTCTAGAAACTAGCTTCAAATGTGGTAAATATTATGTATGTATGTATGTATGAAAAAAAAACAATTTATGTAACAGAAGTTCTAATTTAATATAGCCAAGATACTAGAACAATAGTGTTTATCTTCAAATGAAAAAAAAAACAGGTGGAGGTTTGGGATTTTTAGCGGGACTAACTCCCTGCCGCGCCCTACGGGGTGAATATGGGGCACACGCAGGGCCAAAGGGGAAGTTCCTTTGTGCGTTCAAGTGTGATTTATTTCTAAAATGCATTAAAATTATTTTTTTTTATTATTTTTTTATTCCAGATTATTCTCACAAATGTAAGAAGGTGTTCCTCGCAGTACATCCTAAACATTGCGTTGCAGGTTAATCTAATATTTGAAACTACGGTCAGTATAATTTCTTGAGAATTATGTGATTTTTTTTTCTTGTACTTAAAACTGTTCGGTTACTCTTTCATTCTTGACATCATACACAAAAGACTTCTCTGCAATCAGGATGACGCTGCACAGAGTATCGGCAGGCAGCGCGTCGTGGAACTCGCACACGACCTTGATGTTGGTGCGATCGTTGACCACCACTTGCTTTCTCTTAGATGTGTTGATGACGAACATCGGCCTGCGTGTTTTGAATTCGCTGGGCGCGTAGTACACGTCCACGCTTCCCTCGGTCACGCGTTTGTAAGCCGTGTAAGCTTCGTAAAGTTTGAGGTAATGGTTTTTGGTCATGTCGAGGTTGTAATTCTCGCGCGGGAACACTTCGTTCCTACCGTTCTTTAGATAAACGTTCTTGATCTTGCAGTCGTCGAACTTGCTGGAATCTTTTTCCTGATCGTTATTGCGTCCGGTCTGAAAGAGCACAACAACGAAATCTGGCATGTCGAACTGTATGTTGTTGAACTGCGTCGTCACGTCGAATTCCATGTGACTTCCCGACGCCATCTTCTGCACGCACTGGTAACCGTGAAAGTGAATTCGGCACCTGCGGACTTTTCAAGATCTCCGCTTTGTACTTGAGGGCGTAGTTTGTTTCGTATTCCACCACCGGCATTCTCAATTCCATGCTCCGGATGACGCATTTCGCTGCTTCGGGTAAAGTGTTGGCTATCGGCGTGGTGCCGTCCGGACCCAAAGTAGCGTATCGCATCAGTGCGTCGTTGTCGTTGGCCGCTCTTCGAAACGTGATCCTCAGTCCTCCCTTCCACATGATCTCCTTGTAGTCCGAGAAGAAACCAGGCAGCAGACGCATGGGAAAGAGCACCGTGTGACTTCTCGTCGATATTTTGGTCCCGGCTTCGAATCCCCCGGCCTGGTAGTACGCTGCGTCCGTTTTGGATAATTTCAACGTTCCCACTGCCGTCGACGTGATGCCTGGATAATCTATTCTGTCGATGACGGTGTTGTGTTTCCTCACCTCCACCTGCGAGAACAGGTGAGGCACGAAGTTGTCCACGAGTATCAAGTTTGCTGCTGCGGGAAACGCGTCTCCGCTTTCCTTCTTCACCACGTCGAATTGAAGGTAGAGGTCCGCTCTGTGAGGATGAACGAACCCGTCGCCTACGTCCACGTCGTATTCGATCTCCCTGTTCGCTTCGTTGAGATTGGCGAACGTGCGACGGTTGGGAGGGAAAGATTGCAATTCGTAACTTTCGATTTGCTCCATTTTACATGTATGGTTATTTATTATACGTTGATCTCCACGATGGCCGTCGTAGTGGCACCTGCGAAATCCACCACGTCTCCTTTCTCGTTCGTCACCACCAACTCTATGTTGTCTATGCGGTTGCGACATACTGGAAAATAGATCGGCGAAGAGGGCGTGTAGATGATTGGTTCCATGAACTCGGAACTTGGTTTGAAAGTGGCTATGATTCCCGTCTGCTTGTGACTTCCTAATAATCTGTCCGAAGATTTCGTGTTCATGCCTTCCGCTACGTTGCAGTGAACGTTCAAAGTCTCTATGGCCAAGAATTTAGGAATGTTTGCTGCCGTGTGCTTGATGCCAGCTTCGAGTTTTGTGTCGTTCTCGAAACCTAAAAGTTCTCCCATGGTGCCCAGGTCCACGGTCTCCGTCGCGGATAGGATTTCCACTCTGTGCGTGACCGAATTTTGAGAAAAGTACGTGCCTTTGGGTAATTGAGCTTGCAAAGTGGAAAGATTGTATTGGCCTGGCGTGACGACGATGTGTTCGCTTCCGACGCTAATTTTGTTGTTGTGCTGCGTGACGTTAGGTATGAGGTACATGCTGTAGAATGCACGCAGAGCCACGGATTTAGGATAGACGATGTCGTCGTGCAGCGTGAGTTTCAAGATTGAAGATTCGCTTGTGAGATGGAACACGCCCATCCTAGTGATGCTGTTTGAGGTTCCACAATGCTTTCTGGAAATCCTCGATCGTAGGGTTATTTATTTTAGAGAGAAACGCGAGCACGGAGAGGCAGAGATGACCGCAGTTAACGTCTCCGAAATTTTGAATGCGTTCGTCGTTGTAGTATATAGAGGTTTTGTTCGTTTTCAGATAATGAATTAAATTTGTAGGTGGAACACCTCCGAAAGAATCGAAAACGAATGCTTTATCATCATTTTTGTGGTAACATATCCAATGCGTGCCTGGATTTTCTTGACCGTCCAAGTTGACTACTCCGCATTCTCTTCTTTTAACGCTTGAAGGTAACGAGTCGGACATGAAAACTCCTCTGAAGTGTTTGATTTGTAACGGTTCGATCAGAGATTCAATGTCTCCGTTGGTGAGTGCTGTTGTTTCTTTTTTTTAAACTTTTTCATCACGCCCTTGCCCCCTTTCTTCTCCATGGCCAGGTTGTGACGTTTCTGTTCTTCCAATTCCGCTTTGTTCTTCTTCGAGTCGATGACGGTTTTCGCGATGGCGGCACTTCCACCAGCCAAACTTCCAACGGCCCCCAATGCTGCCAGGATGGCCGGGATGCTGAATATGAAACCTCCAACCTTTTGCTGTTTCCGCGAACGCTGCAGGCGTCTCAATTGAGGTGTGCTGAGAAGTAATTTCATTCCGTGTCCTTTGCTCAAGCAAGAACGTTTCTTCTCGCGTTGTTTCTTGGTGAGTAACCCATCGAGGGCACCTAGATTTTTAAGATTGGAGTATGGTATCTGGTACACGACACCCTTGGGCTTCATGTTGATGCTCTATGTGTTATTTTCACGGTATGTTATTTATATATATATTCTGAGATTTTTTCTCGTGTAGTTTTTTTTTACGGTATGTTATTTATATATAAATGTTCTGAGATTTTTTTTCACGGCCTCGCAGTCGTTACACAAATTCTATTACGTGCTTCATTTTTTGCCAAGAAGTTCCTTTGTCCCCTTGTACACGATTCGAGTTTTGTTCTCGATTAAAATAGATAGCTTCTCGTCGGATAACATGTTAGCGTATCGATCTGGTAAAAATAGACTGTATTGTGCGTTGAGCAACAGGCGTACCTTGGGACCATACTGGGTAGAAACGATTGAACCGGAAGTTATCGTGTAAGGTTTGTCGACTTCCAATTCCTGAATTTTTACATACTCGACTGACAAATTTAGCATTTGTTTTAATGCTTGGAGATCACTCATTTTTTCAGTTGTCATATCGAAGAGAAAAATTTCAAAGTGTTAGAGAGAAATTTAATTGTTTTTCACGATGTGTGTTATTTATATATACCGAAGATTATTTTTTTTACGATGTGTGTTATTTATATATCAATTTTTTTTTTGACACGTATATATATTATTTTTTTTTAACAGAGGAAGAAAGTCCGTGCTTCGGAAAACGCGATGATGTGCGCAATGATATCTTCCGTCTCCTGCTTAGACTTGCGCCAATCTACTGTGTACCGTCTTCTTCCCTGCCTTGCCTCGTGCAATTCATCTAACCTATCGTTTAATTTTTCCCCTGCAGCCGAAAGCAGAATGTTGAGATCACCGCACCTCAGGCCGCTGATCTCCCGAAGATGGTCCTTGAGAACCATTTCACAAGGGGTGCGAAATTCCGGCGTCGTTCTTGCTATGATTACAAGTTTCCCTACATCCTCACAATCGCCGTTTACTGCGTGTTTAAATATTTTACATAGTAGCTCGGGCGGCAAATCAGTTATACGAGACATGTTGTTATTATTATTATTTTTTACTCTATGTTATTTATATACCCCACCCCAATTTTTGTTTCGTGTTCATGGCTATGGTGGTACCCAGTGCTGCAACTCTTTCACCCAACGAAGCGTCTCTGCTGACGAATCTTTCGAAAGCTGCGTGCTCTAACTTTCTGTCTGCTTCGTGACGTGCATCCAGATCCGTCTGCGTGGTGTTGTAAGCGATGTCGTGATCTTTGCATGCGGCGTCCAACGGATTCACACCCTTGTCTCCTCTCTCCAATCTGTTCTCGAGTTTGGTACCCGGTCCGCAGTACTGGTAGCCAGGTAAATGCATCTCGAAAGGTAACTTGTTGATGATGTCGTTCACGAGTCCTTTTCCTTCGGCCACGTTCCAGAATCTCGGAGGCAGCGTGTTGATGATTTTGATCAGGTAATCTATGCCCTTGTCGTCGTTCACGATGAAGTTGGAAAGTTTCGTGCTGATCATGTCCACGATGCCAACCTTCTCGTTGTAGAAATTACGGTTGCCTGCATTCTCTTCGCCGGCTATCACCAACAATCGGTCCACGAGCTTCCTCACGTCGTCCACCCAAACGAATTCTTTGGGTAACGTGTTGTAGCGTTTGACGCAGCTGCCTGTTTTGACCTGGTTCCAAATCGGTTTGATGAGATTCCTGTACTTCTCGCCGCTGCTCGATTTCACCCTATTCTGCGAGGCATCGTTGTTTTGGTACAAGGCATCCGTCATGATCAAAATTTCCTTGTAACTCTGGTAATCTTCGTCGGTGTAATCTTTCGGCTGCTTTTTGGCAACGAGTTCCCACAGTCCCACCGTACCCGGATACCTGGTCCAACTATCCTTCTCGCCTAAATTAACTTTAATGTCGTTGCCTTCGAAGGTCACCTTCGATTTCCCAATCTTCCACACCACACCACCGCCTTCGTTGGTTTCCATGCTGGGATACAATCCGAACACTTCATCCTTGTCGAATTTCCCCGTGCTCAGGTAGTCTCGTGCCAAAGGTCCCAACTCGATTTTATCCGAAGACGACGTGCTACCAATGGCTCGACGTCGTGCCGGTGCATCCTTCAGTTCGAACGGTGTCGAAGGAATGCTCGAAATGGGCGTGGGTACAGCGTAACTTTTAGCTGCGAGCGGTACGAGTTCGTTGATCAAATTTTTATTTTGTTCCGTGACACTTTTAATTTCTTTACCTAGACCGCTGATGGCATCGATCACAGGTTGATCCTGACGTTTCTTCTCTTCGTAGAATCCGCGATTCTCGGATTTCCAACCTTTGAAGCGTTTTGCGAGGTAATCGCGAAGCTTGAGATTTTCGTCTTCGATTTTTCGTTTCGTCATAACGTTTATTTATATACGTCGTTTCTCACAACGTTGCAACGTTTAGAAAGTCGTTGATTTTGTTTCTGTATTTTCCGTCGTTGGGTTTCCTCGTCATGTCGATCGTCGCGAATCCGAAATCGTCACCGTTCCAGCAAGTAAAACAGCAGCGTTCCGAAAATTGATTGTAGTTCATGTCTCCGCCTACGTAGTCATCGTACGCGTGCTTGAGGTTGGTGTGATCTTGACGAAACAAACATATGAAATTAGCGTTGTCGCGTACTAACTGTTTTGGAATTTTGGAAAACGTTTGAGCTAGGTAGAAGCAATCCATTCCTTTGTGACGACCTTGCGTGAAAAAGTTGCGAATTTCATTTTGATTTTCCAGGATGACGTCGTCGAACACAACAACTGAATTTTCACGACAATCGTCGAGTGGTTTTATTTCCGAGGCGAACGTTGCAATGTCCAGACCATCGTACAGTTTCATCAGTTGCTGGTATTTGGATTGCTCCAAACTTTTCGAGAACACGTACAGGTGCCTGTTCTTCCAATCTAACCAATTCGGTGCGAGGAGAAAATTGTCCACGAGCAGTGTTGTTTTCCCACACCCCGAAGGACCTACGATCAGACAGCGGATGCTGTCGGGAAGCAACTCACCGTTCTTTTTTTTTCTCGTTTGACTTTCCGGATCCGGTAGACGCTTCACCACGTTCCACGTACTCACAAGATCACTTCGTTCGCGTCGATCCAACTCTTTTCCGGAAGTCCCAGCCATTTGACAAACAGTTTGTCACCTTTCCTACGCAATACTTTCTCGATGAGGTACGTGTCGGGGTGTTTCGTTTTAGAGAGTTCCTCTTCGTAAAATCTTCCTTTCAAAATCTCGCAGCTACTATCTTTTATTATATACGTGTGTCGGTTTCCGGGTAAAACTCGAAACACCGTAAAGAGTTCCGTGCTCCAATTTTTTGTGAATCCCTTCTCGAAGGTGCGTTTGAATTTGCTGATCCTCACCTGGTCTCCAATTTTGTATTTAGCTTTTTTTGTCGTGGGTGTGTACTTTGGACAGTAAACGGTAGAAATTAAACGCTGCTCGTCAGACTTGGTAACGTCAACTGGCTTCATGCCTATCGTTCTGTGTACCGTATCATTATAGGTGTCGACGAGTTCCGGCAGGATGTCGACCCATTTGTAATTTCCCCGAAGCGTGAATCGTTTCCACATGTGTGTTTTCAAGGTTCGATTAAATCTTTCCACGATGCTGGCTTTGATGTGACTGAAGGTCGAATAATGTCGAATGCCATGTTTTTGAATAAACTTTTGGAACACAGCGTTGTAAAATTCTTTGCCGTTGTCCGTGTGCAGAAACCGAGGTCGTCTGCCGCCGCTTTCGCGAAAAATTAATTTGAATGCTTCCGTGATGCACGATCCCGTTTTCGCCTTCAAAGGTAGAGCCCATGCGAATTTCGAAAATGTGTCTATGACGGTGAGGAGGTACTTGTTGCCGTTGTTCCATTTATGTACGTTTTTCAAATTGCCGCTACTCATCTCCACGAGATCGCTTTGCCAGAGGTCGTCGATGCCCTTGGTTACCACAGCCAAACGTTCGTAGTTGCGGCGTGCAGGTTTATGCAATTCTTCGATGATGGCTTGCCTAGACATTTTTTTAGAGATTACGTTTGAAGAGAAGCACCAGCGTGATGGGATTCAAAGAGGGTGGCACCTCACTCGTGTTTTGAATGATCAGCTTATCGCCGGCACTCACGTCGAAAACGGTAAGATCTTCGTCTTCGTGTATTTCATATATGTTGCGCGTTTCGTTCCAACGTGCCAGAGGAATGTTTCCTGCTTTCTGGACACCACGATTCGATATTAAGGTCATGGTGGGAACGCTAGCTTTTCTGCCGTGAGACCAGTACGAAAATTCGTTTATCTGAATTGTGCCATCGAGGAGAAACTTGTAGTACGGATGATAAGGATGTAACATGTACAGTTTGTTACCTTCGACGAACGTGGAGATTCTCTGTTGATTGGGTACGCTGTTGATTTCGATGGCTTGCAAGGTGAACAATTTGGCGAATTTAGTGTCGACGCCGAGCAGATTACTGTGAACGTGTCCGAGTTTATTTTCGATGGGCAGCAAATGCTCGATTATGGTATCCGTTACGGTAGAAAATGACGGTTTGATTTTCACTTCCACGTTCAACTGCTTGTAGTTTTCGTTGAGTTCTTGCAACTTGGCACCGAAAGAGGCCAGCGTCGATTCCTGCGTGGATTCCAGCACTCCAACTTGATCTCTGATGTTGACGACAATGTTCTGAAGGTTCTCGACTTGATTCAATTTCGAGCTCTTCTCGGTAATATCGTTCACGATGCTTCGCATCTCTGTAAACTGCGTGTGAAGGTCGGCGACGCTCTGCGAAGTGGGCAGCGTCGACACCAGCGAACTAATTTCGTCTCGAATCTGTTCCACGTTCGCCGTTTCCGTTTCCAATCGCTTCAGCATACGTGATATGTTCCTTTTCAAAGCGTGCAATTCTTTGGAGGTGGGGAGATTGGCCACCCTACTCTCGAGATCGCTCAACGAACTTTCGACGTCGCTCGAATCGGATAGTGCCGTCACCGCCGTTTTCAATTTTTCCAAATCTTCGCTCGAAGGCACGCTCGTCCGTAACGATTCCAAGTCACCCTGTATGTTGTCGAGTACGTGATGAAAATGAGCGAGATTCGTTTCGACGTTCAATTTTTCTAAATATTCGATCTTCTGCTGAACCGTGCTTAACGTGTCTTGAATGCTCGTCAACGCTCTTGCTTCAGCGTGAATGTTTTTAATTTCTTCGTTGATCAACTCCAGAGACGCCTGAAGCGTAGCGATGGTGGTTTGAATGTGTTCGAAATCTCGATACGCCTCCAATTGAATTTTTATGTTCGCAACGCTTTTACCAATAACCTGCAGTTCGTCCGACGATGGTAGGTTCGTCATTGTATCTTCCAAAGTCTGCAACTTGGATTTAATTTCTTCCAACGTGCTGGTGAATTCTTCTTGTAATTTGGAAACAACGACATGCAAGCGTTCTGCGTCTATATCGTTCACGACGGTTTGAAGTTCAGAGAAATTATTTTCTATTGCGGAAGTTCGTTCTTCGATTTCGAGTTTCAATTTTTCCAAATCTTCATTTTTCGATTGAAATTGCTGTAATTTGGCCAAATCATTTTGAAGCGAATCCACGCTCAACTGTATATTTTGAACGTTGTCGTAAGAAGGTACGTCGACATAATTTTTTATCAGCGTCTTCAGTTCGGAATCGATTTTCAGAATAGGGTCGAGACATTGCGTTTGGAGCGTAGCGATTTCCGACTCTAAACTTTTGTTTGAGGTCTCCTGCAAAGCAATCAAATCGGTCCTCAACTTCTTAACTCGAATGTCCAACATGAGAATCTCTTCTGCGTGGTCTACACGCTTGGTGTTGCCGAAAATGTCGTTAGGCATTTTTGGTTAACGGTTATTTATAATAGGATAGACGATTCGTAATTCTACGAAGAGAGGAATAAGTTTGTCGTAATCTCCGAGGAGTTCCATGTAAAGATAATCTCCTGCAGAAACATCGTACGTAATGTTAGAAAGCATCTTGTCGTGCTTGATTCGAAAAATATTCTTGCCGGTAGAAATTTTGATTTCGCCTGCGTTTTCCGGATTCACGGTGATTTGAAGTTTCCCGTCGATCGGAATTTCGTAGAAATGTAAATTGTTATTAAAAACATAAAACATCTTGCCCACATCGTCATTCAGTTTCGTCCAAATGCTGTTGAGATGAACAATCAGTAAACCATTGAGTTTAGATAACACGGAAGGTAAGAGGTTATTGAAATTTGGCGGTGCAGTCTCCATGCTGATCTGTTTGCGGAAGCCAAAAAGATTCATTGTCCTTGTTAGTTATTTAAGAATACGGTCAAAGTTTTTTTTTTTGTAATAACAGGCAAAGTTGTTTTTTTGTTTGCTTGCGTCACAATACAAGCGCGCGCGCGTGTGTGTGTGTGCGGCACATCGTTCCCGAAAGAGGTAGGTTTACAAAGGTCACGATATACAAACATTTGGTCCCGGAGTTGGAAAATTACAATAAGGTGCATTCATCCTTCAAGAATGAGAGAGTGCATTATTTACTCATCACGCTGTGTCAGCGCAACAAATAAAGGCGCGGAACATAGAGAAAAATGAGGTTTTGAGGTTTTGGTGAACCTCAATCAATAAAAGCGCGCGCGCGTGTGTGTGTGTGCGGCACATCGTTCCCGAAAGAGGTTTACAAAGGTCACGATATACAAACATTTGGTCCCGGAGTTGGAAAATTACGATAAGGTGCATTCATCCTTCAAGAATGAGAGAGAGTGCATTATTTACTCCTCACGCTGTGTCAGCGCAACGAATAAAAGCGCGGAACGTGGAGAGAAAATGAGTTTTTGAGGTTTTGGTGAACCTCAATCAATAAAAGCGCGCGCGCGCGTGTGTGTGTGTGCGGCACATCGTTCCCGAAAGAGGTTTACAAAGGTCACGATATACAAACATTTGGAAAATTACGATAAGGTGCATTCATCCTTCAAGAATGAGAGAGAGTGCATTATTTACTCATCACGCTGTGTCAGCGCAACAAATAAATGCGCGGAACGTGGAGAGAAAGTGAGTTTTTGAGGTATTTTTAAACCCCAAATAATGTTCCAGAACCCCAAATGAGTAAAGTGAGTTTTTTTTAATGTTTTGGTGCTCTTTTCTTCGCTGCAAAACATCGTCAACGCAATAAATGAGGCAGAAGTGGCGACTGTACAATGTTTGGTGTTGAGCTCGATGTATGGCCTCAGTGAGCCTCATTTATTAATTGTTAGGTTAAGTTGTATCACGTAAGATCGTGAGTCTCGCCATAGTAAATCGAACGGCTCATACTTTTCTGATTATTTACTCATCACGCTGTGTCAGCGCAACGAATAAAAGCGCGGAACATCTTGAGATACCGGAAGTCGACTTTCTTAAAGATTAAGATATTTGTCTTAAGACGTTTTCCAAGACGTTGATTTTCTCATCCTCACTTGAGGTTGGTGAATCCGTGCACTTCTACTACTCTCATTACATCGGTTCCCTTTTTGATCAGGTTTTAAATTCAAATCATTCACATTTGGATAATATAATACAGGCAAGATTTCCCATTCAACACCAAACGCCTATACTATATCCTGGGAATCTCTGGAGCATTCCCGCGCATAACGGAAAAGAAGGGGAGAAAGTGAGAAAACAGCTGGTAACCACAGTCCCTTTTGCCCGTCCACGCAATCCCGTTTCCTCGAAAAATTTCATTGTTCGAGCCCCTCTTGGTTAGATACTTACTTTCGTTTGCTTGCTCCATAGATTCCCGGTACAGAGTACAGTACTCTGTGCTTGGTTGTAATGGTCTTGAGCGCAAAAAATCCACTGCAGAATACACGAAGTTTTGATGTATGAAAATAAGTTTATTTCATGAAGGCTCTTTCCCAGGTATCACACTGAGAGTTTTGGGCTTTTTTAGTTCCTTGCATGCACTAGTCTTCAAAATTGAGATTTCTTGAGTAAGGTTCTGTGTTACAACTGACAAGGTGTACATCCTTTTGCAGTTTGTAGAGTACATACGTTGTAGTCTGATGGGCATGTGCTGTTCTCCTCACATGTCAAGCTTTACTAAATTAATCCCTCGTACCAAATAAGAAGGAATTTTGGTTTGTTCCAAAGTTTATATCTAGGCTTCTCCAGTAAGAACACCGTCATTCATTTTAAGACAGTCATTTCCTACTGGAGCCTCCCAACATGATGACTCATATCGTCTCCATACAGTTGTGGCTAGTCGGGAACCACTGAACTCAGTTCGATATTTTGAATACATATTATGTACGGTACGTATATTCAATATCAATATGCAAAAGTTGGAACTGTAGTGTTTTCAGAAGATTTACGGTTTCTTGAGTAACGTCAGATCCATGTCACATCATCACGACTCATTAAGTCTTTAAGAAACAAAAACAGCATTGCTGTTACATCACGTGAATGGGTTGAAGTTTGGGTATCCACTCATTGCTGTCAACTCATCTAGTTCATAACATGTCAGCAACAGGTGGTTTCTTTACTTACAAGTTCTTAATTCATCAGATCTTGAAGGCTGAAAGGTACTCAGCTTAAGTAACTCACTCACTTTCTAGCATTTCTAAACCCGAAGGTTTATGGCTGCAGCAATACAAGCCTTCCATCTGTCCCTATCCTGGGCAAAATCAATCCAATCTTTTCCATCCGGACTGATTTCCTGTAGGTTCATCTCAACGTTATCCATCCATTTTCGTCTTAGTCTTCCTACGGGTCTCTTACCATCAGGTTTCCCAACAAGAATCCTGTAAATTCTTAATTCCTCTCCAATTCGTGCCACGTGAACTGCCCACCTAAGTCTTCTTGATTTAATTATTCTATTAATACGTATCTGGACATGAATTAAACAATTCTAAATTATGTAACCATCTCCACTCACCTGTCTCCTCATCCCTTTTAGTTCCAAATATTTTTCTAAGGATTTTATGTTCAAATACTCTTATTTTATGTTCATCTTTTAATGCAATGGACCAAGTTTCACATCTATACAAAATTACTGTTTTTCTTTGTTAATTTTAACTTTGTTTCATAGATATTATGTGAGAGGATAAAAGTTTATGAAGAGAAATGTGTTTTGAGCTTAAGGCCATCCGGAAATGTCTAGTTAGTGGAAAATATCCCAATCGTTTTTACTCGTTTTGGCATGGTTATAGTGGGATATTGTGATCCACTTTTGTCAACATGAGGGTGTTAGAATAATAAAAGGTCTGTGTCATGAAAGAACGTCCAGCACTTATATTCATAGAGTTGGTATCTTTGTAAGTGCCTTTGTTGTCAACCCAGCTCTGCTGAATTCTGATGCAGGAGTACAGAGCGACAGAGTTCCTTGGATACTTCAATGGCTGACAATGTATGTAAGTATTTGCTGGTGATAACTAGAGAGAAATCATAAAATACGCGCGAAGTTAACAGTGAATTGGATGATCCAAGTGTTGAATGAAAAATCTTGCCTCCACTATATTATGCGAAAGTGAAGGATACGATTTTTGGATCTGATCAAAGAAGCGAAACGCACTTTTGAAAAATTCATAGCAAAATATTTTCTAAACAATTTTCACTATTTTCGTATCATCAGTTACAATGAAAATGCGTTTTTGTTTCATTCATATTTTCAGAAATCAAATTGGGTTATACATATCTTGTATTTCTCTTAAAAATGTTATTTTAGGTAAATTTATAAATACAAAAAATTGTATTTTAAGGGTTCAGTTCATCTAAAGTCTTCTAACAAACATTTCGTAACGTTACCAAATATTCAATACTATTGTATGGTTCGAGAATTAATAAGACTTTTAACTCTGGAGTTATTCACATAAAGTATTATAGTGAGTTTCTCTACAAGACCACTATTTTTATTTTTCAAAAATAGATTTATTGATATATTATAAAAGTTTACATTATTTGGATAATTTCTAAAAAATCCTGAAGTTGAAAGGTGCCACCGTTCCCGAGATATATCTAACCAACAATATCCAATATGGCGGCCTCTTTTCAAGATGGCGATTGGCTACTCGACTGAACATGTCTTAAGTGGTATAACAATTGATTCTACCGAGTCTCATGCTCTTATCGAAAAGTCAATGATTCCGGACTTAACCGCCGGACTGAGATAAAGATACACTTTTGTGGTGCTGTCCTGCATTTGGAGACACATTTTATAACGCATCTTTCATTAGAATATATTAAAACTGGTATCGTTTTAAAGCTTATAAATTAGGCTACAACTTTTATTAGAAACAATTTTTCGTCATTTAATTTGTTCAAAAGTTACAAGGCAAAAACTTCAGAAATTACTAGAAAAAAATCACTTTCTGAAGATTATTTTTTTAAATTACGGCAAACCCACCGACATTATCGAAAAATTAAAAAGAGTATTTCTTGTAGCCCATCTAATGAGGATTAAGACTAATAAAAGATTACCTGCGTACGGCCATTGGTTACGGAGATATAGGTCAATAACCGAGAGTTTGCGAAATTGATGTTCGGGGAGGAGGAATCGCCGTGAAGAGGGGCGGGGACGTTTGGGATTTTGCAGTACTAGTAGTGTTCTAACAACTGACCAAAAATTTGCTTTTAAATTCCACTTATAGCAGTAGTGGATTTTAAAATTATATTATATACAACATACAGAACGCGTTGCAGGGAAGGCAGTATTTCATGATCTAGGTGCCCCATTTTTATTACTCCTGACTCCAGGGGTGCCCATCCCCCACAAGGACAATGGCGCATCCCCCCAAAAAAATCATCTCATGCGCCCCCTCCCAAATCATATCATGCGACCCTCAAATCCTATCACTCGTACCCTCAAATTCTATCGTAATCCCCACAAAGTATTTAATTACGACAGCGTGTCTACCGAAAGTAACATTTTCTTGGCCTTACTGAACACTGTATTTGATCTACCCCTCCTCCCTAAACAGGGTAGTCCATCACTTAAAACCACCCCTAAAATCGTTCATCAAAATCCCCCAAAATAGTTTGGATAAATACGTAATAATTGATTACTATTTGAATGAAATACCACGTTAAACTGTCCATATTATTTAATTGTTCGATTTTCGAAAAAAAATAAAGCTAGCACATTGATTCGTTAACTTTAGTAAATTAAATTATGTAAATATGCATATAAATAGTGTTTGTGAGTAGTCTTAAAAAACTCATAATTTGAGTATTTAACACAAATGGTTACACAACTTAAGATAAAGATAGAAAACCAAATTTGGCAAACCAAATTACATGCTCTAGCCGTATGACCCATTCAATTTTTCTTTCACGAGACATTACAGAACCCTAGATACAGCGAGGTTATTTCAGTCGTTTACCGCGAGAGCGTCGGCCGCTCCACGGCCCCTTCATGAAACAGGTCCCGGCAATTTGCGTTACAGGAAGTCCGTAACAGAAGCAGCTTGTTTTGTAATGTTTCAACTTTTCACAATTACAGTTACAATTACAATTGAAATAAGCACGTACCTTGTCGCAAGGATGCTGGAAAAGGTGTCCTCCCAAATACAAATATTTCTGGCACCTTATTTCTGACATCTAATCTTAGATTTGACATCGCTACTTTAACCTCAGTTGACAGAAAGAGAAGACAGCAACCCGGCGCATAAAGCAAACCGAAAGCGTAAAATGATATTTAAAAGTAATAATAATGATGATGATCACTAACCTCCTGTGTTATAAGAGATGTTGAAAATGACCTCCTTCAATAGCAATACAACACGTTTCTTAGGTTCAAGAGATCCTGTCTCTCGTAATTCCCTGACCACTTTTCTGCAAGAATTCGTTTTCACGTAATTATCGTACATAAAACTCTTTGTTCAAGACTATATTTGTTTAGCGGCATAACTAATGAATGAATAACAATTAACACGCAATAAAGCACTAGCACTGAATAGCACACCAACTCAATTATACAGTATAAACAACACAGGTACTGATAAACGCAAACAGAAGTGAACATGAGCGTACACTCACTACGTATGGTAGCCGATAGTGTTGCTAACCATTTTTCGGCAATGTCCCTACAGAAGTAGTCAAAATGTCCCTACAACTGACCAAATGTCCCTACGCCAAGTAAAGCGAATAAAAAAACAACACCTCATGAGCATGTAAAACAGAAGATAAAATAACATTATACACATTTACTTACCAAATCTTTCTGCTCGGTGCTTCCACAATTAATGAAGGAGCGAATTTACAATACAGGACCCTTCCCCGATTTTGTAATATTTCGCATACTCACTAATTGAGGCCTACTAATCACAAATTTGAAGTTAAAATTTGGGGTCACGTGTAGAATTGCAAAATAAGTTAAATTGAGTGGTCCGCGATCGCCACGATTGCTCATTATTTACCGGAAGATTTTGTGATTCCAATACTTAAAAAACGAAATATACATTCCTGATATTACTACGACCCCAAATTTTAACTATGTTTGCCTATCCTAACCTAACCTAACCTTACTTGAATGGTTCGTGGGGCTATCCGTCAATGGTTTGTGGGGCTACCCGTGCATGGTTTTTCGACCCCAAATTTTAACTATGTTTGCCTTGCCTAACCTAACTTAACCTAACCTTACTGAGAATGGTCAGTGGGGCTATCCGTGAATGGTTTTGCGCTAATTGTGATTACGAACCGATAAAAAATCTTTAACGGCAAACGTTCATCATGGAAGACGCCATTTTCATATCCTGCAATTTTACGATCGATGCACTGTTGCCAAACTTACCTGCAATCAAATCAGTCCACATTCCACATGTTCTTCTACATCGTGATTGTCGCTGTCACATGTAAGCATGTAATTCTGTGGGCAATATACCGAAATCCATAAGTTTATTAATTAGCCCACGGCCATCCTCCTGCACACTCCATCTAACAATCTGTACAACATTAACAACATTTTTACTGTTCTCTTCCGCCATTCTTACACGATCCATGCTCTCCAAGTATGAAATCAACAGTGTGGCAACGCTGTAGACAGCGTAACTAATTGCGAACTTCAATTGTTCATATCAACAAAGGCCCGACCCTGTGGCCGAGTGGTTAGCACATCGCGCTGCGATGCCAAGGGTCTCGGGTTCGAATCCCGGTCGGGTATGGTTGTTTGTGAATGTCCATTCATCAATTTCATCATTTCATCACTCATCCCCATCTTCGCAAATTAGCCAAGAGGCACAAAACGCGAAGTAAAATAAACTAAATCAATCAATCAATCATATCAACAAATATGGGTACCATACTTGTATACGGAGAATCATTGCGAGAATTGAAAAGCTTATTTTACAAGTTCTACACGTTAATGAACAATTTTTTCACCTCACCCCAACATGTTCACTTGAGATAAATCATCACGACTAATCATTTCGTGAGTATAAGCCGTAGCATAGAAATTACAGAAGGATCCAGTATTGTAAATTCTTGCCTTAATGAATAATAGGGGTGTGTGGGATAGAATTTTTTGGGTCGGGACGGGATCGGGACGGGAATTTTTTTTAAATCCCGACATTCGGGACGGGAAAAATTTGCAATTTCCCAACTATGTTCGAAATTTACCGAAACTCTGGAAATCTCGAATTCTACACGTTATTTTCACTTTAAGTGATTGTTTTTGCAATTCTAGAATAAAAACTTACAATTTCCGATAAGTTCCAGAAACTTACAACGCAGAAAACGTCGAGAATTAACGAGTTTTTAAAGTGACCATTCGGTATTTCCCGACTGCTCTGGATACCGAAAAGTCGGGAAGTCATTTCCCGAAGTCGGGATCAGGACGTGATTTTTTTTTTCTCGATCCCGGTCCTGACTTTTCGGGATCTCGCACACCCCTAATGAATAACGTTGAGTCGTTTACTGTTGATTATGTTATTTGAAGTCATACATGCTGCTCCTGTGAAGAGATAGATGTTGGTTGGTGATGCTGTATTTCCTGCAGTCTTGAATAATTCTGGTCCCACTTTATTTCTCTTTTTTGTTTTTGTATCACTTAACATTGAAAATATTATTTCCGTTTCCGCGGTAGAATGTGGCAATGTTAGCACTATTTTCGCGAGATTGGAAATGTTTTAAAAAAAGAACTTGCCTTGAAAGTTCTTGGTAACCCATAACATGTTCCAAAATTCTGATGGAGATTTGTTAGTTAGTTCTTTTTTCTCCTCCTCGCTAAAGTATCCAGATAAACTAATCCATTCATTCCAAACCGAGCACGAAGAAAGTGCAACTGACTGGCGAGTAAGCTTTGCAGCTTTGCACAATAAAATATTATTTTCCAAGATTGAAAAAAGTCCCTACGTTTTCCTTCATTTGGCAAAATCTGTCCCAACGTCCCTACGCGGGCGAAATATAGTGAAAAGTCCCAATTCGTAGGGACATGTCCCTACGGTTGGCATCACTGGCGACAGGTGTCGCATTCGTGCAGTATGAAGCGCCCTCTCGCGGCTTCCCCGATAAGCTGCCGGCGCTCTCGCGACAACTGAGGATAAAGTAGCGATGTCTAATCTAAGATTAGATGTCAGGAATAAGGTGCCAGAAACATTTGCTCTCTCGGTAAACGACTGAAATAACCTCCATGTAGAAATTCTTAAGCTCAAGGCGATAATATAATACGGTTCCTCTTTCAAAGAACTCACCACCATTACAGTCCCCACCCCGTTTTCTCTGGGTAAATATAATTATTTTAGTAACCTATAACAGTAATTACGTAATTCAGTGTAAATTTAACTTGTTAAAGTAAAACGTTTCTGTGACAAGAAGTTGCGACAATGATGCGCGCCTGGTTTAAATTAAGCAGTAGTATACCAACACTAAGCATTATATTTTAAGAAGTGGTGTTAATAATAAATATCTACAATATCGCTTATGTCTTGGAATGCAGCTACAGTATAAAATTTTACATTCTCCTCATGAAAGCGCCAAACACACATCCCGCAACACACCAATGCGAGCGAAGCGTGCAAGAAAATTTTTACATCCATTTCTTTTCAGGCTTTCAATAATATTAATTTAATGGGGTGTCAATCCTTTCTTAGGATCACGAGATATTTAGTTTCTTCCAGCTTTTCTTCTGGCAAGTTCGGAGTTGTAAACATGTGGATATCATATCACTAAACACAAAATTAAATGTTCCAACCATCTCTCCACTACAGAAATCCCTTAACAATCTAAGATTTAACATTTTATCAAGAGTTTCCTATCTCCCCCTTTAAATTTAAGACTCAATCCTACCATCAAAATTTCCATGCCAATTTTAGACTTACTGTTGATATTGAAGCGTGGATATTGCCTCCTCCAAAAAATTAATTCTCAGTCTCCACACCAGAATTTCCGCAAGAGTCTAAGGCAATAGTAATACACAAGAATTAGATACCCCCTCAAGTTAATGCTCAATCCCCCTCTAACCACCAGAAACCACGTGTCAATTAAGGCCTAATATGTAAGAGTTGGATATCCCCCCTCCCCCTTCGATAATACCCTTAAATACTTTATTTTCTGAATCTAATGGATTAAATATGGTGCATTTAAGGTGTAAAAGTTTTACATACATTTTGGAAAAATATATAAATGGTAAATTTTATATTATTTGAAGAGGAAAAAATTCCCAAAAAATCTCAATGGCGCAGTTTGCGCCATAATTTTGCACTTCGTAGAGATTATTGATGAACAAAACTCATCATCTATTGTTTTTTTTCCCTTGGGAAAACATATCAGACGCTTTCGTGTACGAATAGGTTGATTTACGTGATGCTATTTCTTTTCGATGCGACATGAAAAATGAGGTGACCCCATCTCCCAATTCTTCATAATTTACCCGGTAAAGTTCAACACCTGACCGCATGGCCCTTCTTATCACGGGCTAAGATAAAGATCTCAAGGAAAACTCGCTGGCTTAAGCTTTATGGGCTGCTGGTTTTATGTTATGTTATACAATAGAATATCCACGCAAAATATTATACAGGGTGATTCAAAAGTCCATTAACACCTTCTATAAAATGAAATTAGGTTGGATACAATTGGTCATCATAGAATCAGGTTAGGCCTAGGGGGAACCATATTGGTGTGATTGCTGTATTTCCAAGTGGACGTCCGCCATATTGGTGACCGCCATATTGAATTCAACACAACACTTTTAAATGGGAAGGGGGTGATAAGATATATCAAATCAGGCTAGAATGCAACGGTGGAGGTTTTTTCAAGCTATATATAATCAAGAAAAAGTTATGACTGCATGATTGTAACAAATGTCTCATTTTCCAGGTGTG